>NC_071575.1:73038099-73338099 GCF_024509145.1 Vidua macroura
CTTTAGGATTCCACTTGGGATGTTCCAGGATTCCTGTGGCCCCTGCCTGGCCCTGACCCCCTTTCCATGGAAAAATGATCCCAAATATCCCCATTGGCCCATGCTGAAGCTGCTCCTCTTCTCCCAGGGCTCATTCCCTGGATAGCCGGGATGTGCTGGGAATTCTCATGGGGGTGTGAGCACAGAATTCCCAGATTATTGAGGCTGGGAAAGAATTCCAAGGGCACCGAGTCCCAGCTGGGCCCGATCCCAGCCCTGAGTGGAATTCTGGGAATTCCTTGGACGCCTCCAGGGATGGGCACCCCAAAGCTCCCCGGGCAGCCCCTGCCGAGGCCCGAGCCCCTTTCCATGGAAAATGATCCCAAATCTCCGAGCTGAGCCTGCCTGGCCCAGGCTGAGGCCGCTCCCTCTGTTCCCGGGGCTCATTCCCTGGAGCAGATCCCGATCCCCGCTGGCTCCTGGCAGGAGCTGGGCAGAGCCAGAAGGACATTCCCGATCCCTGCCCCGATGGCAGCAGAGCTGCCCTGGCCCCGATCCCGGGGCAGATCCCGCTTTTCCCGGCCTCTCCCCGCACGGATCCCCGGCAGCCCCTGCCCAGCCCAGGGGGGCTCGGGGGCCCTTCCCGAGGCACTGCCGGCATTCCATGGGCAAGGATCCCACAATTCCCCAGTCCTGGCCTGGTTTGGGTGGGAAGGACCCCCCGGCCCATCCCGAGGATCCCCGGGATCCAGGAGATCCCACGGGCACAGCCCAGGAAGTTTTCCAAGCGTTTCCGTTCCCAGGATCCGTCAATTCCACCCCGGGCTGATCCCAAACCTTCAGCTCCCGGAATGGATCCCGAGGATCCACCTGGACCCGCCAAAGCTCCGAAAAACGGGAGAAATTCCCGCTGGGACAACCCAGCCTGAGGAAAATCCATCCATTCAATCCTTCCCGCCTTCCTCATCCCGAGTTTTCCCCCATCCCTCTCACTTCCAGCCGAGTCCTTCCCACGGAGCCGCGGGCTCTCCTCATTCCCAAACCCCAAATCCCCAAATCCCCAAATCCCGGCCCCTCTCCCCCATCCAACCTCCGCCGCTTCCCAGCCCAATGTCGAGCGGCGGCTCCCGGAGCGGCGGCCGGAGCTGAGATTGCAGCGGCCACAGAAGGAATTTCCCTTGGGAAGAGGAAAAGCCAAAGCCGGGAAATCCCAGATCCGCCAGCGCCCGGCACGGCCCGGCCCGGCCCCGACGGAAATCTGGGAAGGGAAATCCCTCGGGAATGAGGAGCCCCGGGGCCGGGCCAGGGCTTCCAGAAGCTTCCCTGAGAATCCCGGGATGAGCCAGAGCCCGTCCCAAAGGAGCCCCGGAGCCGCCTCTGCGCCAGGCTGAGCCCAAATCCCAAATCCCAAATCCCAAACCCTCCGGAGCTTTCCAGCCCAAATCCCAAATCCCTCCGGAGCTTTCCAGCCCAAATCCCAAATCCCAAATCCCTCCTGAGCTTTCCAGCCCAAATCCCAAATCCCTCCTGAGTTTCCCAGCCCAAATCCCAAATCCCTCCGGAGCTTTCCAGCCCAAATCCCAAATCCCAAACCCGTCCGAAGCTTTCCAGCCCAAATCCCAAATCCCTCTGGAGTTTTCCAGCCCAAATCCCAAATCCCTCCTGAGTTTTCCAGCCCAAATCCCCAACCCCTCTGGAGTTTTCCCAAATCCCTCTGGAGTTTTCCAGCCCAAATCCCAAATCCCTCCTGAGTATTCCAGCCCAAATCCCAAATCCCTCTGGAGTTTTCCCAAATCCCTCCTGAGTTTTCCAGCCCAAATCCCAAATCCCTCCTGAGTTTTCCAGCCCAAATCCCAAATCCCTCTGGAGTTTTCCAGCCCAAATCCCAAATCCCTCGGGAGTTTTCCCAAATCCCTCCTGAGTTTTCCAGCGCAAATCCCAAATCCCTCTGGAGTTTTCCCAAACCCCTCTGGAGTTCTCCAGCCCTTCCCAGCCCCGTTCCCTTCCCTGGCCCCACTCCAGCCCCTCCAGGGCTCTCCAGGATCCTGGCTGGGGCCCTCACCGGGGCCACCTTTGGAAAATTTGGGAAAACTCCAGAGGGATTTGGGATTTGGGCTGGAAAACTCCCGGAAAAGGTTTGGGATGGCCATCCCCGCGGGGGTTTCCAGCCCCACAGATGTGGCACTTGGGGACACGGCGGGGGGGGGGGGGGGGGTGGCCTTGCCCGGCTGGATCCCAGGGGATTTTCCAGCCTCGATTCCCCGCCCCGGGCAGGCCGGGGGTGGCAGCGGCAGCAGCTGGCACAGATGCCACCACCCCCCCCCCCGTCTGTCACCCATCTGTCACCCCCAGCCCCCCCTCCCCCGGCACTTCCCGAGGATCCGGACATAATCCGGGATGGGGGCCGGGCCCGGGGATGTCACACGGGGGGGACAGGGTGGCCCGAGGGGACCAGCGGGGACGGGCACAGCTGGACACGGCCACGGGGCCGGAGTTTATTGGTGACCCGGGGGGGGGACAGGGTGGCCACAGGGGCAGTGTGGGGTTTCTGGGGGGTTTTGGGGCTGGGGGTGTCTGTGGGGTGGGCACAGGGTGTTTATGGGGTGGGACAAGGCAGGGGGTTTCTGTGGGGTGGGCACGGGGTGTTTATGGGGTGGGACAGGGCAGGGGGTGTCTGTGGGGTGGGCACAGGGTGTTTATGGGGTGGGACAAGGCACAGGGTGTTTATGGGGCAGGCACAGGGTGTCTATAGGGGAACAGGGTGTTTATGGGGTGGGACAAGGCACAGGGTGTTTATGGGGCAGGCACAGGGTGTCTATAGGGGAACAGGGTGTTTATGGGGTGGGACAAGGCACAGGGTGTCCACAGGAGGCACAGAGTGTCCATGGGGTGGGCACAGGGTGTCCATAGGGGCACAGAGTGTTTATAGGGTGGGCACAGGGTGTCTATGGGGTGGGCACAGGGTGTTTATGGGGTGTAACAAGGCACAGGGTGTCCATAGGGGCACAGAGTGTTTATAGGGTGGGCACAGAGTGTTTATAGGGTGGGCACAGGGTGTTTATAGGGTGGGACAAGGCACAGGGTGTTTATGGGGCAGGCACAGGGTGTCCATAGGGTCACAGCACGTTTATAGGGTGGGCACAGGGTGTCCATAGGGGCACAGGGTGTTTATGGGGTGGGACAAGGCACAGGGTGTCCATGGGGTGGGCACAGGGTGTCCATAAGGATCACAGGGTGTTTATAGGGTGGGCACAGGGTGTTTATGGGGTGGGACAAGTCACAGGGTGTCCATAGGGGCACAGGGTGTCCATAAGGGCCACAGGATGTTTATAGGGTGGGCACAGGATGTTTATGGGGTGGGACAAGGCACAGGGTGTCTATAGGGACACAGGGTGTCCATAGGGTCACAGCACGTTTATAGGGTGGGCACAGGGTGTCCATAAGGGTCACAGGATGTTTATAGGGTGGGCACAGGGTGTTTATAGGGTGGGCACAGGGTGTCCACAAGGGTCACAGGATGTTTATAGGGTGGGCACAGGGTGTTTATAGGGTGGGCACAGGGTGTCCACAAGGGTCACAGGATGTTTATAGGGTGGGCACAGGGTGTTTATGGGGTGGGGCAAGGCACAGGGTGTCCATGGGGTGGGCACAGGGTGTCCATAAGGGTCACAGCACGTTTATAGGGTGGGCACAGCCAGCAGCCCCCCCTGCCCTCAGCCCTGCTGGCCCTGGCCGGCCGGGGGGTGGCACAGGGGGGTGTCCCCGCTGTCCCCCCGTGCCAGCAGCAGGTCCAGGTAGGCCCCGGAGACGAGGTCGCGCTCCCCGACGCCGAGCTCCCGCAGCAGCTCCCGCGCCAGGCGCTGCCCGTCCTCCTCGCTCTGCTCCGGCCGCAGCACCACCTGCGCCACCCGCGGCCACCCGGGGCCACCCGCTGTCACCCGGGGCCACCTGCGCCACCCGGGGCCACCCGCTGTCACCCGGGGTCACCCACCGTCACCCGCGGCCACCCGGGGTCACCCGCTGTCACCCGGGGCCACCTGCGCCACCCGGGGCCACCTGCGCCACCCGGGGCCACCCGGGGCCACCCGCTGTCACCCGGGGCCACCTGCGCCACCCGGGGCCACCTGCGCCACCCGGGGCCACCCACTGTCACCCAGGGTCACCCACCGTCACCCAGGGCCACCCGGGGCCACCCGCTGTCACCCGGGGTCACCCGCCATCACCCGGGGCCACCTGCGCCACCCGGGGCCACCCGCTGTCACCCGGGGCCACCTGCGCCACCCGCGGCCACCTGCGCCACCCAGGGGCACCCGGGGCCACCCGGGGCCACCTGCGCCACCCGCTGTCACCCGGGGCCACCTGTGCACCCGGGGCCACCTGCGCCACCTGGGGCCACCTGCCATCACCCGCCGTCACCCGGGGCCACCCGCTGTCACCCAGGGCCACCTGCGCCACCTGGGGCCACCTGTGCCACCCGCAGCCACCCGTTGTCACCCGGGGCCACCTGCGCCACCCGGGGCCACCCGCAGTCACCCGGGGCCACCCGCCATCACCCGGGGCCACCTGTGCCACCCGGGGCCACCTGCGCCACCCGGGGCCAGTCGCTGCCACCCGGGGCCACCTGCGCCACCCGGGGCCACCTGTGCCACCCGGGGCCAGCCGCTGCCACCCGGGCTGCCACCCGCCGGTGTCCCCTCACCTCCAGCTCCAGGAAGTCCCCGAGCCCCTGCACGCGGTCCAGGTGCAGCCGGGTCTGGCCCAGCAGGAACAGCAGCCGCTCCTTCCTCACCGTGCCCAGCACGCCCAGGGACTGCGACAGCACCGCCTGGGGACACGGGGACACGGGGACAGGGGTGGCACAGGGACCCACAGAGCCCAGGGACTGCGACAGCACCGCCTGGGGACACGGGGACACAGGTGGCACAGGGACCCACAGAGCCCAGGGACAGGGACAGGGACAGCACCGCCTGGGGACACGGGGACAGGGGTGGCACAGGGACCCACAGAGCCCAGGGACAGGGACAGCACTGCCTGGGGACACGGGGACAGGGCTGGCACAGGGACCCCACAGTGCCCAGCACACCCAGAGGCCATGCCAGCACCACCTACGGGTGACATGGGTGACAGGGGGTGACAGAGAGGGGACAGGGATCTCACAGTGCCCAGGGCCCATGCCACCACACCCTGCAGGCACAGGGGTGACAGGGGTGGCACAGGGGGTCACAGGGGTGACACAGGGGTGACAAGGGTGGCACAGGGGGTTACAGGGGTGACACAGGGGTGACAAGGGTGGCACAGGGGGTTACAGGGGTGACACAGGGGTGACAAGGGTGGCACAGAGGGTTACAGGGGTGACACAGGGGGTTACAGGGGTGACACAGGGGTGACAAGGGTGGCACAGAGGGTTACAGGGGTGACACAGGGGGTTACAGGGGTGACACAGGGGTGACAAGGGTGGCACAGAGGGTTACAGGGGTGACACAGGGGGTTACAGGGGTGACACAGGGGTGACAATGGTGGCACAGGGGGTTACAGGGGTGACACAGGGGTGACAATGGTGGCACAGGGGTGACAATGGTGGCACAGGGGGTTACAGGGGTGACACAGGGGTGACAATGGTGGCACAGGGGTGACAAGGGTGGCACAGGGGTGACAATGGTGGCACAGAGGGTTACAGGGGTGGCACAGGGGTGACAAGGGTGGCACAGGGGGTTACAGGGGTGGCACAGGGGTGACAAGGGTGGCACAGGGGTGACAATGGTGGCACAGGGGGTTACAGGGGTGGCACTGGGTGATGAGGGTGTGACAGGGGTGGCACAGGGGTGGCACAGGGATGGCACAGGGGTGACAGGGGTGGCACTGGGTGATGAGGGTGTGACAGAGATGGCACTGGGGTGACAGGGGTGGCACTGGGTGATGAGGGTGTGACAGGGGTGGCACAGGGGTGGCACAGGGATGGCACAGGGGTGACAGGGGTGGCACTGGGGTGACAGGGGTGGCACAGGGGTGGCACAGGGATGGCACAGGGGTGACAGGGGTGGCACTGGGGTGACAGGGGTGGCACAGGGGTGGCACAGGGGTGGCACAGGGGTGACAGGGGTGGCACCCAGGTCGCCCCAGCCCCAGCCCCGCTCACCTGCAGCCCCTCGGGGTCGGCCGTGGGCGTGATGCTGAACCTGGACAGTTTGGGGCCGGCGCTGTCGGGGCGCTCGTAGAAAATCAGCTCCCCCCGGCCGTCCTGGGCACAGGCACACGTGGGGACACGTGGGCACGGGGACAGGTGGGCACGGGGACAGGGACACGTGGGGACACGTGGGCACGGGGACAGGGACAGGTGAGCACAGGTGAGCACAGGGACAGGTGAGGACAGGGACAGGGACAGGTGAGCACAGGTGAGCACAGGGATAGGTGAGGACAGGGACAGGGACAGGTGAGCACAGGGACAGGTGAGCACAGGGATAGGTGAGGACAGGGACGGGGACAAGTGAGCACAGGTGAAGCACAGGGACAGGTGAGCACAGGGACAGGTGAAGCACAGGGACAGGTGAGCACAGGGACAGGTGAGCACAGGTGAGCACAGGGACAGGTGAGCACAGGGACAGGTGAGCACAGGTGAGCACAGGGACAGGTGAGCACAGGGACAGGTGAGCACAGGGACAGGTGAGGATGGGGACAGGTGAACACGGGGACAGGGACAGGTGAGCACAGGTGAAGCACGGGGACAGGTGAGGATGGGAACACATGAGCACAGGCACAGGTGAGGACAGGTGGGGATGGGGACAGGAGCACAGGTGAGCACAGGGACAGGGACAGGTGAGCACAGGTGAGCACAGGGACAGGTGAGCACAGAGACAGGTGAGGATGGGGACAGGGACAGGTGAGCACAGGTGAGCACAGGCACAGGTGAGGACAGGTGGGGATGGGGACAGGTGAGCGCAGGGACAGGTGAGCACGGGGACAGGGACAGGTGAGCACAGGGACAGGTGAGCACAGGGACAGGTGAGGACAGGTGAGGATGGGGACAGGTGAGGATGGGGACAGGTGAGGATGGGGACAGGTGAGCACAGGGACAGGTGAGCACAGGGCCAAGCCCAGCCTCTCCAGCCACCCCTCACCTGTGTCCGGCGCAGCTTGAGCCGCCCCCGCGGCACCCGGAAGAACGTGTCGGTCTGGAGCAGCACCTGCCCGGCCCCGGGACACACCTGGAGCGGCTCCTGCCCCTCACCCGTGCCCGGCCCGGCCCCGGGGCACACCGGGAGCGGCTCCTGCCCCTCACCCGTGCCCGGCCCGGCTCCGGGACACACCTGGGGCGGCTCCTGCCCCTCACCCGTGCCCGGCCCGGCCCCGGGACACTCCGGGGGCGGCTCCTGCCCCTCACCCGTGCCCGGCCCGGCCGCGGGACACACCTGGGGCGGCTCCTGCCCCTCACCCGTGCCCGGCCCGGCCCCGGGGCACACCGGGAGCGGCTCCTGCCCCTCACCCGTGCCCGGCCCGGCTCCGGGACACACCTGGGGCGGCTCCTGCCCCTCACCCGTGCCCGGCCCGGCCCCGGGACACTCCGGGGGCGGCTCCTGCCCCTCACCCGTGCCCGGCCCGGCCGCGGGACACACCTGGGGCGGCTCCTGCCCCTCACCCGTGCCCGGCCCGGCCGCGGGGCACTCCGGGGGCGGCTCCTGCCCCTCGCCCGGCCCGGCCGCGGGGCGCTCCCGGCCCGGCCGGCGCAGCCCCCTCAGCCTGAGGGCCGCCCCCAGCGCTGCCTCCCGCGCCCTCAGCCGCGCCTTCACCTCCACGTTCCGCCGCATCCCGCCGAGCGCGCCCATTGGCCGCCGCGCACGCGCCGCCCCCCCCCCGCGCCGCCTTCCCATTGGCCGGCCGAGCCGTCAATCGGCGAGCCGCGTTGCTATTGGTTACAAGCCGTGCGGGTCCCGCCCCGGCCGAGCGGGACGGGGCGGCTGCCACCATGGCGGCGGCAGAGGCGGGGGCCGCGGGTGGCGGCGGCGCGGACGGCGATGTCCCCGCGGACGGCGATGTCCCCGCCGCCACCCGCCTGCAGGCCTACGCCTGGTGCCGCGAGTTCCTGGCCGGCTCCTGGAAGCTCATCGGCCCGGACGAGTTCGGCATCTGGCCCGTCAGGTAGGAAGCGGAACGGGCGCGAGGCGCGCCCCCCCCCCCCAACCCCGCGCTCTCCGCGGTGGTCTCGTCCCGGGGCTCGGGGAGGTGTCCCCTCCCTGTGCCCTGTCCCCTGTCCCTCCCTGTCCCCTCCCTGTCCCCTCCCTGTCCCCTCCCTGTAACCCTGTCCCCTGTCCCTCCCTGTCCCTCCCTGTGGCCCTGTCCCCTCCCTGTCCCCTCCCTGTAGCCCTGTGGCCCTGTCCCTCCCTGTCCCTCCCTGTGGCCCTGTCCCTCCCTGTCCCTCCCTGTGGCCCTGTCCCCTGTCCCTCCCTGTCCCTCCCTGTGGCCCTGTCCCCTCCCTGTAACCCTGTCCCTCCCTGTCCCTCCCTGTGGCCCTGTCCCCTGTCCCCTCCCTGTGGCCCTGTCCCCTGTCCCTCCCTGTCCCTTCCCGGTGGCTCTGTCCCCTCCCTGCCCTGTGGCCCTGGTTGTGCCCAGAGCGGTGTCCCTGTCCCCTCCCTGTGACTCTGTCTCCTCCCTGTGGCCCTGTCCCTCCCTGTCCCCTCCCTGTGGCCCTGTCCCCTGTCCCCTCCCGGTGTCCCTGTCCCCTCCCTGTGTTCCCGGTTGTCCCCGGAGCGGTGTCCCTGTCCCGGTGTCCCCTAGTTGCCCCGGTGTCCCTCGCACTGGTGTCCCCAGTTGTCCGGAGCAGTCCCCCAGTGTCCCCAGTGTCCCTCCCGGTGTCCCCAGTGTCCCTCCGGACCGGTGTCCCTGTCCCGCAGTGACCCCCCCGGACCCGTACCCCATCCACTGTCCCCAGTGTCCCCCACCCACTGTCCCCAGTGTCCCCATCCAGTGTCCCCAGTGTCCCCGTCCCTGCCAGGTGTCCCAGCACATCCCGAGCGGGGCTGTCGCTGTCCCCCCGTGTCCCCGCCCCGTTCCCAGTACCACCTCGGTGTCCCCCGGTGTCCCCCGGTGTCCCCTGACCCCCCAGAATCCCGCAGCGGGGGCTCAGCAACTCCTGTGCGCTGCCTGGGCACCCTGTCCCCACGGTGTCCCTGTCCCTCCAGTGTCCCCTGGTGTCCCCTGATGTCCCCAAATGTCCTGTCCCACAGCGGGGGGCTCAGTAACTGCTGTACAAGTGCTCACTGCCCAGTGGGTCCCTGTCCCCTCGGTGTCCCCAATGTCCCCCGATGTCCCCTCATGTCCCTGATGTCCCCAAATGTCCCATCCCACAGCAGGGGGCTCAGTAACTGTTGTACGAGTGTGCACTGCCCAGTGTGTCCCTGTCCCCTCGGTGTCCCCGATGTCCCTTGATGTCCCCAATGTCCCTGATTTCCCCAATGACCCCCGATGTCCCCTGATGTCCCCCATGTCCCCAATGTCCCCTGATGTCCCCAATGTCCCTGATGTCCCCGATGTCCCCAATGTCCCATCCCACAGCGGGGGGCTCAGTAACTGCTGTACAAGTGCTCACTGCCCAGTGTGTCCCTGTCCCCTCGGTGTCCCCGATGTCCCTTGATGTCCCCAATGTCCCTGATTTCCCCAATGACCCCCGATGTCCCCTGATGTCCCCCGTGTCCCGCAGCGGGGGGCTCAGTAACTGCTGTACGAGTGTGCACTGCCCAGTGGGTCCCTGTCCCCTCGGTGTCCCTGATGTCCCCAATGTCCCCTGATGTCCCCGATGTCCCCTGATGTCCCCGATGTCCCCAATGTCCCTGATGTCCCCGATGTCCCCAATGTCCCCTGATGTCCCCGATGTCCCCTGATGTCCCCGATGTCCCCAATGTCCCTGATGTCCCCAATGTCCCCAATGTCCCCGATGTCCCCGATGTCCCCAATGTCCCATCCCGCAGCGGGGGGCTCAGTAACCTGCTGTACAAGTGTGCACTGCCCAGTCCCCTCAGTGTCCCCAATGTCCCCGATGTCCCTTGATGTCCTCGGTGTCCCCTCATGCCCCCCATGTCCCCCGATGTCCCCCGGTGTCCCTTGATGTCCCCCGATGTCCCAAATGTCCCCTGATGTCCCCAATGTCCCGTCCCACAGCGGAAGGCTCAGTAACTGCTGTACAAGTGCTCGCTGCCCAGTGTGTCCCTGTCCCCTCGGTGTCCCCGATGTCCCTTGATGTCCCCAATGTCCCTGATGTCCCCGATGTCCCCGATGTCCCCAATGTCCCATCCCGCAGCGGGGGGCTCAGTAACTGCTGTACGAGTGTGCACTGCCCAGTGTGTCCCTGTCCCCTCGGTGTCCCCGATGTCCCCGATGTCCCCAATGTCCCCGATGTCCCCAATGTCCCCGGTGTCCCCAATGTCCCCTGATGTCCCCCAATGTCCCCCATGTCCCACAGCGGGGGGCTCAGTAACCTGCTGTACAAGTGCTCACTGCCCGAGCACGTGCCGAGCGTGGGGGACGAGCCCCGGCAGGTGCTGCTGCGCGTCTACGGGGCCATCCTGCAGGTGAGGGGACAGCCACACCCCAAACCCCACGGGGACCCCACGGGGACCCCCCGGGACCCCCCGGGATTGGGGATCCTGCTGGGTTTGGGGGGCTGGGGTCAAGGGTTCCAGGGCCATCCTGCAGGTGAGGGGACGGCCACACCCCAAACATCACGGGGACCCCACGGGATCGGGGATCCTGCTGGGTTTGGGGGGCTGGGGTCAAGGGTTCCAGGGCCATCCTGCAGGTGAGGGGACAGCCACACCCCGGACCCCACAGGGACCCCCCGGGACCCCCGGGATCGGGGATCCTGCTGGGTTTGGGGGGCTGGGGTCAAGGGTTCCGGGGCCATCCTGCAGGTGAGGGGACAGCCACACCCCAAACCCCACGGGGACCCCACGGGGACCCCCCAGGACCCCCCGGGATTGGGGATCCTGCTGGGTTTGGGGGGCTGGGGTCAAGGGTTCCGGGGCCATCCTGCAGGTGAGGGGACGGCCACACCCCGTGGGGACCACCGAGACCCCAAACCCCGTGGGAACTCCTGAGACCTCCCCCAGCCCCATGGGACCCCCCCCCACCCTGGGATTAGGGATTTTCATGTGCCTTTTTGGGGTGTGGGGTGCTGGGTTTTGGGGTGCTGGGGCCATCCTGCAGGTGGGGGGACACTGACACCCCATGGGGACTCCGAACCCCAAGGGACACCAACCCCAGGATTGGGATCCTGCTGGGTTTTGGGGGGCTGGGGCCATCCTGTGGGTGGGGGGACAGCCACACCCCAAGGGAACCCCTGGGATTGGGATTTTTGGGTGCCTTCCCTCTGGGGTGGGGGGTGTTGGGGCCATCCTGCAGGTGAGGGGGCAGCCACACCCCATGGGGACCCCCGAATCCCAAGGGAACCCCCAGGATTAGGGATTTTCATGTGCTTTTTTGGGGTGTGGGGTGCTGGGTTTTGCAGTTCTGGGGCCATCCTGCAGGTGGGGGATCCCGATTTGTGGCCCCGTTTTTGGGGATCCTGATTTGTGGCCCCATTTTTGGGGGGTCCCGTTTTTGTGGTCCCATTTTTGGGGTCCCTGTTTATGGTCCCATTTTTGGGGGATCCCGATTAGTGGCCCCATTTTTGGGTCCCAATTTGCAGCCCTGTTTTCCTGGCCCCATTTTTGGGGATCCCGTTTTTGTGGCCCCAATTTTTGGGGATCCCGATTCGTGGTCCCATTTTTGAGGGATCCCGAATCCTGGCCCCGTGTTTGGGTCCCAATTTGTGGTCCCATTTTTGGGGGGTCCCAATTTGTGGCCCCGTTTTTGTGGTCCCATTTGGGGGGATCCCGATTAGTGGCCCCAGGTTTGGGTCCCAATTTGCAGCCCCGTTTTTTGGGGGATCCCGATTCCTGGCCCCGTGTTTGGGTCCCAATTTGCAGCCCCGTTTTTTGGGGGATCCCGATTTGTGGCCCCGTGTTTGGGTCCCCATTTGTGGTCCCATTTTTGGGGGGTCCCGATTCGTGGTCCCATTTTTGGGGGGTCCCAATTTGTGGTCCCGCTTTTGTGGTCCCATTTTGGGGGATCCCAATTTGTGGCCCCATTTTTGGGTCCCAATTTGCAGCCCCGTTTTTTGGGGGATCCCGATTTGTGGCCCCGTGTTTGGGTCCCAATTTGCGGCCCCCGTTTTTGGGGGGATCCCGATTCCTGGCCCCGTGTTTGGGTCCCAATTTGTGGTCCCATTTTTGGGGGGGTCCCGATTCGTGGCCCCATGTTTGGGTCCCCATTTGAGCCCCGTTTTTTGGGGCGCCCCCTGACCCCACCCCGCAGGGCGTGGACTCGCTGGTGCTGGAGAGCGTCATGTTCGCCATCCTGGCCGAGCGCGCGCTGGGGCCGCGCCTCTTCGGGGTGTTCCCGCAGGGCCGGCTGGAGCAGTACATCCCGGTAGGATCGGGGATCCCCCCCCCTGCACCCCCCGTGCCCCATCCCGGGCACCCCCGAACCCCCCCGTGCCCCCCCAGAGCCGGCGGCTGCGCACCGAGGAGCTGCGGGAGCCGCGCGTCTCCGCCGAGATCGCCGTGACCATGGCGCGCTTCCACGGCATGGCCATGCCCTTCAACAAGGAGCCCAAGTGGCTCTTCGGGACCATGGAGGGGTGAGGGATCCAAACCCCACTGGGAGCAGGGTGTGCGGACCAAAATCCTACTGGGATTGGGGCGTGGGGACCAAAATCCCACTGGGAGTGGGGAGTGGGGACCCAAACCCCACTGGGAGTGGGGACACAAATCCCACTGGGAGTGGGGACCCAAATCCCACTGGGAGTGGGGACCCAAATCCCACTGGGAGTGGGGACAAAAATCCCACTGGGAGTGGGGAATGGGGACCAAAATCCTGCTGGGAGTGGGGACCCAAACCCCACTGGGAGTGGGGAATGGGGACCAAAATCCTACTGGGATTGGGGAATGGGGACCCAAACCCCACTGGGAGCAGGGAGTGGGGACCAAAATCCCACTGGGAATGGGGAATGGGGACCAAAATCCTGCTCGGAATGGGGAATGGGGACCCAAATCCTACCGGGAGTGGGGACCCAAATCCCACTGGGAGCGGGGACCCAAATCCCACTGGGAGCAGGGAGTGGGGACCCAAACCCCACTGGGAGTGGGGAATGGGGACCAAAATCCCACTGGGAGCAGGGAGTGGGGACCCAAATCCTACTAGGATTGGGGCGTGGGGACCCAAATCCTACTGGGAGTGGGGAATGGGGACCCAAATCCCACTGGAAGTGGGGAATGGGGACCCAAATCCTACTGGGAGTGGGGAGTAGGGACCCAAATCCCACTGGGAGTGGGGACACAAATCCCACTGGGAGTGGGGAATGGGGACCCAAATCCCACTGGGAGTGGGGAATGGGGACCAAAATCCCACTGGGAGCGGGGAGTGGGGACCCAAATCCCACTGGGAGCGGGGCGTGGGGACCCAAATCCCACTGGGAGCGGGGAGTGGGGACCCAAATCCCACTGGGAGCGGGGAGTGGGGACCCAAATCCCACTGGGAGTGGGGAAATGGGGACCAAATTCCTACTGGGAGTGGGGAATGGGGACTAAGTTCCCACTGGGAGTGGGGACAAAAATCCCACTGGGAGTGGGGAATGGGGACCCAAATCCTACTGGGAGCAGGGAGTGGGGACACAAATCCCATTGGGATCAGGGAGTGGGGACCCCAAATCCCACCGGGACCAGGACCCCTGGGCTTTCCTGGCTGCTTCCAGCGGGTCCTGTGGGACACAGAGGGGACCTTGGGGTGGCCGGGGCTGGGCAGGGGGCGTCGGGGGGTCTGTCCCCACGCTGTCCCTGGTGTCCCCACGCTGTCCCTGGTGTCCCCACGCTGTCCCCGCCGTCCCACGTCCCCAGGTACCTGCGGCAGATCTCGGAGCTGACGTTCTCGGAGCCGGCGCAGCTGCAGCAGCTGGAGCAGCTCCGGGGCTACAACCTGGAGCAGGAGATGAGGAGCCTCAGGTCACTGCCACCCCCCGTGTCCCTCCGCTGTCCCTCCCCTCTGTCCCTCCTGTCCCCGCCTTGTCCTCCTATCCCTGGTGTCCCCTGTGTGTCCCCCATGTCCCCCGTGTCCCCTTTGTCCCCTGTGTCCCCTCTATGTCATGTCCCCCACTGTTTTCCTCATGTCCCCCTTGTCCTCCTATCCCTGGTGTCCCCTGTGTGTCCCACATGTCCCCGGTGTCCCCTGTGTCCCCTCTATCTCATGTCCCCCACTATTTCCCTCATGTCCCCCTTGTCCTCCTATCCCTGGTGTCCCTGTGTGTCCCACATGTCCCCTGTGTCCCCTTTGTCCCCTATGTCCCCTCTATCTCATGTCCCCCGCTGTTTCCCTCATGTCCTCCTTGTCCTCCTATCCCTGGCGTCCCCTGTGTGTCCCACATGTCCCCCGTGTCCTCAGGGTGTCCCTGGTGTCTCCCCTGTGTCCCCTG
Organism: Vidua macroura; assembly: GCF_024509145.1. Classification (NCBI taxonomy): domain Eukaryota; kingdom Metazoa; phylum Chordata; class Aves; order Passeriformes; family Viduidae; genus Vidua; species Vidua macroura. The sequence continues at coordinate 73,052,573 of NC_071575.1, forward strand.
TATCCGTGTCACCTCCACGTCCCGGTGTCACCCGTGCCTTTGGTTCTCTGTGTCCCCCATGTCCCCACATCCCTGTGTCCCCCGTATCCTTGGGGTGTTCCCTGTATCCCCCATATCCCCGTCTCCCCATTTTCTTGGAGCGTCCCTGTGTCCCCCATGTCCCCATTTCCCTGGCATCCCCATGTCCCCAGGTCCCTGCATCCCCCATGTCCCTGTACCCTGGTGTCCCCCATGTCCCCATATCCTGGGATCCCCCCCATGTCCCTGGGGTGTCCCTCTTGTCCCCAAGTCACAGCATCCCCATGTCCCTGTACCCCTGGTGTCCCCAGTGTCCCTATATGCCGGGTGTCCCCCATGTCCTTGTCCCCATATCCCTGCATCCCCCATGTCCCCATGTCCCTGTACCCTGGGGTGTCCCCCTTGTCCCCATATCCCTGCATCCCCCATGTCCCTGTACCCCTGGTGTCCCCCATGTCCCCATATCCTCGGAATCCCCCCATGTCCCCATGTCCCTGTACCCTGGTGTCCCCCTTGTCCTCATATCCTGAGATCCTCCCCATGTCCCTAGGGTGTCCCCCTTGTCCCCATATCCTGGGATCCCCCCATGTCCCTGGGGTGTCCCCCTTGTCCCCATATCCCTGCATCCCCCCTGTCCCCACCCCTGTCCCTCCCCGTGTCCCCTCTGAGCCCCTCTCTCCCCTCAGGGACCTGCTGGAGGCCACCCCGTCCCCGGTGGTCTTCTGCCACAACGACGTGCAGGAGGGTGAGTGCCACCCCCGTGTCCCCCAAACCCCCGATGCCCCAAACCCCCCAGAATCCCCCAGACCCCCCCAGACCCCCCAGACCCCCCAACGCCGATCCCGACCCCGCAGGGAACATCCTGCTGCTGGCGGGGCGCGAGGGCTCCTCGGACAGCCTCATGCTCATCGACTTCGAGTACAGCAGCTACAACTACCGGTGGGCTGGGGGTCCCTGGGGGCTTTGGGGGCTCCCCGAGGGCTTTGGGGTCCCTGGGGGGGTTTGGGGGATCCCTGGGGGTCCCTCACATTCCATAATCCCATTGGGATTTGGGGGCTTCACACTCATATTCCGTGGTCCCAGTGGGATTTGGGGTCACTCTGTCACCACTCCCTGCTCCTGGTGGGATTTTAGGGGGTCCCCTGAGGGGTTTGGGGTCCCTGGGGGGATTTGGGGGATCCCTGGGGGTCCCTCACACTCCACAATCCCACTGGGATTTGGGGGCTTCCCGTTCATGTTCCACAGTCCCAGTGGGATTTGGAGTCTCCTGGTCACCACTCCCTGCTCCTGGTGGGATTTTAGGGGGTCCCAGGGGGTTTGGGGGTCCCTCACACTCCATAATCCCATTGGGATTTGGGGGTTTCCCACTCATATTCCGTGGTCCTGGTGGGATTTGGGGTCACTCCGTCACCACTCTCTGCTCCTGGTGGGATTTTAGGGGGTCCCAGGGGGTTTGGGGGTCCCTCACACTCCACAATCCCACTGGGATTTGGGGGCTTCACACTCATATCCCGTGGTCCTGGTGGGATTTGGGGTCTCCCTGTAACCACTCCCTGCTCCTGGTGGGATTTAGGGACCCCACAAGTCGCTGTTCCGGGCGGGATCTGGGGTCCCTCCATCCCTCCATGACCCCGGTGGGATTTGGGGTTTCACCTCTCTGCTCCATGACCCCGGTGGGATTTGAGGTTTCACCTCTCTGCTCCATGACCCCGGTGGGATTTGGGACCCCCGCTCCACACTCCCAATGGGATTTGGGGCTTTAATCCCCTCTCCAGGCTCCCACTGGGATTTGGGGTTCCCTCTCCATGATCCTGGTGGGATTTGGGGCTTTCATCCCCTCTCCATCATCCCGGTGGGATTTTGGGATGCCCCTCCCCACTCCATGATCTCTGTGGGATTTGGGACCCCCTGTTCCCTTTCCATGCTCCCAGTGGGATTTGGGGCTCCCCTTATGGGCTCCTGGTGGGTTTGGGGCCGCAGTGGGGTCAGCACTGATCCCTATTGGGTTTGGGGCCGCAGTGGGGTGACGCTGACCCTGCAGTGGGTTTGGGGTCACAGTGGGGTTCAGCACTGACCCCATGGCGGGTTTGGGGCCGCAGTGGGGTGACGCTGACCCCGCAGTGGATTTGGGGTCGCAGTGGGGTCAGTGTTGATCCCATGGCGGGTTTGGGGTCGCAGTGGGGTTCAGCACTGACCCCATGGCAGGTTTGGGGTCACAGTGGGGTCAGTGCTGATCCCACAGTGGGTTTGGGGTCACAGTGGGGTTCAGCGCTGACCCCATGGCAGGTTTGGGGTCGCAGTGGGGTTCAGCACTGACCCATGGCTGGTTTGGGGCCGCAGTGGGGTCAGCACTGACCCATGGTGGGTTTGGGGTCGCAGTGGGGTTTAGCACTGACCCCTATTGGATTTGGGGTCGCAGTGGGGTTCAGCACTGACCCCTGGCAGGTTTGGGGTCGCAGTGGGGGTCAGCACTGCCCCCTGGCAGGTTTGGGTCCGCAATGGGGTTCAGCACTGACCCATGGCAGGTTTGGGGTCGCAGTGGGGTTCAGCACTGACCCATGGTGGGTTTGGGGTCACAGTGGGGGTCAGCACTGACCCATGGTGGGTTTGGGGTCACAGTGGGGTCAGCACTGCCCCCTGGCAGGTTTGGGGTCGCAGTGGGGTTCAGCACTGACCCCTATTGGATCTGGGGTCGCAGTGGGGTTCAGCACTGACCCCTGTCAGGTTTGGGGTCACAGTGGGGTCAGCACTGCCCCCTGGCAGGTTTGGGGTCGCAGTGGGGTTCAGCACTGACCCCATGGCAGGTTTGGGGTCGCAGTGGGGTGACGTGTGCGCTCCCCACCCCGCACAGGGGCTTTGACCTGGGCAATCACTTCTGCGAGTGGGTTTACAGCTACAGCCGCGAGGGCTGGCCCTGCTTCCAGGCACGCCCCGAGCACTACCCCAGCCGCCAGCAGCAGGTGGGGCCGGGGCCGGGGGGCTGGGGGGGCCTGGGGGGGCCCTGGGGGCCGGGAGGGGTCCCCCGGGGCCGGAGGGGTCCCTTGGAGGGGTCCCTTGGGGCTGAGGGGGTCTCTTGGGGCCAGGGGGGTTCCTTGGAGGGGTCCCTTTGGGGTCCCTTGGGGCTGAGGGGTTCCTTGGAGGGGTCCTGAGGGTGTCTCTTGGGGCTGCGGTGTCCCTTTGGGGGTCCCTTTGGGGTCCCTTGGGGCCAGGGGTTCCCTTAGAGGGGTCCCTTGGGGCTGAGGGGGTCCCTTGGGGCCAGGGTGTCCCTATGGGGGTCCCTTTGGGGTCCCTCGGGGCTGAGGGGGTCCCTTGGGGCCAGGGGGGTTCCTTGGAGGGGTCCCTTTGGGGCCAGGGGGGTCCCTTAGAGGGGTCCCTTGGGGCTGAGGGGTTCCTTGGGGGTCCCTTTGGGGTCCCTTGGGGCCAGGGGGATTCCTTGGAGGGGTCCCTTTGGGGTCCCTTGGGGCTGAGGGGTTCCTTGGAGGGGTCCCTTTGGGGTCCCTTGGGGCTGAGGGGTTCCTTGGAGGGGTCCCTTTGGGGTCCCTTGGGGCCAGGGGGGTTCCTTTGGGGGTCCTTTGGGGGGGTCCTGAGGAGGTCCCTTGGGGCTGGGGGGTCCCTTTGGGGTCCCTTGGGGCCGGATGAGTCCCTTGGAGGGGTCCCTTGGGGCTGAGGGGGTCCCTTGGGGCCGGGGTGTCCCTATGGGGGTCCGTTTGGGGTCCCTTTGGGGCCAGGGGTGTCCCTATGGGGGTCCGTTTGGGGTCCCTTTGGGGCCAGGGGTGTCCCTTGGGGCTGGGGGTCCCTTTGGGGGTCCCGGCCCCACTCGCAGCCCCCTCCCCGTGCCCCCCAGCTCCATTTCATCCGGCACTACCTGCGGGAGCGCAGGGGCGGGCGGGGCCCGGCGCGGCAGGAGGAGGAGGAGGAGGAGGAGGAGGAGGAGGAAGAGCTGCTGCGGGAGATCGAGCGGTACGGGCGGGGGGCGCCGCTGGGGGGCGCTGCGCCCCTCCTCGGGGTCTCTGTGCCACTCCTGGGGTCCTCCCTGCCCTCATCTGGGGGTTTCTGTGCCACTTTTGGGGTCTCTGTGCCACTTTTGGGGTCTCTGTGCCACCTTTGGGGATTTCTGTGGCCCTGTTTGGGCTCTCTGTGCCACTTTTGGGGTTTCTGTGCCACTTTTGGGGTCTCTGTGCCACTTTTGGGGTCTCTGTGCCACTTTTGGGGTCTCTGTGCCACTTTTGGGGTCTCTGTGGCCCTGTTTGGGCTCTCTGTGCCACTTTTGGGGTTTCTGTGCCACTTTTGGGGTCTCTGTGCCACCTTTTGGGGTCTCTGTGCCACTTTTGGGGTCTCTGTGGCCCTGTTTGGGGTCTCTGTGCCACTTTTGGGGTTTCTGTGCCATTTACGGGGGCCTGGGACCCCACCTGGGGTCTCTGTGCCCCTTTTGGGGTCTCTGTGCCACTTTTGGGGTTTCTGTGGCCCCAATTGGGGTTTTTGTCCCTTTTGGGGTCTCTGTGTCCCCATTTGGGGTTTCTGTGGCCCCATTTGGGGTTTTTGTCCCTTTTGGGGTTTCTGTGACCCCATTTGGGGTTTTTGTCCCTTTTGGGGTCTCTGTGGCCCTATTTGGGGTTTCTGTGACCCCTTTTGGGGTTTTTGTCCCTTTTGGGGTCTCTGTGGCCCTATTTGGGGTCTCTGTGCCCCAATTTGGGGTTTCTGTGGCCCCATTTGGGGTTTTTGTCCCATTTGGGGTCTCTGTGTCCCCATTTGGGGTCTCTGTGTCCCCATTTGGGGTTTCTGTGACCCCAGTTGGGGTTTTTGTCCCTTTTGGGGTTTCTGTGACCCCATTTGGGGTTTTTGTCCCTTTTGGGGTCTCTGTGGCCCTATTTGGGGTTTCTGTGACCCCTTTTGGGGTTTTTGTCCCTTTTGGGGTCTCTGTGGCCCTATTTGGGGTTTCTGTGACCCCTTTTGGGGTTTTTGTCCCTTTTGGGGTCTCTGTGGCCCTATTTGGGGTTTCTGTGACCCCTTTTGGGGTTTTTGTCCCTTTTGGGGTCTCTGTGGCCCTATTTGGGGTCTCTGTGCCCCAATTTGGGGTTTCTGTGGCCCCATTTGGGGTTTTTGTCCCATTTGGGGTCTCTGTGGCCCCATTTGGGGTCTCTGTGTCCCCATTTGGGGTTTCTGTGGCCCCATTTGGGGTTTTTGTCCCTTTTGGGGTTTCTGTGACCCCATTTGGGGTTTTTGTCCCTTTTGGGGTCTCTGTGGCCCTATTTGGGGTTTCTGTGGCCCCTTTTGGGGTTTTTGTCCCTTTTGGGGTTTCTGTGACCCCATTTGGGGTCTCTGTGGCCCCAATTGGGGTTTTTGTCCCATTTGGGGTCTCTGTATCCCCATTTGGGGTCTCTGTGGCCCCATTTGGGGTTTCTGTGCCCCAATTTGGGGTTTCTGTGACCCCATTTTGGGTTTCTGTCCCTTTTGGGGTCTCTGTGTCCCCATTTTGGGTTTCTGTCCCTTTTGGGGTCTCTGTGCCCCTTTCGGGCTCCCTGCACCCACCAGAACCCTCCTGGCTCCCCTGCCCCACCCCGCCCTGTCCCGTGGCTGTTTTTTGGGGTGCCTGGGGGCAGTTTTGGGGTCTCACTCCCCCCCATTTCCCCCCCCCCAGCTTTGCCCTGGCCTCCCACTTCTTCTGGGGGCTGTGGTCCGTGGTGCAGGCCAAGATCTCCACCATCCACTTCGGGTACCTGGTGAGCCTGGGGGGCTCCTGGGGGGCTGCACCCCCCGAGCCCCCTTTTATCCCTTGCCCTGCCTTCCCCCCGGTTTTCACCCTTTTTTCCCCTTTTTTCACCCATTTCCCCCCATTTCTCCCTCCTTTTTTCCCCTTTTTTCACCCATTTCCCCCTCCTTTTTTCCCCTTTTTTCACCCATTTCCCCCCGTTTCCCCCTCCTTTTTTCCCCTTTTCTCCCCTCGTTTTTCCTCCTTTATTCCCCTGATTTCCTTTCCCTCCCCATTTCTCCCCTTTTTTTTCCTCTTTTCCCCGATTTTCCTCCGTTTTTTTCCCCCTTTTTTCCCCACTTTTTTGCCCCATTTTCCCCTTTTATCCCTCCACTTTATCCCCTTTTATTCCCTTTCCTCCCCACCCTGATTTCCCCCCGGTTTTCCCCCCTTTTTTCCCAATTTCCTCCCCTTTTTCCCTCCCCTTTATCCCCCTTCCCCCCTGTTTTCCCCCCATTTTCCCCCGTTCCCCCCCCATTTTCCCCCATTTCCCCCCATTTTCCCCCCATTTCCACCCCCTTTTCCCCCCTTTTCCCCCCATTTTCCCCCCATTTCCCCCCCATTTTCCCTCCATTTTCCCCCCATTTCCCCCCATTTTCCCCCATTTTCCCCCATTTTCCCAATTTTCCCAATTTTTCCCCATTTTCCCCCATTTTCCCCCATTTTTCCCCCATTTCCCCCCCATTTCCCCCCCGTTTTCCCCCATCCCCCCCATTTTCCCCCCATTTCCCCCATTTCCCCCCCATTTTTCCCCCCCATTTTCCCCCCATTTTTCCCCCATTTCCCCCCCCTTTTTCCCCATTTCCCCCCCATTTCCACCCCTTTTTCCCCATTTCCCCCATTTTCCCCCCATTTTCCCCATTTTTCCCGTTTTTTCCCCCAGGACTACGCCCAGAGCCGTTTCCAGGCTTATTTCCAGCACAAGGCTCGCTGCTCCTGAGGGGATCCCCCAAATCCTGCCCCCCCCAGACCCCCCCCCGCCCCTTGGGGGGGCGTTGGGACGGTTTGGGGGGGTTCATAACGGTTTGGGGGGGCCCTGACATTTTGGGGGGGGGGCACCACAACGGTTTGGGGGGGGCTGAGACCCGGGACCACCCCCACCCCCGCGGGAAGGGTGGGATGTGGGGGCTGTGGGGACCCCCAAATCCGCACCCCTGGCCAGTATCGGGGGTTTGGGGTGGGTCTGCGGGGGTTTTGGGGTGTCGCAGAGGGGGTGGGGGACCCCTGTTTGTACCTCAGTGCCCCCCGCGCCCCCCGCCCGCAGCTCTGGGGCTCCCGGGGCCCCCCCGTTCCGACAGCAGAATGTAAAAGTCAGACCAATAAAGCCGCGCTGGGGCCGGCGCTCGAGTCCTCCTTCCCAAATCCCAGCCCTCAAATTCCCTCCGCCCCAAATCCCGCCCCAAATCCCAACCCTCAAATTCCCTCCGCCCCAAATCCCGCCCCAAATCCCAACCCTCAAATTCCCTCCGCCCCAAATCCCGCCCCAAATCCCAACCCTCAAATTCCCCCGCCCCAAATCCCGCCCCAAATCCCAACCCTCAAATTCCCCCGCCCCAAATCCCAATCCTCAAATTCCCCCGCCCCAAATCCCGCCCCAAATCCCAACCCTCAAATTCCCTCCTTCCCAAATCCCGCCCCAAATCCCAACCCTCAAATTCCCCCTTCCCAAATCCTGTCCTAAGTCCCGCCCTTCAAATTCCCTCCTTCCCAAATCCCAACCCTCAAATTCCCCCTTCCCAAATCCCGCCCCTTCAAATTCCCCCTTCCTAAATCCCTCCCCAAATCCCAACCCTCAAATTCCCTCTCCCCAAATCCCAACCCTCAAATTCCCCCTTCCCAAATCCCGCCCCAAATCCCAACCCTCAAATTCCCCCTTCCCAAATCCCAACCCTCAAAGTCCCCCACCCCAAATCCCGCCCCAAATCCCAACCCTCAAATTCCCCCTTCCCAAATCCCGCCCCAAATCCCAACCCTGAAATTCCTCCTTCCCAAATCCCGCCCCAAATCCCAACCCTCAAATTCCTCCTTCCCAAATCCCAACCCAAATCCCGCCCCTTCAAATTCCCCCTTCCCAAATCCCGCCCCAAATCCCAACCCTCAAATTCCCTCCTTCCCAAATCCCGCCCCAAATCCCAACACTGAAATTCCCCCGCCCCAAATCCCAACCCTCAAATTCCCTCTGCCCCAAATCCCTCCCCAAATCCCAACCCTCAAATTCCCCCTTCCCAAATCCTGCCCCAAATCCCAACCCTTCAAATTCCCTCTCCTTCCCAAATCCCGCCCCAAATCCCAACCCTCAAATTCCCCCGCCCCAAATCCCAACCCTCAAATTCCCCCGCCCCAAATCCCGTCCTATCTCCAGCCCTTCAAATTCCCCCTTGCAAATCCCACCCCAAAATCCCGCCCCTTCAAATTCCCCCTCCCCAAATCTCAGCCCCCAAATTCCCCCTTCCCAAATCCCGCCCCAAATCCCAACCCTTCAAATTCCCCCTTCCCAAATCCCGCCCCAAATCCCAACCCTTCAAATTCCCCCTTCCCAAATCCCGCCCCAAATCCCAACCCTCAGATTCCCTCCTTCCCAAATCCCGCCCCAAATCCCAACCCTGAAATTCCTCCTTCCCAAATCCCGCCCCAAATCCCAACCCTGAAATTCCCCCTTCCCAAATCCCGCCCCAAATCCCAACCCTCAAATTCCCTCCTTCCCAAATTCCAACCCTTCAAATTCCCCCTCCTTCCCAAATCCCGCCCCTTCAAATTCCCCCTTCCCAAATCCCGCCCTAAATCCCGCCCCAAATCCCAACCCTTCAAATTCCCCCCTTCCCAAATCCCGCCCCAAATCCCAGCCCTCAAATTCCCTCCTTCCCAAATCCCGCCCCTTCAAATTCCCCCTTGCAAATCCCACCCCAATATCCCGCCTTCCCCAAATCCCGCCCCCAAATTCCCGACTGTTCCTTCTGCCCCCTCCCCAAATCCCACCCCCAAAATCCTCCCCTCCCCAAATCCCAGCCCTCTAAACGCCCCCTCCCCAAATTCCCACCTCTTCCTTCCCCCTCCCCAAATCCGCCCCCCCCCGGGACCCCCCAATCGCCGTGGGGCAGAGGGGGGAGGGGCTGGGGGGGACAAGGGACACGGGGGGTGACATGGGGGGGGTGCGGGGGGGCACTTTGGGGTGGGGGTCCCGGGTGCTGCAGACCCCTCCCCTGTCCCTTCAGGGTGGGGACAGGGAGGTGACAGCCAGGAGCGAGGGCAGGGGACGAGGGGACAGGGAGGTGACAGCTAGGTGACAGCCAGGACAGGGGTCAGGGGACAAGGGGACAGCCAGGACACCGAGCAGGGGACAAGGGGACAGGGAGGTGACAGCCCGAACACCGGGCAAGGAGCAGGCGGGTGACAACCAGAGCTTGGGCAGGGGACAAGCGAGTGACAGAGCACGGGTAGGGGACAGCAGGGGCACCTGGCAGGGAATGGGCAGGTGACACTCAGGGTGACGGGCAGGTGACAAGTGGGACGGGGGCCAGAGGTCGGGCAGGTGACAACCAGGTGCCAGGCAAGTGACAACCAGGGGCAGGTGACAGGCAGGGCACAGGGACAGCGGCCACTGCCCCGGGCACGGACACGCGGACCTCGGGCAGAGCCGCTGTCCCTGTCCCCAGGGTTCGTGTCCCTGTCCCTGATGTGGGTCCCTGTCCTGGTCCGCGTGTCCCTGTCCCCAGGATGCGTGTCCCTGTCCCGGGTTCGTGTCCTGGTCTGTACGTCCCTGACGCGGGTCCCTGTCCCGGGATGTGTCCCTGTCCCGGATGCAGGTCCCTGTCCCGGGTCCCTGTCCCAGGTGCGGGTCCCTGTCCCGAGATGTGTCCCTGTCCCGTGTGTGTGTTCCTGTCCCGGGTCCCTGTCCCAGGTGCGGGTCCTTGTCCCGGGATGTGTCCCTGTCCCGGATGCAGGTCCCTGTCCCGGGTCCCTGTCCCAGGTGCGGGTCCCTGTCCCGGGATGTGTCCCTGTCCCGTGTGTGTGTTCCTGTCCCGGGTCCCTGTCCCAGGTGCGGGTCCTTGTCCCGGGATGTGTCCCTGTCCCGGATGCAGGTCCCTGTCCCGGGTCCCTGTCCCAGGTGCGGGTCCCTGTCCCGAGATATGTCCCTGTCCCGTGTGTGTGTTCCTGTCCCGGGTCCCTGTCCCAGGTGCGGGTCCCTGTCCCGGGATGTGTCCCTGTCACAGGATGTGGGTCCCCGCTGTCCCCGCTGTCCCCCCGGGGTGACGCTCCGTGGCCCGGGCTGTTGATGCCGCCCCATTCCCGGGGATGCCCGTGCTGTCCCGGGATGTCCAGCCCTGTCCCGGGACGGGGACCCCCGGGGAGTCCTTGTCCCGCTCCTTGTCCCGACACGTCGCTGTCCCCCGGCCGGGGATTCCTGTCGCATTCCCGGGATGTCGCTTTCCCCCGGGACACCGGTCCGTGTCCCGGGACCCGGGTCCCCCCGGCTGTCGCGGTCCCCGTCCCGGGGCTGCCGCCGCCCGTCCCGGCGTGTCGGGGTCCCCCCGGGTGTCGCGGTCCCCCCGGGGGCGGAGCGGGCCCGCCCGGCCCCGCCGGTGTCCGGTTACCGGCTGGCGGCTGCCGCGGCCGCAGGAGCCGCCGTCCCGCGGAGCCGCGGCCCCCGCGCTGCCCACGCAGGTACCGGGCCCCGGGGAGGGGGCGCGCACGGGACCCACGCGCGGGGAGCCCCGCGGGGGCGGCGGCAGCGCGGGGGGCACCCCCGGTACCGGCAACCCCCCCACCCCCCGTCCGTCCCGCGGCGTCGCGCCCGGTACCGGCTCCCACGCGCGTCCGTGGGGAGCGACCCCCGCGTGGCCGGGGGTCCCCACCGCGGGTCCCCTGGCCGTGTCCCCTCCGGGGGTCCGGCCCCGCCGCCCCGGAGCGGGGCCCGGCCCCACGCGGGGGCTGCGGGGGCGCGGCGGGGCCGCCCCGGGCTCGGCGGCCCCGGAGCCGCGGTGACCTTGGGCGGGGGGACACGGCGGGAGTGTCCCCGGTGCCACCCACCGCGGGGACACGGCCCGCGGGACAGGGTGCGGGGCCGGGCCGTGCCCCGGTGCCCTGCGGGGTGACACGGGGCGGTGGCGCACACCCGGGCAGTGCCCGTGCCGCTGCCGGGCCGGGGATGGGCATTCACGGTGCCGTGCCGGGCCAGGCCGTGCCGTGGGGTGGCACCGGCGCCGTGCCGGGCCAGGTGACACAGCGGCGAGCCACGGGGCACAGTGGTGGCGCCACGCGGTGCCGAGGGCACGGCGACCCCGCTGTGATCGGGGGGTGGCTGTCACCCTCAGCCCAAGGCCACCGTGGGAAAGGTCCCCGTGTTGGGGACAGGGGGGGGTCACCCCCCGGCGCCCCTGGGCGTGCCCACAACAAGGGGGGGGGTCCCAGAGCTGGGGGGGGGGGGGCTTTGTGGCCCCCCCCGGGGCGGGGAGGTCTCCGGGGACCCCCGTGGTGACACAGGGAGTCGGTGTCACCCCGGGGCCCCCCGGCCGTGTCCGTGCAGCCTCTGCCGCGTTCCCGCAGGGGACACGGGGCAGGGGTACAGCGTGTGCCAGGCGCTGGGGTCCGGCAGGTCCGGGCTGTCCCCGATGTCCCCTCTGGGGCCGCGCTGGCGGCGGTGACAGCGCTGACCCTTCCCTCAGTGGGCACCGGGCCAGCAGCGCCGCGTGACGCGGCCTGGGGGGCTCCCGCGGGCCACCGCCGGGCTGGCACCGCCCCCGGGGGACACCGGGGAGGACACCCACCGCCCCGGGGTCCCGACACCGCCCCGGGGTCCCCCCTCCGCCCCGGGGTCCCCTGTCGGTGGCAGGCGGCCCGTGCCGGGGGGTGGCCGTCCCCGCGCCCATCGCCCCGGTGTCCCCCCGCAGGTGCCACCGGCGGGTCTCCAGGATGGCGGAGGCCCACCAGGCCGTGGCCTTCCAGTTCACGGTCACCCCCGAGGGCTTGGACTTCCACCTGAGCCGCGAGGCCGTGCGCCAGCTCTACCTGGCCGCCGTCCACTCGTGGAAAAAGCGCTTGGTCCGCGCCAAGGTGGGCTCGGCCGCCGGCGCCCCCTCCCCCGGCAGGGCCCCCCCCCCCCCAGCCCCGGTCACCGCCGTGACGCCGCTGTGCCCACAGAACAGCTTCCTGACCGGCGTGTACCCCGCGTCGCCCTCCAGCTGGATGGTGGTGGTGATGGCCACCGCCGGCTCCTGCTACTGCCAGGTGGATCCGTCCCTGGGGCTCATCGCCCGCATCCAGCGCTGGCTGCCCCGCGGGTGAGCGGGGGACGCGGCCCGAGGTCGCCGGGGTGGGCCGCCGGTCACCTGCCGTGCTGGGGACAACCCGCAGGGCCCCCTGGGGACGCCCCAAAGGCCGGCGTGGCCCGTGGGGGCTCCACGCTGCACATCCCCACCCCATTTGGGGGTCGCCCCTCAAGGGGTCCCACCGCGCGGGCACAGCCCTGGCCCCACAGAGGGACCCCAACCCCCAGAAGGTGCAGGGGGCCTGCGACATCTCCATTTGGGGGCGTCCCTCAAGGGACCCCACTTGGGGGCATCCCCGAGGGTCCCGCTCCACAGGCACGGCCCCCACGTTCCCCGGGAATGCCGCCAGGGGCCCAGCCCTGTCTGGGGACATCTGCAGGGACCCCAGCCGGGCTGTCCCCAGCCCTGAGGCGTGTCCCCCGCGTGTCCCCAGCGAGGCGCTGACCCCCCAGGCGCAGACCGTGGTCAGCACCGTGGTGTTCTCCACGGGCGCGTGGCTGGCGGCCGTGCTGCTCTTCCGGAGGCTGCTCCGCCTGCTGCTCTCCTACCACGGCTGGATGTTCGAGCCCCACGGGCACATGAGCCGCAGCACCCGGCTCTGGATTGTGAGCGGCACCCGCGCCGGGAGCGCCGGGACGTGTGGGGAGATGCGGGAGCTGTGGGAGCACCGGGAGATGCGGGAGCTGTGGGAGCTTTGGGAGACGTGGGGACTTTGGGAGATGCGGGAGCTTTGGGAGCTTTGGGAGATGTGGGAACTTTGGGAGCTTTGGGAGCTGTGGGAACTTTGGGAGATGTGGGAACTTTGGGAGATGCGGGAGCTGTGGGAGCACCGGGAGATGCGGGAGCTGTGGGAGCACCGGGAGACGTGGGGACTTTGGGAGATGCAGGAGCTCTGGGAGCTTTGGGAGATGTGGGAACTTTGGGAGATGCGGGAGCTCTGGGAGCTTTGGGAGATGTGGGAATTTTGGGAGCTTTGGGAGCTCTGGGAGCTTTGGGAGATGTGGGAACTTTGGGAGCTTTGGGAGATGTGGGAACTTTGGGAGATGCGGGAGCTGCAGGAACTGTGGGAGCTGAGGGAAATCTGGGAGATGTGGGGAGCTGTGGGAACTTTGGGAGATGCAGGAACTGCGGGAACTTTGGGAGCTGAGGGAAATTTGGGAGAAGGGTGGAGCTGTGGGAGATGTGGGGACTTTGGAGCTTTGGGAGATGCAGGCGCTGCGGGAACTTTGGGAGCTGAGGGAAATTTGGGAGATGTGGGAGCATTGGGAGCTGTGGGAGCTTTGGGAGATGCAGGAGCTGCGGGAACTTTGGGAGATGCGGGAGCTCTGGGAGCTTTGGGAGATGTGGGAACTTCGGGAGCTTTGGGAGATGTGGGAACTTTGGGAGATGTGGGGAGCTGTGGGAGATGTGGGGACTTTGGGAGATGCAGGAGCTGCGGGAACTTTGGGAGCTGAGGGAAATTTGGGAGCCGTGGGAGCTTTGGAAGCTGTGGGAACTTTGGGAGATGCAGGAGCTGCAAGAACTTTGGGAGCTGAGGGAAATTTGGGAGCCGTGGGAGCTTTGGGAGATGTGGGGAGCTGTGGGAGCTGTGGGAGCTTTGGGAGCTGTGGGAGCTTTGGGAGCCGTGGAGGCTGTGCATGCTGTGGGTGCTGTGAGAGCCATTTGAGTTATGGGAGTTGTGGAAACTCTGGGAGTCCTGGGAGATGAGGGAGTTTTGGGAACTGTGGGAGCAATGGGAGATATGGGAGCCTTTGGAGCTTTGGGTGCTGTGGGAGCCATGGATGCTCTGGGGGCTGTGGCAGTTTTGGGTGCCGTGGGAGTTGTGGGAGCTGTGGGAGCTGTGGCTGGTGTGGGAGCTGTGGGAGTTTTGGGTGCTGTGGATGCCATGGGAGCTGTGGGAGCTGTGGCTGGTGTGGGAGCTGTGGGAGTTTTGGGTGCTGTGGATGCCATGGGAGCTGTTGCTGGTGTGGGAGCCTTTGGAGATGTAGAAACCATGGGAGCTGTGGGAACTCGAGGAGCTGTGGGAGCTGTGGGAACCTCGGGTGCTTTGGGAGCTGGGAGCTGTGGGTGCCGTGGCAGCCACGGATGCCGTGGGAGCTGCGGCTGGTGTGGGAGCTGTGGGTGCCGTGGGTGCCGTGTGAGTTGTTGGAGCTCTGGGAGCCCTTAGCCGTGGGTGCCTGGAGTTCTTTGGGAGCTGCGGGAGCCGTGGATCCTCACTCCATCCCTCCTCCTCACCCTCCTCCTGCTGCTGCTGCTGCTGCTCCCGCAGGCGCTGATGAAGATCATGTCCATCCGCAAGCCCCTTCTCTACAGCTTCCAGAGCTCCCTTCCCAAGCTCCCGGTGCCCCCCGTGAAAGCCACCGTCGCCCGGGTACGCCACCCCCGTGGGGCTGGGGGGCCCGTGGGGTGACCGGCCGCGGCAGTGGGGTCACCCCGTGTCCCCTCCCGCAGTACCTGGAGTCGGTGCGGCCGCTCCTGGACGATGACAAGTACCTGGAGATGGCGGCGCTGGCCAAGGAGTTCCAGGAGAAGACGGCGCCGCGGCTCCAGCGGTACCTGCGCCTCAAGTCCTGGTGGACAACCAACTATGTGAGTGTGCGGCCACCTGGGGACAGCGGGGACCCCGCAGCCTTTGGGGCGGTGGCCTCGGAACTGGTTTCCCCTCCCAGCAGCATGAGGAGGGGTTTGGGATCTCCTGGGTGTCCCGGCTGGAGCAGTAGGGGCAGAGGATCCCGTACCCAGTCACTGTCCCCTCTTTCTGTCCCTGTTTCCTGTCCCTTTCACCTGTCCCCATCCCTGTCCCTTCCCCCATCTCCTGTCCTTGTCCCTGTCTCCTAACCCTTGTCCCTGTCCCCCATTCCTGTTCCTATCCCTGTCCCCATCCCCGTTCCTGTCCCCTGTCCTTGTCCCTGTCCCATCCCCCTGTCCCCGTTCCTTGTCTCCATCCCTGTTCCTGCCCCTGTCCCCTCTCCCTTGTCCCTGTCCCTTATCCCATGTCCCCCTCCCTGTGGCTTTTCGCGGTTGCCTCTCTCCATCGCTGTCCCTGTGCTCTCGTCCTCCCGCTGTCCCCGCTGTCCCCTGTCCCTGTCCCTGTCCCTGTCCCCGTTCCCGCAGGTCAGTGACTGGTGGGAGGAGTACATTTACCTGCGCGGCCGCAGCCCCCTCATGGTCAACAGCAACTACTACGCCATGGTAAGGGGTGGTGGGGGGCTGGGGGACCCCCAACCCCCCCCGGGGACCCCCCCGGCACCACCCGCGACACGCGCCGTGTCCCCTGTCCCCAGGATTTCCTGTACGTGACCCCCAGCCCCATCCAGGCCGCGCGGGCGGCCAACGCCGTGCACTCCATGATACTCTACCGGCGGCGGCTGGACCGGGGCGAGATCCCCCCGGTGAGGGGCAACCGGGGGGGCCGGGGGGCTTGGGGGGGGTCCAGGGGGTCCCATGGGGCGGGGGGTCCCG
Organism: Vidua macroura; assembly: GCF_024509145.1. Classification (NCBI taxonomy): domain Eukaryota; kingdom Metazoa; phylum Chordata; class Aves; order Passeriformes; family Viduidae; genus Vidua; species Vidua macroura. Next base: position 73,068,068 of record NC_071575.1, read on the forward strand.
GGGGGAGGGAGGTGAGCGTGGTCCTGTTGTACCGGAGGCGGCTGGACTGGGGGAGATCCCCCCGGTGAGGGAGAACTGGGGGGGCCCAGTGGAGCTGGGGGGGGGGGGGTCCGGAGGGGTCCCATGGGGTTGGAGGTCCCAGGGGGGTCCCGTGGGGCTGGGAGAGCTGGGAGTGCGGTGGAACTGAGGGGTTTGGGGGTCCCAGGGGGCTGGGGGAGTTCTCAGGGGGATGGGGGAGTTAAGGGGGGGGGTCACATGGGGCTGGGGGTGTGGGGGGGTCCCAGGGGGATGAGGGAGCTGAGGGGTCCCAGGGGTCTGGGGGATCCTGGGGCTCCCGTGGGGCTGAGGGAGCTGTGTGGATCCCATGGATTTTGGGGGTCCTGGGAGAGCTCTGTGGGGCGGAAGCAGGGCGGTGTCACCATGGGGCTGGCGGGGGGCCCGGACCCGGGGGGGGGGGGGGGGTGACAGCGGCAGAGATGGGGACACAGCCCCCCCCCCCCCGAGCCCCCCTGACCCGTGTCCCCCCCAGATGATGGCCCTGGGCGTGGTGCCCATGTGCTCGTACCAGTCGGAGCGGATGTTCAACACCACCCGCATCCCGGGAAAGGAGACGGGTACGGGGCCGGGGGGCGGCGGGCGGGGGGGGGGCGGTCCCGGGGGGGGTCCCCGCCGCCCTGAGCCCCCCCGTGCCCCCCCCCCAGACACGCTGCTGCACCTGGCGGACAGCAAACACCTGGCCGTGTACCACAAGGGCCGCTACTACAAGGTGTGGCTGTACTACGGGGGGCAGCTGCTGCCGCCCGCCGACCTGGAGATGCAATTCCAGAGGATCCTGGATGATCCCTCGCCCCCCCAGCCCGGGGAGGAGCGGCTGGCGGCGCTCACCGCCGGGGAAAGGTGTGCGGGCACCGGGAGTAACGGGAATGGTGGGCACCGGGGAGCTCCGGGAATAACGGGGGTGTTGGGCATGGTGGGAATTCCGGGAACACTGGGGACGCTGGAGACGTGGAATTACCGGGAACTCCAGGAAAAACGGGGATAATGGGGAGACGGGGATGCTGGGCACCTGGGAACTCTGGGGATAATGGGGGACACTGGAAATACCTAGAGCTCCAGGAATATTGGGAATAATGGGGTGTTGGGCATACTGGGGTGCTGGGAACTCTGGGAACACTGGGAAAAATGGGGATACTGGGGACACTGGGTGCCTGGAAATACAGGAGAACTCCGGGAATGATGGGGATGTTGGGCGTACTGGGATGCTGGGCACCTGGGAACTCCAGGGACACTGGGAATAATTGGAATGATGGGGACACTAGGCACCGGGAACTCTGGGAACACCAGGAATAATGGGGATGTTGGGCGTACTGGGAACACTGGGCACCTGGGAACTCCAGGAACAATGGGAATAATGGGAATAATTGGAGTAATGGGGACACTAGGCACCTGGAACTCTGGGAACACCGGGAATAATGGGGATGTTGGGCGTACTGGGAACACTGGGCACCTGGGAACTCCAGGAACGCTGGGAACAATCGGAATAATGGGAATAATTGGAATAATGGGGACACTAGGCACCTGGAACTCTGGGAACACTGGTAACTCCAGGGACACTGGGAACACTGGCCATACTGGGGATGCTGGGCATAGTGGGAACACTGGGAACTCCAGGGACACTGGGAATAATGGGAATAATTGGAATAATGGGGACACTAGGCACCTGGGGACTCTGGGAACACCGGGAATAATGGGGATGTTGGGCGTACTGGGAACACTGGGAACACTGGGAACTCCAGGAACGCTGGGAACACTGGCCATACTGGGGATGCTGGGCATAGCGGGCTCCTGGGAACTCCAGGACGAATGGGCACACTGGGGATACTGGGAACACTGGGAGCACCGGGAACCCACCGGTGCGTCCTGTCCCCATCCCTGTCACCCTGCGGGCACGGGGACACCCCCCATGGGTGGGGGGCTCAGAGGGGTCATCGACGGCCCCGCCGTGGGGTCGGGGGGCGCCGGGCGCCCCGCGCTGACCGGGGCTGCGCAGGGTGCCGTGGGCCGAGGCGCGGGCGCGGTTCTTCAGCCATGGCCCCAACAAGGCGGCCCTGGACGCCATCGAGCGCGCGGCCTTCTTCCTCACGCTGGACGAGGAGGAGCACGGCCACGAGCCCGCCCGGCCCGGCTGCATGGACGCCTACGCCAAGTCCCTGCTGCACGGCCGCTGCTACGACCGGTGCGCGCCCCAAAACCTGCCCCCGGTACCCACAGACACCCCAAATCCCCACCCAGCCCAACCCCTGCTGCACGGCCGCTGCTACGACCGGTGCGCGCCCCAAAACACCCCTGAGACCCCAAAACCTGCCCCCGGTACACACAGATACCCCAAATCCCCACCCAGCCCAGCCCCTGCTGCACGGCCGCTGCTACGACCGGTGCGCGCCCCAAAACCTGCCCCTGGTACCCACAGACACCCCAAATCCCCACCCAGCCCAGTCCCTGCTGCACGGCCGCTGCTACGACCGGTGCGCGCCCCAAAACACCCCTGAGACCCCAAAACCTGCCCCCGGCACCCACAGACATCCACAGACACCCCAAATCCCCACCCAGCCCAGTCCCTGCTGCACGGCCGCTGCTACGACCGGTGCGCGCCCCAAAACACCCCTGAGACCCCAAAACCTGCCCCCGGTACACACAGACACCCCAAATCCCCATCCAGCCCAACCACTGCTGCACGGCCACTGCTATGACCACTGGGCACCCCAAAACACCCCCAGGCCTCCCCCCCAACCCCTTTGAACCCCCCCCACATCATCTCAGCCCCCCCAGACCCCATCACCCAAGTCCCTCCTGCCCTGCTGTGACCGATGGGCACCCCAAAACCCTGCTGGGACCCCAAACCCCCCCCCCCCAGCACCTTCAGCACTCCCATCCTACAATCCCAGGCCCCAGACCCATTCCCAGACACCCCAAAGACACCCCAACACCATCAGCCCCTCCAGCACCCCATCCCTGCTGCTCCCACCCCCTGCGCGCGCCCCAAAACCCCCCCAGATCCCCCGAACCCTTCCAACCCCCCACCCTCCCCTGCCAGCTCCCCACATTCCCCCCCTTGCCCTCCCCCCACCGGTACCCTCTGTCCCCCAAACACCCCCCAAATCCCCCCCAAACCCCCCGTGCCGCCCCCCAGCTGGTTCGACAAGTCCTTCACGCTGGTGGTCTACAAGAACGGCAAGGTCGGGGCCAACGCCGAGCACTCCTGGGCCGACGCCCCCATCGTGGGGCACCTCTGGGAGGTACCGGGGCGCGGGGACACCCCCATCGGGGTGGGGACACCCCCATTGGGGCGGGGACACCCCCAGTGGGGCACTTCAGGGCTGAGGACCCCCGGCTGGCGACCCCACAGGGTGCCCCAAGGGCTGGGGACCCCTATAGGGCACCCCCAGGCTGGGGACCCTCAGTTGGGGACCCCTGTAGGGCACCCCCAAGCTGGGGACCCTCAGTTGGGGACCCCTATAGGGCACCCCCAGGCTGGGGACCCTCAGTTGGGGACCCCTGTAGGGCACCCCAAGGCTGGGGACCCCCGTTTGGGGGCAGGGAGGAGGGAAGATGTGGGGGTTCTGCCTGGGGGTGTGGGGTGAGGGTCGGGATTCTGGGGTGCTGGAGGGGCCCTGAGGGCTTGGAATGGGGGGGCCTGGGGGGCTCAGGGAGTTGGGGTGACGGGGGCTTTGGGGGACAGAGGGGTTCGAGGGGCTTGGGGGGCTGGGGGTGATCAAGGACGTTTGGGGGTCTTGAGGATTTGGGGATTTGGGGTTTGGGGGGCCATGGAATTGGGGGCCCAGGGGATTTGGGTATTTGGGTGTTGGAGGGTCCTGGAATTGAGGGGTCGGGGAGCTCAAGGGTTGGGGGGCCATGGAATTGGGGGTCTGGGGACCACAGAATTGGGTGATCAGGGGTCTTGGGAATTCGGGGTTGGGGGCTTGAGGGTCCTGGGGATTTGGGGTCCGGGCAGATCGTGGAATTGAGGCTCTGGGGGGTTATGGAGTTGTGGGGATGGGGGTTTTGGGGGGCTGGGGGGTCAATTCCCCCCCCCAAGCCCAATGCCCCTTGTCCCCCCCAGTTCATGCTGGCCACGGACAAGTTCCAGCTGGGCTACACGGAGGGGGGGCACTGCAAGGGGGACCCCAGGCGGCAGCTGGCCCCCCCCCAGCGCCTGCAGTGGGACATCCCCCCCGAGGTGGGTGACACGATGGACAGGGGCGGGGACAGCCTGGGGACAGGGGCGGGGACAGCTACAGGTGAGGGCACAGGTGAGGGTGCCACGCCGTGCCGTGTCCCCGGAGGGTGGCGGCCATCGAGGCGTCGCTGCGGGTTCAGGTGTGGGCACAGGTTCGGGTGCGGGTGCCACGCCGTGCCACGCCGTGCCGTGTCCCCGGGGCGTGGCGGCCATCGAGGCGTCGCTGCGGGTGGCACGGGTGCGGGTTCAGGTGTGGGCACAGGTTCGGGTGCGGGTGCCACGCCGTGCCACGCCGTGCCGTGTCCCCAGGGGGTGGCGGCCATCGAGGCGTCGCTGCGGGTGGCGCGGGCGCTGGCCGAGGACGTGGATTTCTGCTGCTTCCCGTTCTCCACCTTCGGCAAGGGGCTCATCAAGCGCTGCCGCACCAGCCCCGACGCCTTCATCCAGATCGCCCTGCAGCTGGCACACTTCCGCGTGAGGGACGGGGGTGGGATCCGTGGGGTGGGATCCATGGGGTGGGATCCATGGGGTGGGATCCATGGGGTGGGATGGGATGGGATCCATGGGATGGGACGGGGTGGGATCCATGGGATGGGGTGAGATGGGATCCATGGCATGGGGTGGGATCCATGGGGTGGGATGGGATGGGACAGGATGGGATGGGATGGGATGGGATGGGACGGGATGGGATGGGATGGGATGGGATGGGATGGGATGGGATGGGATGGGACGGGATGGGATGGGATCAGCCCCGACTCGTTCATCCAGATCGTCCTGCAGCTGGCACCTTTCATGTGAGGGATGGGGATGGGATCCGTGGGGTGGGATGGGATGGGATGGGATGGGATGGGATGGGATGGGATGGGATCCATGGGGTGGGATGGGATCAACCCCAAGTCCTTCATCCAGATCACCCTGCAGCTGGCACACTTCCGCGTGAGGGACGGGGATGGGATCCGTGGGGTGGGATCCATGGGGTGGGATGGGATGGGATGGGATGGGATGGGATGGGATGGGATAGGATGGATGGGACGGGACAGGACGGGACGGGACGGGACGGGATGGATGGGATGGGACGGGACGGGACGGGACGGGATGGGATGGGATGGGATGGGATGGGACGGGACGGGACGGGACGGGACGGGACGGGACGGGATGGGATGGGATGGGATGGGATGGGACGGGATGGGGCAGGACCAGGGAAGGGTGGGATGTGCACAGGCCCGGGGCAGGCCCGTGGCCAGCAGCAGGTGGGGTGTGCCCAGCGGGACGAGGCAGGGCCATCGCGCGTCCCCACGCCGCCGTCCCCGCAGGACAAGGGCTCCTTCTGCCTGACCTACGAGGCCTCCATGACGCGGCTGTTCCGCGAGGGCCGCACCGAGACCGTGCGCTCCTGCACCTCCGAGTCCACGGCCTTCGTGCGCAGCATGGCCGACGCGCGGCGCAGCGTGAGTGCCCGCGCCGCGCGGACCCCGACGCTCGCCCTCCGCGGACCCCCGGCGCTCGGGGGTGCCCCCGTCCCTCCTGGGGGTCCCCGTCCTTCGTAGGGGTGCCCACCCCTCGTGGATGTCCCCACCCCTCGCAGCGGTCACCGTCCCTCACGGGGTGCTGGGTGCCAGGTCGGGGTGAACTTTGGGGTTCACTTTGGGGTGCACTTTGGGGTTCACTTTGGGGTGCACTTTGGGGTGCAGTTCGGGGTTCACTTTGGGGTGCAGTTTGGGGTTCACTTTGGGGTTCAGTTTGAGGTTCAGTTTGGGGTGCAGTTTGGGGTTCACTTTGGGGTTCACTTTGAGGTTCACTTTGAGGTTCAGTTCGGGGTTCACTTTGAGGTTCAGTTAGGGGTTCACTTTGGGGTGCAGTTTGGGGTGCAGTTTGGGGTTCAGCCCCCCGACCCCTCCCCAGCATGCAGAGGGGCAGCAGCGGCTGTTCAAGGTGCAGATCTGGGGTACGGGTTCGGGGTGCAGATCTGGGTTCTGTTTGGGGTGCAGTTTGGGGGGTGTGTTGGGGTTCAGTTTGGAGTCCAGACCCCCCCCCGGAACCCCCAGAGCTCAGAGGGGCAGCGGCTGTTCAAGGTGCAGGTTTGGGCTCAGTTTGGGGTTCAGGTTTGGGCTCAGTTTGGGGTTCAGGTTTGGGCTCAGTTTGGGGTGCAGGTTTGGGGTGCAGGTTTGGGCTCAGTTTGGGGTTCAGGTTTGGGCTCAGTTTGGGGTTCAGGTTTGGGCTCAGTTTGGGGTGCAGGTTTGGGGTGCAGGTTTGGGCTGTTCAAGGTGCAGGTTCGGGGCGCAGTTTGGGGTGCCGGTTGTTTTGGGGTTCACCCCGCTGCCCCCCAGCGCTCGGAGCGGCAGCGGCTGTTCAAGGCGGCGGCCGAGAAGCACCAGCAGCTCTATCGCCTCGCCATGACGGGCGCGGGCATCGACCGCCACCTCTTCTGCCTCTACCTGATGTCGCGGTACCTGGGCACGCAGAGCCCCTTCCTGGCCAAGGTCAGCGCGGCGGCCACACGGGACGGGGACACGGGATGGGGACAGGGGACGGGGACAGGGGATGGGGACAGGGGATGGAGACAAGGGATGGGGACAGGGGACAGGGATAGGGGACAGGGACACGGGGCGGGGACAGGGGATGGGGACACGGGACAGGGGCAAGGGACGGGGACACGGGGGGAGCAGCACACGGGACACTGAGGGACACGGGACACGGGACGGGGACACGGGACAGGGACACGAGGGGGCAGTGTGGGAGCAGCACATGAGGGTGGCACTGAGGGACACGGCGGGGACAGGCGGGGACGCTGAGGGGGAGCATGGGAGGACTCGAGGGGCACGGGGGTGACACAGGACACGGGTGGGAGCACGGGGGGAGCAGCGCACCCGGCACTGAGGGACACGGGACAGGGACACGAGGGGGACGGGCGGGGGCACGGGGGGAGCACACGGGAGCCACAGAGGGGACACGGGGGACACAGAGTGGTACCGGGAGGACACGGGGGACACGGCAAGCGGGGGGACACGGAGGGGCACGGGAGGGCACAGCGGGGTACAAGGGGGGCACTGCCACCCACCCTGCTGTCACCACACGTGGAGTCCCGCTCTGGCACTGGGGTGTCCTGGGGCGCAGTGGGGCACAGTGGGGTGCAATGGGGTTCCCCGGGGTGCCATGGGACAGAGCGGGGTGCAGTGGGGTGCAGTGGGGTGCAGTGGGGTTCCCTGGGGTGCCATTGGGTGCAGTGGGGTGCCATGGGGTGCAGTGGGGTTCCTCGGGGTGCAGTGGGGTGCCGTGGGGCGCAGTGGGGTTCCCCGGGGTGCCATGGGGTGCAGTGGGGTGCCATGGGGTGCAGTGGGGTTCCTCGGGGTGCAGTGGGGTGCCGTGGGGCGCAGTGGGGTTCCCCGGGGTGCCATGGGGTGCAGTGGGGTGCAGTGGGGTTCCCCGGGGTGCCATGGGGTGCAGTGGGGTTCCCCGGGGTGCAGTGGGGTTCCTCGGGGCGCAGTGGGGTTCCCCGGGGTGCCGTGGGGCGCCCTGGGGTGCAGTGAGTGGCCCCGCAGGTGCTGTCAGAGCCCTGGCGCCTCTCCACCAGCCAGACCCCGCAGCAGCAGCTCCGGATGTTCGACCTCAACAAATTCCCCGACCACGTCTCCAGCGGCGGCGGCTTCGGCCCCGTGAGCACCGGGGGGGGCACCGGGAGGGGGGCAGCGGGGTGCGGGGGTGGCTGTGGGGTCTGTACTGCGCCCCCCCCACGCCGGGAACCCCCAGCCCCACGTGGGTGAGCCAGGGGGCTTCAGCCCAACCCCAGAGCGCGGGTGGGTGCCCCGGGTGGGTGCCCCGGGTGGGTCCCAGGTGCCCCCAGGTGCCCCATGGCCCCTCGCCCCCCCCGCAGGTGGCAGACGATGGTTATGGGGTGTCCTACATCATCGCCGGGGAGAACCTCATCACCTTCCACGTGTCCAGCAAGTTCTCCAGCCCCGAGACGGTGAGGGGGGCACGGGGGGTGCGGTGGGGGGCTCCCCGGGCAGGGGTGGGTGGGGGCTCTCCCAGAGCTGCAGTCGCTGTCCATGGGGTCACCTGTGGGGTCACCTGTGGGTCTGGGACAGCCCCTGACCCTGATCTTGACTCTGCTGCACCCTGCCCCTCTCTGCTTCCTGTGGGACCCCCACCCCATCCCAGCCCCCCCGGGTGGGACCCCCACCCCACTTGGGGTGCAGGCCGTGCTGGGGGTCCTGCAGCTCAGAGGGTGCCCCAGGGTGGGCATGGGGGGGTTCGGGTCTCACTTTGGGCATTCAGATCCCACCTTGGGGGGGGTCCGGGTCCCACCCTGGATGTTCAGATCCCACTCTGGGGGGGTCCGGGTCCCACCCTGGGGGGCTTCGGATCCCGCTCGGGGGGCCGGGGTGCCACGCCGGGGGTCCGGGCGGGCTCTGAGGGGTGCTGCCCGCAGGACTCGCAGCGTTTCGGCCGCAACATCCGCCAGGCCATGCTGGACATCGCGGGGCTCTTCGACAAACCTCCCCCCGCGGCCGGGAAGTGACCGGGGGGTCCGCGGGGCTCCCCGGTTTTGGGGGGCCGGGGGTCGCTGCCCTGGACCCGCTCCCAATAAAGGCTCTTGGTGTGACCCCGCTGTGCCTCGGGGGTGGGACCCCCGGGGGCTTCCGTGGGGTGCCAGGGCTCGATCCATGGAGCCTCCTCGGGGGGGGGCCCGGTGGGCACCGGCCAGGGCGCTGCCGAGGCATCAAAAGCACCATCGCTGGGGTGGGACCCCGGTGATCCGCGCCCAGCCCCATCCCGGTGGTCTGTGCCCATCCCCGGACCCGGAGCCATTCACATCCCGGTGATCCTGCCCATCCCCGGACCCGGAGCCATTCACATCCCGGTGATCCTGCCCATCCCCGGACCCGGAGCCATTCACATCCTGGTGATCCTGCCCATCCCCGGACCCGTGCCCGTCCCGGAGATCTGTGCCCGTCCCCGTCCCGGTGATCCATGCCTGTCCGTGTCCCGGTGATCCGTGCCCGGCCCCGCACCCATCCCCATCCCGGTGATCCTTGCCCATCCCCAGATCCGCTCCCGTCCCGGTGATCCGTGCCCGGCCCCGTGTCCATCCCCATCCTGGTGATCTGTGTCTGTCCCTGTCCCGGTGATCCGTGCCGGTCCCTATCCCGGTGATCCGTGCCTGTCCCCGTCCCGGTGATCCGTGCCCATCCCCGGATCCGCTCCCGTCCCAGTGCTCCGTGTCTGGTCCCGTGCCCATCCCCATCCCGGTGATCCTTGTCTGTCCCCGTCCCGGTGATCCGTGCCCGGCCCCATGCCTGTTCCCATCCCGGAGATCTGTGCCCGTCCCCATCCCGGTGATCCTTGCCCATCCCCGGATCCGCTCCCGTCCCGGTGATCCGTGCCCGGCCCCGTGTCCATCCCCATCCCGGTGCTCCGTGCCTGTCCCCGTCCCGGTGATCCGTGCCCGGCCCCATCCCGGTGACGGGGGTGCGCAGCGGGGCACGGCGGCACGGACGGGCCCTATGCAGAGCCCCTGGGCCGTGTCCGTCCCGGGGGTCGCCGCGCCCCGGGTGGCACCGCGCTGGCACCGTCCCCTCCCTCCCTCCCTCCCCGCCGCCACCGCACCCGCCCGGCGCCGCCAGCCCGGAGCCACCGGCGGGCGAGGGGCCAGACGGGGCACGGGGACCGGGGACACCCCCGGGAGAGGGGACGGGACAGGGACAGGGACCGGGGATAGCCCGGGAGAGGGGACAGGGACCGGGGACACCCCGGGAGAGGGGACAGGGACCGGGGATACCCCGGGAGAGGGGACAGGGACCGGGGATACCCCGGGAGAGGGGACAGGACAGGGACAGGGGTCGGGGACACCCCCGGGAGAGGGGACAGGGACCGGGGACACCCCGAGAGAGGGGACAGGACAGGGACAGGGACCCGGGACACCCCGGGAGAGGGGACAGGGACTGGGGATACCCCGGGATGGGGGACAGGACAGGGACAGGGGTCGGGGACACCCCCGGGACTGGAGACCAGGGGCGACCCCTCAGAAGGGACAGAGCCGGCACAGAGATGGGGGACATCCCCCGGTGAAGGGCCAGGCCGGGGACAGGGACGGAGACCCCGCCCCCGCGGGCATCCCCCTGCCTGGGGCGCGTCCCGTGGGGTCACTGTCACCCCCGGCACCGGGGCTGTGTCCCGCACCCCGACCCCATATCGGGGTGACATCCTGACCCCATATTGGGGTGACATCCATCATCCCGACCCCATATCGGGGTGACATCACCATCCCGACCCCATATCGGGGTGACATCCCGCACCCCGACCCCATATCGGGGTGACATCACCATCCCGACCCCATATCGGGGTGACATCCCGCACCCCGACCCCATATCGGGGTGACATCACCATCCTGACCCCATATCGGGGTGACATCTCCCTCCCCGAACCCATATCAGGGTGACATCCGGCACCCCGACCCCATATGGGGGTGCCCGCTGTCCCCACGCTGGGGCTGTGTCCTCCCGGAGCCCCCCCCGGCTCAGCCCCACGGCCGGGGGGTCTCGGAGCTGGCACTGAACTGTCCCGGGTGCCGTGGGGACCCCGGGGCCACCGCTGGGCTCTGGGTGGGCTGTGCTGGGACCCGGACCGCGAGTGGCGTCCGTGTCCCTCGGTCCCTGTCCCTCTGTCCGTGTCCCTCTGTCTGTCCCGCTGCCTGTCCCTCGGTCCGTGTCCCTTGGCCCGTGTCCCTCTGTCTGTCCGTGTCCCTCGGTCCGTGTCCCTTGGCCCGTGTCCCTCTGTCTGTCCGTGTCCCTCGGTCCGTGTCCCTCGGTCTGTCCCTCACTCTGTCCCTAAGTCCGTGTCCCTCGGTCCATGTCCCTCTGTCCGTGTCCCTCGGTCCGTGTCCCTCTGTCTGTCCCGCTGCCTGTCCCTCGGTCCGTGTCCCTCGGCCCATGTCCCGCGGTCTGTCCCTCACTCTGTCCCTAAGTCCGTGTCCTTGGTCCGTGTCCCTCTGTCCCTCTGTCCCTCTGTCCGTGTCCCTTGGTCCGTGTCCCTCTGTCTGTTCGTGTCCCTCGGTCCGTGTCCCTCGGCCCATGTCCCTCGGTCTGTCCCTCACTCTGTCCCTCGGTCCGTGTCCCTTGGTCCGTGTCCCTCTGTCCCTCGGTCCGTGTCCCTTGGTCCGTGTCCCTCTGTCTGTCCGTGTCCCTCGGTCCGTGTCCGCCGCAGCCGCGCCCTTATCAGATCCTTATCCCCCTCCCTTATCAGATCCCTTATCAGATCCCTCATCTGACCGCACCCCCCCGGCGCCTTCACCCCCCTGTCCCCACTCAGGGCGGGGGGCACCCCCGGGGATGGCCCCTGTGTCCCCTCCCGTGTCCCCCTGTGTCCCCTCCCGGCTCCGTGCCCATCCTGGGGGGCTCACACGGAGCCGGGCCCGCGGCCGCACCCCCTGGGGGAGCCCCCAGGCCGGAGGGTGACCCCCATTCCCCGAGGGGTGACCCCAGAGCCCGCCAGGGACCCCCGGGTGCTGTCACGGCGACACCAACGCGGTGCCCCCAGCACAGCCCGCTGCCCCCAGGGGTCCCTGCCCCGGCACCCCAAGAGCGGGGGCAGCACCCGGAGGGCTCGGGGGGCCCTCGGGGGTGGGTGTGCGCGGCCCGGGGGGTGCCCAGGGGAGTGGCCCGGGTGGGTGCCAGCGTCACCCGTCCCTTTGATGCGGTGCCAGCGGCTCCACGAGCGGGTGCTCCCGGCCCGGCCCCCCCGCTCCCCACCCCCGCTCGGGCCTATAAAGGATTCGGGGCGGCCCTGCAGCTCAGCCGGGGCCGCTGCGGGAGCTGAGAGGTGCCGGGGGGGTCCTGGGGGTGCCGGGGGGTCCTGGGGGTGCTGGGGGCACCGGGGGTGAATGTGCTGGGGGAGGTGGTGGGGTGGAAGGTGCGGGGTGGGTGCTGGGGCAGCAGTGGGTGCTGGGGCAGCAGTGGGTGCTGGGGCAGCGGGTGCTGGGGCAGCAGTGGGTGCTGCAGCAGTGGGTGCTGGGGCAGCGGGTGCTGGGGCAGCAGTGGGTGCTGGGGCAGCAGTGGGTGCTGGGGCAGCAGTGGGTGCTGGGGCAGTGGGTGCTGGGGCGGCAGTGGGTGCTGCAGCAGTGGGTGCTGGGACAGCGGTGGGTGCTGGGGCAGCGGTGGGTGCTGGGGCAGTGGGTGCTGGGGCAGTGGGTGCTGGGGCAGCAGTGGGTGCTGGGGCAGTGGGTGCTGGGGCAGTGGTGGGTGCTGCAGCAGTGGGTGCTGGGACAGCGGTGGGTGCTGGGGCAGCGGTGGGTGCTGGGGCAGTGGGTGCTGGGGCAGTGGGTGCTGGGGCAGCAGTGGGTGCTGGGGCAGTGGGTGCTGGGGCAGCAGTGGGTGCTGGGGCAGCGGTGGGTGCTGGGGCAGTGGGTGCTGCAGCAGTGGGTGCTGGGGCAGTGGGTGCTGGGGCAGTGGGTGCTGCAGCAGTGGGTGCTGGGGCAGCAGTGGGTGCTGGGGCAGTGGGTGCTGGGGCAGTGGGTGCTGGGGCAGCGGTGGGTGCTGGGGCAGCGGTGGGTGCTGGGGCAGTGGGTGCTGGGGCAGTGGGTGCTGGGGCAGCGGTGGGTGCTGGGGCAGTGGGTGCTGCAGCAGTGGGTGCTGGGGCAGCAGTGGGTGCTGGGGCAGCGATGGGTGCCCGGCCGCCCCCCCGCCCCTGCACGCTCCCCCTTTGCAGGAAGGCTGAGGATGGGTCCTGCCACTTTCCTGGGGCTCTGCCTGCTGGGGTGCCTGGTGCTGTCCCCCTCCCTGCCGGGTGAGACCCCCAAAATACACCCTGATCCCCCTAACTGCACCCTGATCCCCTAAACCGCACCCTGATCCCCTAAACTGCACCCTGATCTCCCAAACTGCGCCCTGATCTCCCAAACTGCGCCCTGAGACCCCCAACTGTACCCTGATACCCCAAACTGCACCCTGAGACCCCAAACTGCACCCTAAGACCCCCAAACTGCACCCTGAGACCCCAGACTGCACCCTGGTCCCCCAAACTGCACCCTGAGACTCCCAAAATTCACACAGATCGCACACCCACACCCTGAGACCCCCTAAGTGTCCCCTGCCCACCCTCTGCTTCCCATTCCCATCCCTTTCCCCCAGCCCCACAAACAGGGACGGCGCTGCCCTGACCCCCCCCCCCCCCGCGGGGCCCCAGCTGGATTAGGGGGGTCGCGGTGACACCCCTGTCCCCCTCCCCAGGGGCTCAGGCCACCAGGTGTCCCCGGGGCTGGCTGTCCTTCGAGGGATACTGCTACGGCTACTTCGGGCAGCAGCTGAGCTGGAGGAGGGCTGAGGTGGGTGCTGGAGGGGGGGGGGAGGAATGGGGGGTTCCGGGTGTCCCCCGAACCCCCGGGACCCCCCTTGCACGTGGCGCTGTCCCCAGGCGTGGTGCCAGGCCACCCGCGGGGGCCACCTGGCGTCCCTGCACAGCCCCGAGGAGCACCGGGCGCTCGCCGCCTTCCTCGCCCGGCGGCCGCGGCGGGGAGAGGACGACGAGGAGGGGGAGAAGGAGAAGGAGAGGGAGAGGGAGAGGGAGAAGGAGGACGGCGTCTGGATCGGGCTGCACCGGCGGGTGCGTGGCCTGGCTGTGCCTGTGCCTGTGCCTGTCTGCCACACCCTGGTGTCCCACCCTGGTGTCCTACCCTGGTGTCCCACCCTGGTGTCCCCTGGCTGACCCCTGCCTGCAGCGCTACCTGTGCTCGCTGCACCCCCACCTGCCCTGACCCCGCCCTGCCTCACCTTCGTGTCCCGTCCTGGTGTCCTGGTGTCCCTGCAGCGCTACCTGCCTGCTACGCGCGCTGTCACCTGTCCCCCCGTGCCCCCGGTGCCCCGGTGTCACCTGCGCGTCCCACCCCTGTCACAGCGCCAGGGCTGGCTCTGGGCTGACGGCTCCCCGCGGCACTACTGGGCCTGGGAGGGGGACGATGGCCCCAAGGGACATCCCTGCATCGCCCTGGAGGACTCGGCAGGTGAGGGGGGCCCTGGGGAGCCAGGGATGGGGACAACGACCTGGGGACAGCCCTGTGCCAGGAGGTCCCCGGGTCCAGGACAATGGCCCTGGGGACACAATGGAGGACTCAGCTGGTGAGGGGGACCCAAGGTTTGGGGGGTCAGGGGGTGCCAGGGAGGGTCAGAGGGGGGCAGGGAGGGACGGGGGGGGGGGTCAGGAGGTGTCAGAGAGGGACCCGGGTGTCCGGGGGGCTCTGGGGCTGTCAGAGTGTCCCACGTGTCCCCTGTCCTAGCGCCGGCTCGTGTCCCCGCAGGGTTCATGGCCTGGGAGGGCGAGGCCTGTGGGGAGCGCAAACCCTTCATCTGCAAATACCCGGCCTAGGGGGGCCAGGGGCCCGCGGCCCCCACCCCATCTGCAGCCCCCCGACTCTGGGGCCTGACCCCCACCCTGCGCCCTGCCCCAAAACCCCCGTCCCAGACCCCAATCCCTGCTCCCAGTCCTGCCCCTGCTGCGCTGCCCCCCAAATCCCACCCCCTTCCCCCCCAATTGCACCTCCTGTCCCCCAAATCCCACCCCCTGCCCCCCCAACTGCACCTCCTGTCCCCCAAACCCCCATCCCAGACCCCAAACCCCCATCCCAGACCCCAAACCCCTCTCCCAGTCCTGCCCCCACTGTCTTGCTCCCCAAATCCCACCTCCTGCCCCTGACACCTCACATCCCTGCCCCACACTCTGCCCCCCAACCCTGTGTCCTGCCCCTCCGAAGTCCCAGCCCCCTGACCACCCCCTAAACCCCAGCCCCCAAATCCCATCCCAAACCCTGCCCCCAACCCACATCCTGCCCCCTCCTCCTCCCCCAAACCCCTGTCCTGCACCCCAATTCCCACCCCCCCACCCCTCACTGCACCCCCCAACCCCCGGACCACCCCCACCCCACACGCCCAGCCCCCCCCCGTACGGAGACCCCCCCAATAAAGTGACCGAAGCACCGGGACCCCCCCGTGTCCCTTCGCTGTGTCTGCGTCCCACGGGTGACACCGACAGGGGACGGGGACCCTCAGCCCCGCGTGGCCCCCGAGCTCCCCACAGGGGGTGGCGGGGGCTACGACCGGAGGTGTCCCCAAGAGAAGGGGTGTCCCCAAGGCAGCCCCTGGGTGTCTCAGCCAGTTTCTGTGTCCCCATGTCCCTCCGTGTCCTTGTGTCCCCATGTCCCCACATCCCCTATGTCCCCCATGTCCCCCTGTCGCCCCCATCACCTCTCCCTGTGTGTGCCCGTGTCCCCGTGCTCTTCCCATGTCCCCCCGTATGTCCCCGTGTCCCCCATGTGTCCTTCATATCCAAGCCTCCATATCCCCCTGTCCCCATGTCCCCTCCTGTCCCCCTGTCCTTGTGTTCCCGTGTCTCCGTGCCCCTCCTGTCCTCTCCACGGGCTCCGGGGGGGGGTCATATGTGGGGTTCTGGGGGGTCAGATATAGGGTCCGAGGGGTGCATCCATGGGGTGTTGGGTGCTGCATCTATGGGGTGCCAGGGCTGTGTCCGTGGGGTGCCAGGGGTGCACCCATGGGGCGAATTTTGGGGTGTATCCACGGCATGCACCCACGGGGTTTATTTTTGGGGTGCATCCATTGGGATGTACCCATGGAGTTTATTTTTGGGATGTATCCATAGGGGTGCTGGGGGTCAATCCACGGGGTTTATTTTTGGGGTGCATCCAATGGGTTGTACCCACTGAGGTGTATTTTTGGGATGTACCCATGGGCTGTATTTTTGGGATGCATCCATCGGGATGTACCCATGGGGTGTATTTTTGGGGTGCATCCATTGGGAAGTGCCCATGGGGTGTATTTTTGGGGTGCATCCATGGGGTGTATTTTATTTTTGGGGTGCATCCATCGGGATGTACCCGCGGGGCTGTATTTTTGGGGTGCATTCCTCGGGATGTACCCATGGGGTGTATTTTTAGGGTGCATCCATGGGGTGTATTTTATTTTTGGGGTGCATCCATGGGGTGTATTTTTGGGGTGCATCCATCGGGATGTACCCACGGGGTGCATTTTTGGGGTGCATCCATGGGGTGTATTTTATTTTTGGGGTGCATCCATCGGGATGTACCCGCGGGGTGCCGGGCTGTGTCCGTGGGGCTCCCGGCGTTCCATCCCCGGCGCTGTCGCCGTTGTCACCGCGGGGTGCTGAGCGCGGACTGGGGGTGACAAAGCGCTGGAGCCCCGCGGCCACTGTGACACCGCGGCCACCACGCCGCCGCTGCCGGCGCCCGCGGCCCCGCGGAGTCACTTGTCGCCAGGGCGCCGCTGCCACCAACAGCGCCATCGCCGCATGCCGGCGCCTTTGCTGCCGCCCCGCTCGCCCCGGGCAGCCGCGCTGGGGGCGCCCACGTCTCCCCCCGAGGCCGCCGGCCGAGGGGCCGAGCCTGAGGCCGAGGCGCCGCCAGCAGAACCCCCCATGTCAAACGACGGCTGGGTGGGCCCCTGGAGACCCCACCGGCCCCGGGGGCCCCTCTCGGCCGCGTACCGCAACCCCGGGCCCAAGTGCGGGACCCCCAGCGGCATCGGTGAGCGCGGGGCCGAGGGGTCCGCGGGGGACCGGAGCCGGGGGGGCCGAGTCCCATCGGGCCGCTGCCCGGCCCTCAGCAGAGACCTGCGCGACCCCTCCGGCCGCCGCGCCCCCGCCTACAGCTTCGGGATGAGGCTGGGGGGCCCCGAGGAGCCGCGCTCCCCCGGCCCCCAGTACCTGGTGCCCGCCGGCTTCACCGCCCGGGGCCGGGACCGCGGTCCCGCCTTCACCATGGGCGGCCGCTTCCACGAGCGGCGGGCCAGCAACACACCTGGGCCAGGTGAGTGAGGGGCGGCCGCCCCGGGGGCGGGACCCCCGCGCAGCGCCCGGAGCTCCCGGCGGCTGACCCCCGCTCGCCCCTTGCAGCGCATTATTCCCCCGAGCGGGCCAACAGGGTGACCCTGCCCTCGGCCCCCGCCTGCTCCATGAGGTCCCGCGGCCGCGGGGACAAACCCCCGCAGACGCCAGGTGAGAGGGGGGGGGTATGAGGGGACCCCCGCGTCCCCCGGGGCCGGGACCCCGTCATCTCCCTGGGGCTGGGCTGGGACCTCCAACACCCCACCTGGGCTGGGATCCCCATCATTCCCCTGCGTTGGACTGGGCCGGGACCCCCTAATCTCCTGTGGGCTGGGTGGGGCACCCCATCTCCTCCTCGGGCTGGGATCCTCCATCCCCCTGGGCCAGACTGGGCTCCCCAACGTCCCCTGGTTGGGCTGACGTGCCCAGCGCCCCGGGGGCTGAGCCTTCCCTCCCCACCCGCGGGAGGGTGAAGCCCCGTGTCCCCCTGAGCCGTGTCCCCCCCCCCCCCCCCAGGCCCTGCCACCTACCAGCTGCCGCCCGTGGTGGGCCCCCGCCTGGTGAACAAGACATCGACCCCCCAGTACACCATGACAGGGCGAGGCCCCAGCATCTTCGACGACAAGAAAAAGGTGGGGGCTGGGGGGCCGGGAGAACGGGGGCCAGGGGGCTGGGGGGTCAGGTGCAAAGGGACTGGGGTGCTGCGGGACTGGGATCTGGGGTATCAGGGTCCCGGGGGCTCGGGTGCCAGGAGTGTGGGGTGCCAGGGGTCCGTGGGGTTGGGGTACCAAGGGTGGGGGGTGCCAGGGGTCTGGGGGGGTTGGGGTATCAAGGAGTCTGGGGTGCCAAGAGTGTAGGGTGGAGGGGCTCTGGGTACCGAGGGTGTGGGGTACAGGCGTCTGTGGGGTGGCATCACCCGCCCCTCTCCCCGCAGACCCCAGGACCCAACAACTACGGCACCGTGGACACCAACCTGTACATGGCGCGGGCCCCCCGCTGCACCATAGTGGGGCGGACCCGCCCGCCCACGACCTCCAAAACGCCCAGCCCCAGCGACTACTACCCCAAGCAGGTGAGCGGGGACGGGGACAGGGCTGGGGGACAGGGACCCACTGCGCCTCACCTTCACACCGCCTCTGTCCTCCCGCAGGACCAGAAACAAGGACAGACCTTCGGCGTGCGCCACTCGGAATGCGTGGTCCCCGTGATGGACTTGCACCTCTAGGGGAGCGGGGCCGTGGGTGACACTGTCAGCCTGTGACAAACATGAACTACAGCAGCACTCGCTCGCTCTCCTCCTGTCCCGCTGCGTCGCACGGGGGGGCGGGGGCTCCCCTAAAGCCCATCCTGAGGGAGACCCTGGCGAGGCTACGGAGGGGGACCCCATGGTGGGGTGGGACGTGCCAGGCGTGAGGGATGTGCTACCAACCCTCTCCCTGCTCCAGTGCCACCCCATCCCATCCCATCCCATCCCATCCCACCCAGGACCTCGGGGCATGGGGGGCTCTGGGGACACCGCACAGGGAGGGGACATGCATCAGAGCCGCGCCTTGAGGACTCCTCCCGCTCTGTGGGATCTGTGGGATGGGGAGGATCCCTGGCAGGGCATCACCTGCGAGTGTCCACGGCGAATGAGGGACCCGGGGGGCCACCCCTCGTGTCACCCGCCGTGCCACCTCCGGGTCACCCCGCGCCGCGGCCCCTCTCGTGCCCCGCTCGTTGCCCCGGGCTCAAAGTCCGCGGGCCGGAGCCGCCTGTGGGCAGCGGGCACAGGGCACGGGGCCAGGCCGAGCACGGGGCCAGGCCGGGCACGGGCAGGTCCCGGCAGCTCCGGGGGAGGCGCGGCCGTGCGGGAAGCCGGGCGCGGCCGCGTGGGCCCGGGGTTGCGGCTCTGAGCAACCGGGGCGCGGCCGTGCGGGCTCGGGTGCCATCGGTGCCACTTCGGGGCGCCGGCCGGCCCAAATCGCGGTGCCAGCTGTCCCAAACCGGAGTGCCAGCTGTCCGGGACAGGGATGGACGCCCCGACCCCTCTGCCGACCCTGATCCGCAAGAAGCGGGACGGGGAGCGCCTGGAGGACGCCGAGATCCGGAGCTTCGTGCGCGGCGTCACCGAGGGCACCGCGCAGCAGGGACAGATCGGTGCGGGCGGGAGGGGTGCGGGGACACCCCGGCGGCGGGAGGGCAGCGGAGGGGGCGTGAGGGGCGACACGGCCGGGGACGTGCCAACGGGACGGGGACGTGGTGGGGAGCGCGGGCACAGCCGAGGGGACGTGGCCAGCAGAGTGACACGGGCACAGGGGGCACCGGGGCAGGGGGGTGCCAGCAGTGGGAGGGGACAGCAATGGAAACCCCGGGATGTGCCGGGGGGTCCTGGGCAGGCGACACGGCTGGGGGACCACCCTGGGAGAACAAGAGAGGGGCTCCAGGACATGGCAGAGGGTCACGGGCAGGGGACGCGGCTGGGCGGGGGTCCTGGGGAGGGCACTGAGGTGGCCCCGCGTGTCCCCGGGTGCCATGCAGGTGGCATCTGTCTGCTGGGAACAGGGGAGGGGAGCGGGGAGGTGACACGAGGCCGGCCGCCGTCACCCCAGGTGCCATGCTGATGGCCATCCGGCTGCGGGGCATGGACGCGGGTGAGACACTGGCCCTGACCCAGGCCATGGCCAGCTCAGGCCGGACGCTGGCCTGGCCGCCCGCCTGGCACGGGCTGGTGGTGGACAAGCACTCAACCGGTGGCGTTGGGGACAAGGTCAGCCTGGCCCTGGCCCCCGCGCTGGCCGCCTGCGGCTGCAAGGTGAGGGGGACCCGGGGGTGGGGCAGGGATTGGGGGGGTGCCCGGGCCCCTGCGCCCACCTGTGTCCCCCCCACCAGGTGCCCATGATCAGCGGGCGCGGGCTGGGCCACACCGGGGGCACCCTGGACAAGCTGGAGGCCGTTCCCGGATTTCGCGTCTCCCAGAGCCCCGAGGAGGTGACGGACGGGGGGTGACGGGTGAGGGACGGGGGCACCACGGACACCCTCACACCCTGCAGGAACCGGGCTGGGCGGCTCCAGGAGGGTGGGGGGTGACAGTGGGGTGATGACGGGGTCTCACTGGGGCGCCGGCGGGGTGTCCATGGGGTGTGGGGTGACAGTGGGGTGTCCAAGGGGTCCGAAGAGGGCGTGGATGCCACGGGGTACTGATGGGGTACAGCCGCCAGCGGGTTCTGGGTTCTCGTGGGCTCCCAAAAGGGTGCAGGAGAAGATGGGGGGTGGTGCCCTTGGGTTGTGTGGATGTCGCCGGGGTGTCGCCGGGGTGTCGCCGGGGTGCCACCGGGACACGGGCGCCCGCAGATGCAGCACATCCTGGCGCGGGTGGGCTGCTGCATCGTGGGGCAGAGCGCGGAGCTGGTGCCCGCGGACCGGGTGCTCTACGGGCTGCGCGACGTCACGGCCACCGTGGACAGCCTGCCCCTCATCACCGGTACGGGCACGCGGGGACACGGGGACCCGCGGGGCACGGGGAGGGGCGCGGGCGGTGACCCCCGCCGCCCGGCCCAGCCTCCATCCTCAGCAAGAAGGCGGCGGAGCGGCTCTCGGCGCTGGTGCTCGATGTCAAGTTCGGGGAGGCAGCCCTGTACCCCACCCAGGAGAGCGCGCGGGAGCTGGCGCAGAGCCTGGTGAGAGCTCGGGGACCCCCGGGACCCCTGCCCGCTGTCCCCTCCCACTGTCCCTGTCCCTGCTGTCTCTGCCTGCCTGCTGTCCCGGGCCATTCCCGCTGTCCCTGACCGCTGTTCCTGTCCCTGCCCCTGCCCCTGGCTGTCCCTGTCCCCACGTGTGCCATCTCTGTCCCTGCCTGCTGTCCCTTGTCCCTGTCTGTTCTCCTTCCCACTGCCCCTGCCTGTCCCTGCCCGCTGTCCCTGTCCCTGCTTGTCCCCATCCCTGCCCTGTCTCTGTCCCTGCCCACTGTCCCCGCCTGTTGTCCCTGTCCCTGCCCATCCCCATCCCTGCCCGCTGTCCCCGTCCTTGGCAGCTCTCCCCGCCCGCTGTCCCCGCCACCCCGGTGCGTGTCCCCGCGCAGGTGGAGGTGGGCGCACACCTGGGCATCCGCACCGCGGCCCTGCTGACCCGCATGGAGCAGCCGCTGGGCCGCGCCGTGGGCAACGCGCTCGAGGTGCTGGAGGCGCTGGAGTGCCTGGGCGGGGGCGGCCCCCCCGACCTGCGACACCTGGTCACCGCCCTGGGTCAGTGGGGTGACACGGGGGGACACGGGGGGGACACGGATAGGGGGTGGCCCCCCGACCTGCGACACCTGGTCACCGCCCTGGGTCAGTGGGGTGACACGGGGGGACACGGGGGGACACGAGCAGGGGGCGGCCCCCCGACCTGCGACACCTGGTCACTGCCCTGGGTCAGTGCGACACGGGGGGACACGGGGGGACACGAGCAGGGGGCGGCCCCCCGACCTGCGACACCTGGTCACCGCCCTGGGTCAGTGTGACACGGGGGGACACGGGGGGGACACGGGCAGGGGGCGGCCCCCCCGACCTGCGACACCTGGTCACCGCCCTGGGTCAGTGCGACACGGGGGGACACGGGGGGGACACGAGCAGGGGGCGGCCCCCCCGACCTGCGACACCTGGTCACCGCCCTGAGTCAGTGGGGTGACACGGGGGGACACGGGGAGACACGGGGGGACACGGATAGGGGGCGGCCCCCCCGACCTGCGACACCTGGTCACTGCCCTGGGTCAGTGCGGTGACACGGGGGGACACGGGGTGACACGGGGGGATAAGGGAGGGAGCCAGGGTCCGCAGACA
This sequence comes from Vidua macroura, assembly GCF_024509145.1. NCBI lineage: Eukaryota > Metazoa > Chordata > Aves > Passeriformes > Viduidae > Vidua > Vidua macroura. The sequence continues at coordinate 73,089,947 of NC_071575.1, forward strand.
CGCGTCCTGTGTCCAGTCCTGACCCCCCAATCCCGGGGTCCCCTCCCACACTCTCTGTCCCCTCCTAAGCCCCTCCTGGGGTCTCTGTCCCCCTCCCCTTCCCCCTGCCCCTCCTCCCTGTCCCGAGGAGGGGTGGGGGCGCAGAGGGGCAGTGGGGCAGGGTGTGGGGCTCCCCAGGAGTGGGGGTCCCTGTGGGGGTCCCAGCCTGTGTCCCGGTTTGGGGCGCAGGCGGGGTGCTGCTGTGGCAGTGCGGGATGGCCGCGGGGGCCGAGCAGGGCCGCGAGCGCCTGGCCCGGGCTCTGGACGATGGCTCGGCCCTGGACACGTTCGAGGCCATGCTGGGGGCGCAGGGGGTGCCCCCCGACACCGCCCGGGGTCTCTGTGCCGGGACCCCCGCCCAGCGCCGCCAGCTCCTGGGCGAGGCCAAGGTCTGCGAGGAGCTGCTTGCGCCGCAGGAAGGTATGGGGGGGCCGCACCCCAAACCCCCCACTCCCCCTTCACCCCGTGCCCCTCGGGGGGCTGAGGGTCCCCCCATTCCCACTGCCCCCATCCCTCGCCATCCCCTCGCCCCTCTCTGGGATGCTCAAGGCTCCCCTGGATTATTCCCCCCACCTTGGGAGTCCTCACCTGCACCCTCATCCTCTGTGCTTGGGGGTCCCCAAACCCCCCTGCCCCATACGCTGTGCCTCGAGGGTCCCTGATCCCCAATCCCGTGTTCTGGGGGTCCTCACCTGTGCCCCCTGCCCCACATCCCCAGGCTGTCCCCGCTGTGTCCCTCCATGTCCCCAGGCGATACCAATATCCTGGCCCACCTGGACTGACAATTCCCTGCCCCTCCCATTCTCCTCCCAGGTTGGGGTCTCGCCCCCGTGTCCCCCATGTCCCTGACACCCCCATGTCCCTGACACCCCCATACCCCTGACGCCCCCATATTGGGGATCCCCGCGGTGTCCCTGCCCTGCCAAGGCTGGGGGGTCCCCCTCATACTGATCCCCCTGCCCCTCCCGACCTCCCTGTGCCCCCCCAGGCTGGGGTTTACCCACCTTGTCCCTGACACCCCCGTGTCCCTAACACCCCCGTGTCCCTGACACCCCTCCATGTCCCTGACACCCCCGTGTCCCTGACACCCCCATACCCCTGACACCCCCATGTCCCTGACACCCCCCGTGTCCCTGACACCCCCCATACCCCTGACACCCCCATACCCCTGACACCCTCATGTCCCTGACACCCCCCGTGTCCCTGACACCTCCATACCCCTGACACCCCCATGTCCCTGACACCCCCCAATGTCCCTGACACCCCCATGTCCCTGACACCCCCCCATACCCCTGACACCCCCATGTCCCTGACACCCCCATGTCCCTGACACCCCGTGTCCCTGCCCCCTTTTCCCCCAGGCTGGGTGCAGCAGGTGCGGGCGCTGCCCCTGGCGCGGGTCCTGCACCGCCTGGGCGCGGGCCGCTCGCGGGCCGGGGACCCCGTGAACCCCCGCGTGGGCGCCGAGCTGCTGGTGGGCACCGGGCAGCACCTGCGGGCAGGTGAGGGGGACCCCCGAAACCCCCGTGTGCCCCACGATCATCCCCGTGTGCCCCAACCCAGGCGAGCCCCGGCTGGGGGATATTGGGGGGGATCAGAGCCCCGGTGACTCCGGTGTCCCCCTCCCTCAGGAGAGCCCCGGCTGGGGGGGTATGGGGGGGTTCAGAGCCCCCCGTGTCCCCCTCCCTCAGGAGAACCCTGGTTTGGGGGATATGGGGGGGTTCAGAGCCCCCGTGTCCCCCTCCCTCAGGAGAACCCTGGTTTGGGGGATATGGGGGGGTTCAGAGCCCCCGTGTCCCCCTCCCTCAGGAGATCCACGGTTGGGGGGATATTTGGGGGGTTCAGAGCCCCCGTGTCCCCCTCCCTCAGGAGATCCCCGGTTGGGGGGATATTTGGGGGGTTCAGAGCCCCCGTGTCCCCCTCCCTCAGGAGATCCCCGGTTGGGGGGATATTTGGGGGGTTCAGAGCCCCCGTGTCCCCCTCCCTCAGGAGATCCCCGGTTGGGGGGATATTTGGGGGGTTCAGAGCCCCCGTGTCCCCCTCCCTCAGGAGATCCCCGGTTGGGGGGATATTTGGGGGGTTCAGAGCCCCCGTGTCCCCCTCCCTCAGGCCAGCCCCGGTTTGGGGGATATTTGGGGGAATCAGTGCCCCCCGTGTCCCCCTCCCTCAGGAGAGCCCCGGTTGGGGGATATTTGGGGGAATCAGTGCCCCCCGTGTCCCCCTCCCTCAGGCCAGCCCCGGCTGGGGGGATATTTGGGGGGGATCAGAGCCCCCGGTGACCCCGGTGTCCCCCTCCCTCAGGAGATCCCCGATTTGGGGGATATTTGGGGGGATCAGAGCCCCCCGTGTCCCCCTCCCTCAGGAGTGCCCGGTTTGGGGGATATTTGGGGGGATCAGAGCCCCCGGTGACCCCGGTGTCCCCCTCCCTCAGGCCAGCCCCGGTTTGGGGGATATTTGGGGGGATCAGAGCCCCCGTTAAGCCCCGTGTCCCCCTCCCTCAGGCCAGCCCCGTTTTGGGGGATATTTGGGGGGATCAGAGCCCCCGGTGACCCCGGTGTCCCCCTCCCTCAGGCCAGCCCTGGCTGCGGCTGCACCACGAGGGGACCCTCGGCGCGCAGGGCCGCCGCGAGCTGCAGGGCGCGCTGTGCCTCGGCCCGGAGCCCCCCCGCGACCCGCCGCCGCTGGTGGCCGAGACCATCGTGCCCTCGGGAGGCCTCCCCGGGCCGTGCCGGGACTCACAATAAACGGCAAAGGTCGCGATGTCGGGGCCGTGTCGCGATTCACCCCCCCCCCCACACACGGTTCTGAGGGCTGCGGCGCGGCGGCGCCACCCAGTGGTGGAAGGGGGGAGTGCGCTGTGGGCAGGCCACGCCCCTCGCATTGACCACGCCCCTATCGTTTGCACCCCGCCCACATTGGGCGCGCAATATATAGCCACGCCCCATTTCGCCGTGGCACCGCCCCCTCTCGGTTGTTCCGGTTCCGGCGGCGGCGGCGCGGGCGGGAGCGGCGGCGGACGGGGCGCGGGGTCACCGGACAGAGGTCAAAGGTCAGCGGGACTGCTGGAACTGGGGGACAGGGTGGGGTCCAAGGGGTGGGGTGAGGGGTCAGGGGGCTTTTGGGGGACAGGGTGGGGTCCAAGAGCAGCAGGGGGGGCAAGGGGTATTTGGGAAGAAGAGTGGGAGGTCCAAATGCATTAGGAGGGCTGAGATGAGGGGTCAGGGGGCATTTGGGGCACAGGGTTGGGGTCCGAGGGGTGGGGTGAGGGGTCAGGGGGCTTTTAGGGGACAGGGTGGGGTCCAAGAGCAGCAGGGTATTGGGTAGGGGGCAAGGGGCATTTGGGGCACAGGTTTGGGGTCTAATGGGTGGGGTGACGGCTCAGGGGGCATTTGGGGCACAGTGTAGGGGTCTAAGGGATGGGATGAGGGGTCAGGGGGCACTTGGGGCACAGGGTTGAGGTCCAAGGCGTGGGGTGAGGGCTCGGGGGTCATTTGGGGCACAGGGTTGGGGTCTAAGGGGTGGGATCAGGGCTCGGGGGGCACTTGGGGTACAGAGTTAGGGTCCGAGGCGTGGGATGAGAGGTCAGGGGGCACTCGTGGCACAGGGTTGGGGTCCGAGGGGTGGGGTGACGGCTCAGGGGTCATTTGGGGCACAGGGTTGGGGTCCAAGGCGTGGGGTGAGGGCTCGGGGGGCACTCGTGGTCCAGGGTTGGGGTCCGAGGGGTGAGATGAGAGGTCAGGGGGCACTTGGGGCACAGGGTAGGGGTCTAAGGGATGGGATGAGGGGTCAGAGGGCACTCGTGGCACAGAGTTGGGGTCCAAGGGGTGAGGGCTCGGGGGGCACTTGGGGCACAGGATTGAGGTCCAAGGCGTGGGGTGAGGGCTCGGGGGGCACTCGTGGCACAGGGCTGAGGCTCAAGCCCTCCCCGGGCCGGTGGCCGCCGGGGCAGCCGCGGCCCCCTGAGCCCCGGCTGTGCCCCGCGCAGAGCCCCGGCCATGCTGCGGTCGCTGCGCCCCATCCCGCGGCTGTGCCCGTGCCGGTGCCCGGTGCCTCGGCCCGCCCCGCGCCGCCTGGCCGCTGCCCCCGGCGCCCCGCGGCTGCCGCTGCGGCAGCGCCTGGCGGTGGCGGGCGCGGTGGCGGGCGCGGCGGCGGCGGGCTGGCTGTACCTGCGGCACGAGAAGGAGCGGCGGCGGCGCGCCCTCCGCCTGGAGCACCTCCGGCAGCTAGCGCTGGGCCAGGGCGACTTCCAGCTGCGCGACACGGGCGGAGCGGCGCGGAGCAAGGCGGATTTCCTGGGCCGCTGGGTGCTGCTCTACTTCGGCTTCACGCACTGCCCGGACGTGTGTCCCGAGGAGCTGCAGAAGCTGAGCCGCGCCGTGGAGCTGCTGGAGCGCGACCCGGCGCTGCCGCCGCTGCAGCCGCTCTTCGTCACCGTGGACCCCGAGCGCGACGACGCGGCGGCGCTGGCGCGCTACCTGCGGGACTTCCACCCGCGCCTCGTGGGGCTCACCGGCACCGCCGAGCAGGTGCGGGCGGCGGCCGCCGCCTTCCGCGTCTACGTCAGCGCCGGCCCCCGCGACGCCGACGGGGATTACGTGGTGGATCACTCGGTGCTGACGTTCCTCGTGGATCCCGACGGGATCTTCCGGGACTGCTACGGCCGCTCCCGCACGGCCGAGGAGGTGGCGCGCAGCGTCCGGGCGCACATGGACGCCTACGAGCCGCTGCCCGCCGCGCCAGGGGAATAAACGGCGGTGGCGCCCCCGCCCCGCAGCGGGGCCTGGCGTGATTTGGGGTGCGGGGGTGTCGCGTGGGGGGTTAGGGGCAGCTGACAGCCCGCAGGTGTGGCCTGTGGGAGGGACAGAGCCCTGACAGAGCCCACACCCTGCAGGGTGTCACATTGTGGGGAGGGGACACTTACAGCCCCCAGTGGCCCCCGGGTGTGTCCTGTGGGTGGGACAGATCTCACACCCTGCAGGGGTGTCACACTATGGAAAGGGACAGCTGACAGCCCTCAGTGTCCCCCGGGTGTGTCCTGTGGCTGGGACAGAGCCCACACCCTGCAGGGGTGTCACATTGTGGATAGGGACAGCTGAGAGCCCCCAGTGTCCCCCGGGTGTGTCCTGTGGGTGGGACAGAGCCCACACCCTGCAGGGTGTCACATGGGGGAAAAGGGACAGCTGAGAGCCCCCAGTGTCCCCCAGGTGTGTCCTGTGGGTGGGACAGAGCCCACTGCCCCCAGGGGGTGTCACATGGGGGGACAGGGACAGCTGACAGCCCCCAGTGTCCCCCAGGTGGGAGGGACAGAGCCTTGACAGAGCTCACACCCCCCAAGGGGTGTCACATGGGGGAAAGGGACACCTGAGAGCCCCCAGTGTCCCTCAGGTGTGTCCTGTGGGAGGGACAGAGCCCACACCCTGCAGGGGTGTCACATTGTGGATAGGGACAGCTGAGAGCCCCCAGTGCCCCCCGGGTGTGTCCTGTGGGTGGGACAGAGCCCTGACAGAGCCCACACCCCCCAAGGGGTGTCACATTGTGGGGAGGGGACACTTACAGCCCCCAGTGTCCCCCGGGTGTGTCCTGTGGGAGGGACAGAGCCCACAACCCCCAAGGGGTGTCACATGGGGGAAAAGGGACACCTGACAGCCCCCAGTGTCCCCCGGGTGTGTCCTGTGGGAGGGACAGAGCCCACACCCCCCAAGGGGTGTCACATCGTGGGGAGGGGACACTTACAGCCCCCAGTGTCCCCCGGGTGTGTCCTGTGGGTGGGACAGAGCCCACACCCTGCAGGGTGTCACATGGGGGAAAAGGGACAGCTGAGAGCCCCCAGTGTCCCCCAGGTGTGTCCTGTGGGTGGGACAGAGCCCACTGCCCCCAGGGGGTGTCACATGGGGGGACAGGGACAGCTGACAGCCCCCAGTGTCCCCCAGGTGGGAGGGACAGAGCCTTGACAGAGCTCACACCCCCCAAGGGGTGTCACATGGGGGAAAGGGACACCTGAGAGCCCCCAGTGTCCCTCAGGTGTGTCCTGTGGGAGGGACAGAGCCCACTGCCCCCAAGGGGTGTCACATTGTGGATAGGGACAGCTGAGAGCCCCCAGTGTCCCCCGGGTGTGTCCTGTGGGTGGGACACAGCCCACACCCTGCAGGGGTGTCACATTGTGGGGAGGGGACACTTACAGCCCCCAGTGTCCCCCGGGTGTGTCCTGTGGGTGGGACAGAGCCCACACCCTGCAGGGTGTCACATGGGGGAAAAGGGACAGCTGAGAACCCCCAGTGTCCCCCAGGTGTGTCCTGTGGGTGGGACAGAGCCCACTGCCCCCAGGGGGTGTCACATGGGGGGACAGGGACACCTGACAGTCCCCAGTGTCCCCCAGGTGTGTCCTGTGGGTGGGACACAGCCCACACCCTGCAGGGGTGTCACATGGGGGGACAGGGACAGCTGAGAGCCCCCAGTGTCCCCCAGGTGTGTCCTGTGGGTGGGACAGAGCCCACTGCCCCCAGGGGGTGTCACATGGGGGGACAGGGACAGCTGACAGCCCCCAGTGTCCCCCAGGTGGGAGGGACAGAGCCTTGACAGAGCTCACACCCCCCAAGGGGTGTCACATGGGGGAAAGGGACACCTGAGAGCCCCCAGTGTCCCCCAGGTGTGTCCTGTGGGAGGGACAGAGCCCACTGCCCCCAAGGGGTGTCACATTGTGGAAAGGGACAGCTGAGAGCCTCCAGTGTCCTCCGGGTGTGTCCTGTGGGTGGGACAGAGCCCTGACAGAGCCCACACCCCCCAAGGGGTGTCACATGGGGGGGAAAGGGACACCTGACAGCCTCCAGTGTCCCCCGGGTGTGTCCTGTGGGAGGGACAGAGCCCACACCCTGCAGGGTGTCACATGGGGGAAAAGGGACACCTGACAGTCCCCAGTGTCCCCCAGGTGTGTCCTGTGTGTGGGACAGAGCCCACACCCCCCAAGGGGTGTCGCATGGTGGGTTAGGGACACCTGACAGCCCCCAGTGTCCCCCGGGTGTGTCCTGTGGGTGGGACAGAGCCCACACCCTGCAGGGTGTCACATGGGGGAAAAGGGACAGCTGAGAGCCCCCAGTGTCCCCCAGGTGTGTCCTGTGGGTGGGACAGAGCCCACTGCCCCCAGGGGGTGTCACATGGGGGGACAGGGACAGCTGACAGCCCCCAGTGTCCCCCAGGTGGGAGGGACAGAGCCTTGACACCCCAAGGGGTGTCACATGGGGGAAAGGGACACCTGAGAGTCCCCAGTGTCCCCTGGGTGTGTCCTGTGGGAGGGGCAGAGCCCACACCCTGCAGGGTGTCACATGGGGGAAAAGGGACAGCTGACAGCCCCCAGGTGTGTCCTGTGGGTGGGACACAGCCCACACCCCCCAAGGGGTGTCACATTGTGGAAAGGGACACCTGACAGCCCCCAGTGTCCCCAGGAATGCTCTGGGGTGAGGAAGGTTTTGAGTGGGCAGGTGGAGGGACCCCCAGGTGTGTCCCGTGAGGGGGAGAACGTGGGTGAGTAGGTGGAGGGACCCCCACCAGACCCCACTGCCCCCCAGCGGTGCCCCATGGCGGGAGGGGACCCCTGCGGCCCCCCAGGAGTGTCCCATGGGGCGGGGGGCTCTGTGTAAGTGCGTGAAGTGACCTCCCCACCTGTGTAGCCACCCAGGCCCCTCCCCAGAGGAAGGGAGACAAAAGGTAGGTGGGCAGAGGGACCCCCCCAACCCCTGTAGCCCCCCCCAGACCCCTCCCCATGGCTGGGGGTCCCTTTGCAGGTGACTGAAGTGACCCCCCCACCCCTGTTAGCCCCCCCAGGCCCCTCCCCATGGCTGGGGGTCCCTCTGCAAGTGACTGAAGTGACTCCCCCAACCCCTGTAGCCCCCCCAGGCCCCTCCCCATGGCTGGGGGTCCCTCTGCAGGTGACTGAAGTGACACCCCCCACCCCTGTTAGCCCCCCCAGGCCCCTCCCCATGGCTGGGGGTCCCTCTGCAGGTGACTGAAGTGACACCCCCCACCCCTGTTAGCCCCCCCAGGCCCCTCCCCATGGCTGGGGGTCCCTCTGCAGGTGACTGAAGTGACCCCCCCAACCCCTGTTAGCCCCCCCAGGCCCCTCCCCATGGCTGGGGGTCCCTCTGCAGGTGACTGAAGTGACTCCCCCAACCCCTGTAGCCCCCCCAGGCCCCTCCCCATGGCTGGGGGTCCCTCTGCAGGTGACTGAAGTGACACCCCCCACCCCTGTTAGCCCCCCCAGGCCCCTCCCCATGGCTGGGGGTCCCTCTGCAGGTGACTGAAGGGACCCCCCCAACCCTGTAGCCCCCCCCAGACCCCCTCCCCATGGCTGGGGGTCCCTCTGCAGGTGACTGAAGGGACCCCCCCAACCCCTGTAGCCCCCCCCAGGCCCCTCCCCACAATCCCTGTGCGGCCAAATCCCCCCCCCACCATCCCCTAGGGAAGAGGCCTTTCCTTAGCAAAGTGGGGGGATTTATTGGGGGCCGGGGTCTCTCTGGGAGGGCAGCTGGAAGTTCTGGAACCTCTCGTGCGCCGGGCGGGCCGAGAGCAGCCGCAGCCGCGCCGTGTCCAGCGCCTCCTCCAGCCCCGCGTCCTGCGCCAGCTCCACCTCCGCGTCGTTGGCCTGCCGAGGGGACAGGGGGTGGCCGGGGGTCCTGGCACACCCAGCGACCCCCCCGGGGAGCCCCCCAAAGCCTTACCAGCTGCAGCGAGGCCAGCAGGTAGCGGCACACCTCGAACGGGGGCTGCCCGGCCACCAGGCTGGCCAGCGAGTGCCACTGGCCCAGCTCCGCACAGCGCGTGGTCAGCTGCAGCCCGTAGGCTCGGACGTCGAACGCGACACGCGTCTCCTGGGGGACAGCGAGGGGACAGGGAGTGTCACCGGTCAGTGCCAGCCCATAGGCTTGGACATCAAACGTGACACACGTCTCCTGGGGGACAGGGAGTGTCACCAGTCAGTGCCAGCCCCTATCTGTGGACATGGAATGGAGCATGGGTCTCCTGGGGGACAGGGAGGGTCAGGGAATGTCTCTGGTCAGTGCCAGCCCATAGGCTTGGACATCGAATGGGACACATGTCTCCTGGGGGACAGCGAGGGGACAGGGAGTGTCACTGGTCAGTGCCAGCCCATAGGCTCGGACATCGAATGGGACACGTGTCTCCTGGGGGACAAGGGAGTGTCACCAGTCAGTGCCAGCCCGTAGGCTCGGACACGGAACAGGACACACGTCTCCTGGGGGACAGGGAGGGGACAGGGAGTGTCACCGGTCAGTGCCAGCCCCTATTTGTGGACATGGAATGGAGCATGGGTCTCCTGGGGGACAGTGAGGGTCAGGGGGTGTCACTGGTCAGTGCCAGCCCATAGGCTCGGACGTCGAACGCGACACGTGTCTCCTGGGGGACAGGGAGGGGACAGGGAGTGTCAGTGGTCAGTGCCAGCCCATAGGCTCGGACATTGAAGGGGCTACGGGTCTCCAAAGGGACAGCGAGGGGACAGCAAGGGTCAGGGGGTGTCACTGGTCAGTGCCAGCCCGTAGGCTCGGACATCAAACAAGACACGCGTCTCCTGGGGGACAGGGAGGGGACAGGGAGTGTCACCGGTCAGTGCCAGCCCCTATTTGTGGACATGGAATGGAGCATGGGTCTCCTGGGGGACAGTGAGGGTCAGGGGGTGCCACTGGTCAGTGCCAGCCCGTAGGCTCGGACACTGAACAGGACATGGGTCTCCTGGGGGACAGTGAGGGGACAGCAAGGGTCAGGAGGGGGTGTCACTGGTCAGTGCCAGCCCGTAGGCTCGGACATTGAATGGGCCACGGGTCTCCTGGGGGACAGGGAGGAGACAGGGAGTGTCACCAGTCAGTGCCAGCCCGTAGGCTCGGACATTGAACGCGACACGCGTCTCCTGGGGGACAGGGAGGGGACAGGGGGTGTCACTGGTCAGTGCCAGCCCCTACCCATGGACATGGAATGGGGCACAGGACTCCTGCAGGTATGAGGGGACAGTGAGGGTCAGGGAGTGTCACTGGTCAGTGCCAGCCCATAGGCTCGGACATTGAACGCGACACGTGTCTCCTGGGGGACAGGGAGGGGACAGTGAGGGTCAGGGAGTGTCACCGGTCAGTGCCAGCCTCTAGGCTCAGACATCGAACATGACACACGTCTCCTGGGGGACAGGGAGGGGACAGGGAGTGTCAGTGGTCAGTGCCAGCCCGTAAGCTCGGACATTGAACGCGACACGCGTCTCCTGGGGGACAGGGAGGGGACAGGGAGTGTCAGTGGTCAGTGCCAGCCCGTAGGCTCGGACATCGAACACGACACGCATCTCCTGGGGGACAGGGAGGGTACAGTGAGGGTCAGGGAGTGTCACCGGTCAGTGCCAGCCCCTACCCATGGACATGGAACGGGGCACAGGACTCCTGCAGGTATGAGGGGACAGGGAGGGTCAGGGAGTGTCACCGGTCAGTGCCAGCCCGTAGGCTCGGACACTGAACAGGACATGCATCTCCTGGGGGACAGGGAGGGGACAGGGAGTGCCACCAGTCAGTGCCAGCCCCTACCCATGGACATGGAACGGGGCACAGGACTCCTGCAGGTAGGAGGGGACAGCGAGGGGCAGGGGGCTCCGGGGTGGAGAGAGAGGGGCAGAGGAGGCTCAGGTGTGGGCAGGGGAGTCCAGGGGTGGGTGCTCGGGGTGGGCAAGGAAGGGCAGAGGGCTCGGGGCGTGGGTACCGGCTGTTCAGGTGTGAGCAGAGGGGCTCAGGGGTGAGCAGGGCAGTGCCAGCCCCCCGCCCAGCCCAGGCAGTGCCCCCCGAGGCCCCAGCCCAGCCCGGGGTCCGTGCCTGCTCCTGCAGCAGCGGCTCCATGCGCTCCTCCCACTGCCGGATGCGCTGCGACAGCTCCGTCTCCTGCGCAAACTTCTGCGAGCTGGCCATGAACAGCTCCTGGGGACAGGGACAGCCATGGGGACACCCCCGGCACTCCTGGGGACACCCCCAAGCCTCCTGGGGACACCTTGGCCGTCTGGAGTCACCCCCACGTCCCCACGCCAGCACCTACCACGTTCCTGCGCACCAGCTCCTCGTAGCCGGGTTCAGGGGGGTCTGTGGGAAATGGGGTCAGCAGAGGGGGGGGGGACAGCACCCTGTCACCCCCATGGGAGGGACAGGGGACCCCCAGGGACAGACAGGCCGGGGAACTGGGCAGGGAAGGGTCAGCAGCTCACCCAGGGCTCCTTCCTCCAGCTCCTCTGGTGCCTCAGGCTCCATGTCCTCATGCTCCACAAAGTCATCATCTGCTAGGATGGGGACACCGCTCAGTGTCCCCTGACACCCCCTCAGAGCCTCCTGAGACCCCCCCCCCAACCTTCTGGGACCTCCCCAGACCCCCAGGAGGGAAAGAAAGGTTCCCCAGGCAGGAGGGATTTGGGGTTCTGGCTTCCAGCACCTGCCCCTTCCTCGCTGTCGACCCCGCGCTCCTGCTCCAGCTCTGGCTCCAGCTCCCTCAGCGGCTCCTGTGGGAAGGAACAGCCCTGAGCCCCCCCTGAGCACCCCCAGAGCGTGGCAGGGGGGTGCTGGAGCCCCTCAGCCCCCCAGTTTAGCCCCCACCCCACTCACCCCCCGGCTGTGGAGCTTCCTTTGCGCCGCCAGCCGCTCCTTGAATTGCCGCCAGTACAGCACCTCCAGGTCTGCAGGGATTGGGAACAGGGATTTGGGATGGCCCCTCTTCCCCCCCCCCAGGCATCCCAGGTTTTGGGGTGTCCTTCCCTCCATGCCCTCCCCACTGCAGGATCCAGTCCCCAGTGTCCATTCCCCCCCAGTTTTGGGGTGTCCTCCCCTCCATGCCCTCCCCACTGCAGGATCCAGCTCCTGGTGTCCATTCCCCCCAGTTTTGGGGTGTCCTTCCCTCCATGCCCTCCCCACTGCAGGATCCAGCTCCTGGCGTCCATTCCCCCCAGTTTTGGGGTGTCCTTCCCTCCATGCCCTCCCCACTGCAGGATCCAGTCCCGTGTCCATTCCCCCCAGTTTTGGGGTGTCCTCCCCTCCATGCCCTCCCCACTGCAGGATCCAGTCCCTGGTGTCCCCCAGGACAGGGAATGCGTCCCTGCCCGTGTCCCCTCACCTGCAAAGGTGGGGCCCTTCCTCCTGCTTTTCCGGCCCTCCGTGACGTTGTTGTCTGGGGGGAGCAGATCAGGAATAATCATTGGATGGAAATTCCATGGATTTATCAAAGTTGTAAAAGCCCTCTGAGCCTACTCAGTCCCCCCCAGCACTGCCAAGGCCACCCCTGCCCGTGTCCCCAAGTGCCACGTGCACAGGGCCATCAAATCCCTCTGTAAAGGTTTTTAAATCCTTTTGGATCTCCATCCCACAGGATCCCGTGGGAATCACTCACAGGCTGCCGAGAACCATCTCGTGAAATCCTGGAGCTTCCTCGGGCCCCTCCTCTTCCTCTTGCCTCCAACCGTGTCATCCAGGCCGTGTGGCACCAGGAAGGGCCTCCCTGCAGGTGGCACGGGTGACACCGGGTGTGGGGCCACCGCGAGGGGCTGGGAAGGGGAAGGGGCCCCTCTGGATGGCGTGATGGGGCTGGAATGACCCAGCGTGGGGACAGGGACACTTGAGGATGTCCAGTGTGGCTGGGAGGGATCCACTGAGGGGCTGGGAAGGTCCTGCCATGGGGATGGGGAGATGGGGCCAGGAATGACCCCCTGTGGGAGCAGGAATGACCCCACTGTGGGACTGGGGTGGGGACACGTGGCCAGGAATGAGTGACCCCCCCATGGGACTGGGAAGGACCTGCCATGGGTATGGGAATACTGAGGGATATGGGGCTGGGAATGACCGGCTGTGGGGCTGGGGACACTGAGGGACACGTGGCCAGGGAATCACTTTCTGGAGGACCAGGAATGACCCTCTGTGGGGCCAGGAGTGACCCTCCCATGGGACTGGGGACACTGAGGGACACGTGGCCAGGCATGACCCAGCACGGGCCGTGCTGTCCCTGCTCCCCTGGAGCTGCCCAGTTTCCCCCAAAAATACCTTTCCTGAAGGGCTTCTCCTCGGAGTCTCCGAAGGGGTCGAGGCTCTGCCATGGATTGGGCTCCTCCTGGCACAGGGGTGAGGATGGGCAGGAGCTCTGGGGTATCCCAGAGGGTCCCATCCTGCCCAGAATTGGGATCTCCCTGGCTCAGATTTGGGATCTCCCAGGCTCCAGGCCCCCCCCTTACCTTGCTGAGGGCTTTGGGTTCCTGGTTGGGGGGTCTCTCCCGAAGGATGTACCCCCGGGTCCGGGGCGTGCTCTGGGGAACGTGGAGAGGGGCAGTGAGGGACTGAGGGGCAGGGAAAGGGGGAGTGGGGGGATCCAGGGGTCTGGGGAAGGAGTGAGGGGCTCCAGGAAAGGAACAAGGGGCTCCAGGGATCCAGGGAAGGAGTGGGGGGCTCTGGGGCTCCAGGGATCCAGGGAAGGAGTGAGGGGCTCCAGGGATCCAGGGAAGGAACACAAGGCTCTGGGGCTCCAGGAATCCAGGGAAGGAGGGGTTCCAGGGAAGGAGCACAGGCAGCCCCCCCAAGCCCCTGCCCACACAGACCCTCTGAGCCTCGATGTGTTCGATAGGGACCGGGGTCACTTCCATGTCATCCCCCAGCGCCCCGGGAACGTCGTCATCGTCAGGTTCTGCAGCGCCTGGAGGGGTGGGCATGGGCAGAGGCTGGAGAAGCTTCCAGGACCTCCCCATTCCCACCCTGTCTGCCAAGGAATTCCCCCAGGAGCTTCTCCTGCCAGGGCAGGGGCAGCAGAGGGCAGGAGCAGGGAATGGTGCAGTTGGTTGGGTTGGAAAATCCCTCAGAGCCCAAATCCAAGCGTTCCCAGCACTGCCAGGGCCACCACTGCCCCTGTCCCCGAGTGCCACATCCACAGGGATGTTAAACCCCTCCAGGGATGAGGACTCCATCCCTGTGCCAGGACTGCACAGCCCTTTCCAGGAGGAATTTCCCCAAAATCCACCCCGAGGCTCCCCTGGCCCAGCCTGAGGCCGTTCCCTCTTCTCCTGTCCCTGTTCCCTGGGAGCAGAGCCCAGCCCTGCCTGTCCCCTCCCGTCAGGGATGAATTCACCCCTCACCCTCCTCTCTCCTGGATGGACACAGGGACCCCCGGGCACCCCTGGGCAGGTGCCACCCCTCACCTGCCTCCTCGCAGAAGCTCAGTGCCCGCACCAGGGCCGCGCCGGCGCTCGGACGCTCCGCGGGGCCGGATCCCGGAGCCGCTGCCGGGGACGGCGACAGGTGAGTGCCGGCGGGTGACGGTGACAGCGGCACAGCCAGCCCGGAGCCCCCCCCCGGTACCTGTGGCCGTCGCCAGGCGCTGCTCCTGCTGCTGCGGGTGCGTGGGGGAGAGCCCGGCCAGCTCCAGCAGGAAGGCGCCGGAGGCGTGCGGGGTGGAGGTGTTCATGCGGAAATCCTTGCGGCTCGCCAGCACCTCGCCCCGCCGGCTGCGGGAGCGCCGTCAGGCCGCTGTCCCCAGCGTCCCCAGTGCCACCCCCTGTGCCACCCCCTGTGCCACCCCCTGTGGCGGCCCAGCGGCGCCCCGGCCCTCCCAGCGGCACGGGACCGGCCTGCATGGCCCCGCACAGCCCGGGATCTGCCTGCTCCTCCCAGCAGGAATCGTGCGTTTGTCCCGAGGGATCCCGGCTGGAGCAGGGGAGGGGACACGGGACAATCCCGCCGGGAGGGGACATGGGACAGTGCCACCCAGGGAGTGGAGCAGGGGAGGGGACATGGGACAATGCCACCAGGGGAGGGGACATGGGACAATGCCACCCAGGGAGTGGAGCAGGGGAGGGGACATGGGACAATCCCGCCGGGAGGGGACATGGGACAATGCCACCCAGGGGAGGGGACACCGGACAATGCCACCCAGGGTCTGGAGCAGGGCAGGGGACATGGGACAATGCCACCCAGGGATTGGAGCAAGGGAGGGGACACGGGACAATCCCGCCGGGAGGGGACATGGGACAATGCCACCCAGGGACTGGAGCAGGGGAGGAGACACGGGACAATCCTGCTGGGAGGGGACATGGGACAATGCCACCCAGGGGAGGGGACATGGGACAATGCCACCAGGGGAGGGGACACGGGACAGTGCCACCCAGGGACTGGAGCAGGGGAGGGGACATGGGACAATCCCGCCGGGAGGGGACACGGGACAATGCCACCAGGGGAGGGGACACAGGACAATGCCACACAGGAACTGGAGCCATGGGAGGGGACATGGGACAATGCAACCCAGGGACCCTGACTGGAGCAGGAGAGGGGACACAGGACAATGCCACCCAGGGGAGGGGACAGGGACAATGCCAGGAGTGGCACCTCAGGAGGGGGTTTTCCTTCTTCTCCCCCTCTTCCGGGGGCACCAGGGCCATCGGGGTCAGGGGAACGATGTTCACGGCCTGGGAAGGGACAAGGAGGTGGCAGAGAGCCTGGGAAAGGTGTCACTGTCCCCAAGGCCACCACCCCGGCTGGATGGCCCCGGGATTCACTCGGGAAAAGGGTGCCATGGAAGGGAGAAAAGGAAGAAGAAAGGAGGATAAAAAGAGAGATAAAAGGAGGAAAAAGGGGAGAGGAAAGGAGGGAGAAAAGGAGGAAAAAAGGATAGAGAAAAGGAGGGATAAAAAGGGATAAAAGGGAGAAAAGGAGGGGGAAAGGAAGGATAAACTGAGGGTATATAGGAAAAAAAGGAGAGAGAAAAGGAGGAAGGAGGAATAAACAGAGGAATAAAAGGAGAGAAAGAAGAAATAAAAGGAGACATAAAATGCAACCAGTTTCTCTTACAGCAGACTGCTGGTCCCTCCTCATGTCCACGCTGGCCTGGCTGGTTTCTGGGATGTCATCCAGGGACAGGAACTGCAGGAAAGCCCCCCCCAGTGTCACCCCAGCTGGCAGGGACACCGGGAGCCCCCCCTGGAGCAGGACACGGAGCACAGACCCCGCCTCACCTCCTCCTGCTTGTCCGTGAAGGTGGCGTCGGCATCGCGGCCGTCGGGGCCCAGGGAAGTGGGGAGCTTCTCCCTCCTAGGGAAAAACAGAGCTCAGGATCCATGGGAAGGGTGGGAAAGGGTCCCTGCTGTGGCCCCTCCAGGTGGGAAAATCCCAAAAAACAACGGGGTTTTTCCCCTCTTGTTCGCGTCGGTGTGAAAGTCCAAAGGAGCTGGCAGCACACTCCGAAGGGATTCTCCTTTTGGAAAAGGCTCCCCGAGGCTCCTTTGGACTCCTAAATCACCATGAACCAGAAGGAAAGCCATCCCTGGCTTCGTGTGTTATCCCTGTGATGGCATTGCTAAGCCTGGGATGCACCTCCCAGGGCAGGGATGGGAATGGGCATGGCCCAGCACCAGGACAGACCCAGAGCAGGGATTCTGCAGGACAAACTCCCCTCCGGGAAGGGAAAATCCCACTCACTTTTTGTTGGAGATGCAGTCCAGTGTCTGGCAGACCAGCATGTACAGGTATTCCACCTGGAAAACAGCAGCTGGAGCTGGGAACGGGGGGAGCAGCTCCTGGGAAAGCCCCTCCACCCGAGGGACTCCCCCCTCCCATTACGCAGGTCAATTCCATGGGGTTTTGGTGCTCTTTTCCCTTTTTTTTTTTTCAGCCATTCCACGGCCAGACTTGGGGAAATCCCTAAATTTGGAGCAGCCTGGGACAGCGGAAGGTGCCCCTGCCCACTGGATGGGCTTTGAGGTCCCCTCCCACCCGAACCATTCCAGGACTTTGTGCTCGAAACGAACCAACATCCCACGATTTTGTGGCGAAATGGGATTTTTATATCCCACCCCGGAGAACAGCAAAACTCCTGCTCTCCCCCGGGGCTGCCAACACCTACAACGGGATCAAATTTAGGAAGAAAACTAGGAGAAATTCAGGGGGAAACTGGAGACAGCGAGCTGAGATCCCTTCGTTCCCGTGGAGGAAGTCTTCGTTCCCATGAAGGATTTGAAGCCGAGGGGGAATCCCGGGGTGAGCCCAGGGCCTCGGGGTGGCTCAGGGAAGGGGATGGGGACGGGGCAGGGCCCAGCTGTGTGCTCACCTTCCTGCTGTAGATGCAGGCAGAGCCCTGGATCAGCAGCGCTGCCTCCATGAAGTTCATGGTGGTTTTGCCGTTGTCGAAGGAAATGCAGACCTGGTCCAGCTGGGAGGGGCAGGGCTGGGTTTTTACTTCAGCTCTTAGAAACGGGGTGACTGAGAGGTGTTTTAACAGATTTTGTCCCGTTGTCAGCCTCGATGCAGGGTGAGGCAGATGTAAAACTCAACGCTGTTCTATTAGAAGCTGACTTATTTTATGGTTACAATGTAATAAATGTTTATGCATTTCTTTATAAATGTTTTTTCAGCCTACTGGCTTCTGCCACACAATGCTGCTGCTACTTCTAACACTAATCACTTCCATTTTTAATCCACAAAGCACCTTCCACAGTTTTAATTATCTAAAATGAAATTTTTAATTAAACTAAAATTTTAATTCTCTCAAATTCCTTTGGAAGGGCCACGTTTTTGAAACCTGTTTCTAGTCCAGTGTCTCCCTCTCAACAATTTAATTTCTGGTTTTATGGCTTTAGGTCAGCACGCCTGACCTCAGACCTACAGGGCTGTGAGAGCTTCCTGTCAGGTTTTGGGAGTTCTCTGTAAATCTCCTCCTTTACAGGGAGGAGAGGCTGAGCCTGGCGGGGTTTGGGGGGCCACAGGGATGAGGGGGGTGGCAGAGAGCCTGGGAAAGGTGTCACTGTCCCCAGGGCCACCACCCCGGCCGGATGGCCCCGGGATTCACCCGGGAAAACGGGGACGTGGAGGGGAGGAAAGGAGGGAGAAGGAGAGGGATAAAAGGAGGAAAAAGGAGAGAGAAAAGGAAGAAATGGAGGGATAAAAAGAGGGATAAAAAGAGGAGGAAACAGAGGGTAAAAAGGAGGGGGAAAGACAGAGAGAAAATGGATAAAAGGAGGAAAAAGGAGAGAGAAAAGGAGGAATAAAAAGAACGAGAAAAGGAGAAAGAAAATGAGAAAAAGAGAGAGAGAAAAGGAGGAACAAAAAGGATGAGAAAAGAAGGAAAAAGGAGAAAGAAAAGGAAGAAAAAGGAGAGAGAAAAGGAGGAATAAAAAGAATGAGAAAAGGAGAGAGAAAAGGAGGAATAAAAAGAATGAGAAAAGGAGGGAAAAGGAGAGAGAAAAGGAGGAATAAAAAGAATGAGAAAAGGAGGGAAAAGGAGAGAGAAAAGGAGGAATAAAAAGAGCGAGAAAAGGAGAAAGAAAATGAGGAAAAAGGAGAAAAGGAGGAATAAAAAGAATGAGAAAAGAAAGAAAAAGGAGAAAGAAAAGGAAGAAAAAGGAGAGAGAAAAGGAGGAATAAAAAGAGCGAGAAAAGGAGAAAGAAAAGGAGAAAAAAGGAGAGAGAAAAGGAGGAACAAAAAGAATGAGAAAAGAAGGAAAAAGGAGAAAGAAAAGGAGAAAAAAGGAGAGAAAAAAGGAGGAATAAAAAGAATGAGAAAAGGAGAGAGAAAAGGAGGAATAAAAAATGAGAAAAGGAGGAAAAAGGAGAGAGAAAATGAGGGAAAAGGAGAGAGAAAAGGAGGAATAAAAAGAATGAGAAAAGGAGGGGAAAGGAGAGAGAAAAGGAGGGAAAAGGAGAGAGAAAAGGAGAGAGAAAGAGGAGAGAAAAGAATGAGAAAAGAAGGAAGAAAAGGAGAGAAAAGGAGAGAGAAAATGAGGGTAAAGGAGAGAGAAAAGGAAGAATAAAAAGAGTGAGAAAAGGAGGGTAAAGGAGAGAGAAAAGGAGGGGCAGGGGACACGAGGAGCTCTGGGGGTGACCCCGTTACCTCCTCCAGGTACTCCCCGAGCTGGGCGGCCACGTCCACCTCCCAGTTCTTGGTGAGGTCACGGATGGGCTGCAGCAGGTGCAGGAAGCGGGAATCCACCTCTTCCATGGTGGGATCCCCGCTGCAGAGACCCCAGAAGCGGCGGTGCAGGAGGGGTCCCTCAGGGAACGAGGGGCCTGGGGGAAGCTCTGCAGGAGTCACGGCTCGGCTGGCTGGGAACGGGGACACAGCTCAGGCTGCTCAGGGGAATTGTTTGGGCTGGAAAATCCCCAGTCCCAACACCAATCCCAAGCCTGGTCCTGATCTGGACCCTGATTGTGACCCCAGTCCCAGCCCTGAGCCTGATTCTCACCCCGACCTGACCCCAACCTCAAACTCAATCCCAGTCTGGAGCCCAATCCCAACCCCGATCCCGGTCCCCACCCTGATTCTTACCCCAATCCCATCCCCTATCCCGACCCCTCACCTGACCCCGGCCCCAATTCCCATCCCTAACTCTGCCCCGGTCCCGACCCCAACATCAATCCCGATCCTGACCCCAGCTTCAATTCCGATCTTGATCCCAACCCCGACCCCAATTCCCATCCCGATCCCGACTCTCAACCTCGATCCCAACTGGGACCCTGATCCCAATCCCCATCCAAACCTTGATTCCAACCATGATCCCAATCCCGATCCCAATCCCCATCCAAACCTTGATTCCAACCATGATCCCAATCCCGATCCCAATCCCCATCCAAACCTTGATTCCAACCATGATCCCGATCCCGGTCCCCATCCAAACCTTGATTCCAACCATGATCCCAATCCCGATCCCGATCCCCATCCAAACCTTGATTCCAACCATGATCCCAATCCCGATCCCGATCCCCATCCAAACCTTGATTCCGACCATGATCCCGATCCCGGTCCCCATCCAAACCTCAGTCCCAACCGTGACCCTGACCCTGATCCCGGTCCCCATCCAAACCCCGATCCCGCCCGTGACCCCGGTCCCGGTCCCGGTCCCGGTCCCCATCCAGACCCCGATCCCGGTCCCGGTCCCGCTCCCTCCCGTGACCCCGCTCCCTCACCGGCCCCCCCTCATCCGCCGATCGCCGCCGCCATTTTCGTCCTTCCCGCGCTCCGTGACGCGCCCCGCGCGCCGAGGGCGTCGCGGCGTCGCTGACGTAATCGCGGCGCGCCGCCGGGCCCGGGGCCGCCATGGCCGCCATGGGGGAGCGGCCGCGGGCGCTGTTCCTGGCCGGGGTGGCCGCGGTCTACATCGCTGCCTTCGGCTCCCTCTACGTACAGATCCCCGGTACCGCGGCGGGGACTGCCGGGCGGGGCCGGGGGACCGGCACAGAGCCGGGAGTGGGGCTGGGGGAACCGGGACAGGGCTGGGAGAACCGGGATGGGGATGGGAGTGGGGCCGGGAGAACCGGGACAGGGACGGGGGAACCGGGATAGGGATAGGAGTGGGGCCGGGAGAACCGGGATAGGGATGGGAGTGGGGCCGGGAGAACCGGGATAGGGATGGGAGTGGGGCCGGGAGAACCGGGATAGGGATGGGAATGGGGCTGGGAGAACCGGGATAGGGATGGGAGGGAGACGGAGGAGCTGGGACAGGGCCGGGGGAACCGGGATAGGGACGGGGGAACCGGGATGGGGATGGGAGTGAGGCCGGGAGAACCGGGACAGGGATGGAGGAACCGAGACAGAGCCGGGAATGGGGCCGGGGGAACCGGGACAGCGACGGGGGAACCGGAGCAGAACCGGGAGTGGGGCCGGGAGAACCGGGATGGGGATGGGGAAACCGGAGCAGAGCCGGGAGTGGAGCCGGGGGAACCGGGATAGGGACAGGAGTGGAGCCGGGGGAACGGGACAGCGACGGGAGAACCGGGATAGGGATGGGGGAACCGGAGCAGAGCCGGGAGTGGGGCCGGGGGAACCGGGATAGGGACGGGGGAACCGGGATAGGGATGGGAGTGGGGACGAGGGAAACGGGATAGGGACAGGAGTGGAGCCGGGGGAACCGGGATAGGGATGGAGGAACCGGGACAGAGCCGGGAGTGGGGCCGGGAGAACCGGGATAGGGCCGGGAGGGAGACGGAGGAACCGGGATAGGGATGGGGGAACCGAGATGGGGATGGGAGGGAGACGGAGGAACCGGGACAGGGCCGGGGGAACCGGGATGGGGATGGGAGTGGGGCCGGGGGAACCGGGACGGGATCGGGGCCCGACGGAGCCGGGGCAGGGACAGTCGCCGTGCCCCTCCCGCTGCCGGGCTGATCTCCCCGAATCCCCGTTATCGGTTTCCCTCCTCCCGCCGCCTCCATCTCCCCGTTTCCCTGCCGCGTTTCTCCCTTCCCGGGAAGGCGGGCGGGCCCGGCGCGGCTCCGGTCGCCCGGAGCCCCCAGCAGCCGCCTCCCGTCCCCTCCACGTGGCTCCGGCAGCTCCTGGCTCGCCCCTGGGCTCTTCCCGGCGGCTGCAGCGGGAGAGCCGGGCTGGGGGCCGGGAGAGCCGGGAGAGCCGGGCTGGGGGCCGGGAGAGCCGGGCTGGGGCTGGAAGAGCCGGGCTAGGGCCGGGAGAGCCGGGAGAGCCGGGCTGGGGGCCGGGAGAGCCGGGAGAACCGGACTGGGAGCCGGGAGAGCCGGGCTGGGGGCCGGGAGATCCGGGCTGGGAGCCGAGAGAGCCGGGATGGGGCCGGGAGAGCCGGGAGAGCCGGGCTGGGAGCCGGGAGAGCCGGGCTAGGGCCGGGAGAGCCGGGCTGGGAGCCGGGAGAGCCGGGATGGGGCCGGGAGAGCCGGGAGAGCCGGGCTGGGAGCCGGGAGAGCCGGGCTAGGGCCGGGAGAGCCGGGCTGGGAGCCGGGAGAGCCGGGCTGGGAGCGGGGAGAGCCGGGCTAGGGCCGGGAGAGCCGGGCTGGGAGCCGGGAGAGCCGGGCTAGGGCCGGGAGAGCCGGGAGAGCCGGGCTGGGAGCCGGGAGAGCCGGGCTGGGGCCGGGAGAGCCGGGAGAGCCGGGCTGGGAGCCGGGAGAGCCGGGCTGGGGGCCGGGAGAGCCGGGAGAGCCGGGCTGGGGGCCGGGAGAGCCGGGCTGGGGGCCGGGAGAGCCGGGCTGGGAGCCGGGAGAGCCGGGCTGGGAGCCGGGAGAGCCGGGCTGGGGCCGGGAGAGCCGGGAGAGCCGGGATGGGAGCCGGGAGAGCCGGGCTGGGGCCGGGAGAGCCGGGCTGGGGCCGGGAGAGCCGGGCTGGGAGCCGGGAGAGCCGGGCTGGGGCCGGGAGAGCCGGGCTGGGGCCGGGAGAGCCGGGCTGGGAGCCGGGAGAGCCGGGCTGGGGGCCGGGAGAGCCGGGATGGGAGCCGGGAGAGCCGGGAGAGCCGGGCTGGGGGCCGGGAGAGCCGGGCTAGGGGCCGGGAGAGCCGGGCTGGGGCCGGGAGAGCCGGGCTGGGGCCGGGAGAGCCGGGAGAGCCGGGATGGGAGCGGGGAGAGCCGGGCTGGGAGCCGGGAGAGCCGGGATGGGAGCCGGGAGAGCCGGGCTGGGGCCGGGAGAGCCGGGAGAGCCGGGATGGGAGCGGGGAGAGCCGGGCTGGGAGCCGGGAGAGCCGGGATGGGAGCCGGGAGAGCCGGGCTGGAGCCGGGAGAGCCGGGATGGGAGCGGGGAGAGCCGGGCTGGGAGCCGGGAGAGCCGGGATGGGAGCCGGGAGAGCCGGGCTGGGGCCGGGAGAGCCGGGCTGGGGCCGGGAGAGCCGGGCTGGGGGCCGGGAGAGCCGGGAGAGCCGGGCTGGGGCCGGGAGAGCCGGGAGAGCCGGGCTGGGGCCGGGAGAGCCGGGCTGGGGGCCGGGAGAGCCGGGCTGGGAGCCGGGAGAGCCGGGCTGGGAGCCGGGAGAGCCGGGCTGGGGGCCGGGAGAGCCGGGAGAGCCGGGCTGGGAGCCGGGAGAGCCGGGAGAGCCGGGCTGGGAGCCGGGAGAGCCGGGAGAGCCGGGCTGGGAGCCGGGAGAGCCGGGATGGGACCGGGAGAGCCGGGCTGGGGGCCGGGGCGGCCCGGGTCGCACTCCCGGTGCCCCGGCTTTGTCCTCGGGGGAGTTCCGGGTGGTGCTGTCGGGTTTTTTTCCCGGGAATGCCGGGTTTTTTTCCCCGGGAACACCGGAGGTTTTTCCCAAGAGTGCTGGGTTTTTTTTCCCGGGAATGCCAGTGACTTTTTCCCCGGAGTGCTGGGTTTTTTTTCCCGGAGTGCCTGGGTGTTTTTCCCGGGAATGCTGTTTTTTTTTTTTTTCTGGGAATGCCGGTGATTTTTTCCCCGGAGTGCTGGAGTGTTTTTCCTGGGAATGCCGGTAATTTTTTCCTTGAGAACGCCGGTGTTTTTTTCCCGGGAATGCCAGGGTTTTTTTCCTGAGCATGCCGGTGTTTTCTCCTGGGAATGCCGGGGTGTTTTTTCCCGAGAGTGCCGGGGGTGTTTTTTCCTGGGAATGCCGGTGGTTTTTTCCCCGGAGTGTTTCTCCCGGGAATGCCAGGGTGTTTTTCCCAGGAATGCCGGGGTTTTTTTTTCCCAGGAATGCCAGTGTTTTTTCCCGGGAATGCTGGGGTGTTTTCTCCCGGGAATGCCGGGGTGTTTTTTCGCCGGGAATGCCGGGGTCTTTTTCCCAGGAATGCCGGGGTGTTTTCTCCCGGGAATGCCAGGTGTTTTTTTCCTGATAATGCCAGAATGGTTTTCCCCATAACGCCGGGGTGTTTTTCCCAGGAATGCCAAGGTGGTTTTTTTGCCGGGAATGCCAGGTGTTTTTTTCCCGGTAACGCCGGGATGGTTTTCCCGGTAACGCCGGGGTGTTTTTCCCCGCAATGCCGGGTGTTTCCCGGTAACGCCGGGGTGTTTTTCCCCGCAATGCCGGGTGTTTCCCGGTAACGCCGGGGTGTTTTTCCCCGGTAACGCCGGGATTTCCCCGGGACTGCCGGGTGTTTCCCGGTGACGCCGGACGCCGCTGTCCCGCAGGGCTGTACGGGCGCGAGGGGCTGCTGCCGGCGCGCCGGGTGCTGCGGCTGAGCGGGAAGGGGCTGTGGGAGCAGCTGCGCGATGTCCCCACGCTGCTGTGGCTCGGGCCGCGCCTGGGGCTGGACACGGAGCAGGGCATGGAGCTGCTGTGCCTGCTGGGAGTGCTGGCGGCTCTCGGGGCGCTGCTCTGCGACGCCATGCGCGACTGCCTGGTGTTCGCCCTGCTCAGGATGTTCTACCTGTCGCTGTACCAGGTGCGGGGACAGCGGGGACAGCGGGGTCTTGGCTCCTCCTGCCAGCTCCTGGCGTGCTCGGGGTGCTGGGGGAGGCACGGGGATGGAATCAGGGAGTGGTTGGGGTGGGAAGGGGCTGTAAATCCCACCCCGTTCCAGCCCCCACGGGCACGGACACCTCCCGCTGTTCCGGGGTGCTCCAAGGCCATCCAGCCTGGCCTGGAGCTGCACAGGGGCTGGGGACAAGGCCTGCAGGGACAGGACACAGGGAATGGCTCCCACTGCCAGAGGGCAGGGATGGATGGGATCTTGGGAATTGGGAATTCCTGGCTGGGCTGGAATTGCCAGAGCAGCTGGGGCTGTCCCTGGATCCCTGGCAGTGCCCAAGGCCAGGCTGGGCACTGGGGCTGGAGCAGCCTGGCACAGTGGGAGGTGTCCCTGCCATGGCAGGGGTGGCACTGGAGGGGCTCTGGGGTCCCTTCCCACCCAAATCATCCCAGGATTCCCTGGATCCTCCCTGGGGCTGGATCTCCAATGGGTCAGAGCCAGGTGTGGGGGGAGGAGGAGGAGGAGGAGGAGGAGGAGGTTTCACTTCCCTCTGAAATCAGGGAATTAAGGAAGGATAAATGATCTGTGTGAGGCCGTCCCTCCTGGCACTGCTGTCACCTCCCAGGGGTGGCTGTCACCTCCCCCTGCTCCTTGGCCTTGGCCCAGACTCCCGTGCCAGGGGGGCCCAGGGGGTCTCTCCCCGTGGGGAAGGGTGTGGGGGTGTCAGACCCCCCGGCCGAGCCCCCACCCCGCTCCCTCTCCGCAGGTTGGACAGGTGTTCCTGTACTTCCAGTGGTGAGTCAGGCCCCCCTCACCGGGGCTTCTGGGGGGCTCGGGGCTGGGGAACCATGGGGGGTTCACGGGGGTGGGGGGCACAGAGGGTTCTGGGGAGTGGGATGGGGGGCACAGTGGGGTGGGGGGCTCTGGGGACCAGAATGAGGGGTATGGGGGACTCTGGGGACCAGAGTGAGGGGTGTGGGGGGCTCTGGGGACCAGAGTGAGGGGTGTGGGGGGCTCTGGGGACTGGGGTGGGGGGCTCTGGGGACCAGAGTGAGGGGTGTGGGGGGCTCTGGGGACTGGGGTGGGGGGCTCTGGGGACCAGAGTGAGGGGTGTGGGGGGCTCTGGGGACTGGGGTGGGGGGCTCTGGGGACCAGGGCGGGTGGCACTGGGGGCTCTGGGGACAAGGACAGGGGCTGTGGGGCACTTTGGGGACTGAGGCACATCGGGGTGGGGAGCTCTGGGGACCGGAGCACGTCAGGGCAGCGGGGGCTCAGCAGGACAGGGTCCCCAGCCCCACGTCCAGGGCGTGGCCGCATCCCCAGCCCCCTGTGGGGTGCAGGGCGGGGGTCCCAGCGCTGTCCCCCACGCCCAGGGACAGCCTGCTGCTGGAGGCCGGGTTCCTGGCCGTGCTGGTGGCCCCCCTGCGCCTGCTGCGGCGGGGGTCCCCGGCCTGGAGACCCCACGACGCCGTCACCTTCTGGGCCGTGCGCTGGCTCCTCTTCCGCCTCATGTTCGCCTCGGGCGTGGTGAAGCTCACCAGCCGCTGCCCCACCTGGTGGGGGCTCACAGGTGAGGGGGGCTTTGGGGGTTCAGGTGAGGGGGGGTTTTGGGGGTTCAGGTGTTGGACAGGGTTCACAGGTGAGGGGGGCTTTGGGGGTTCAGGTGTTGGGGGGCTCACAGGTGAGGGGGGCTTTGGGGGTTCAGGTGTTGGACAGGGCTCACAGGTGAGGGAGGGGCTTTGGGGGTTCAGGTGAGGGGGGGTTTTGGGGGTTCAGGTGTTGGGGGGCTCACAGGTGAGGGGTGCAGGTTTGGGGGTTCAGGTGTTGGGGGGCTCACAGGTGAGGGGGGCTTTGGGGGTTCAGGTGAGGGGGGGGGTTTTGGGGGTTCAGGTGTTGGGGGGGTTTTGGGGGTTCAGGTGTTGGGGGGCTCACAGGTGAGGGGTGCAGGTTTGGGGGTTCAAGTGTTGGGGGAGTCCAGGTTTGGGGGTTCAGGTGTTGTGGGGCTCACAGGTGAGGTTGCAGGTTTGGGGGTTCAGGTGTTGAGGTGTGCAGGTTTGGGGGGTTCAGTCACTAGCCTGGAATTTCAGTGAATTATTGGGAAGTAGATTATAGAAAGG
This sequence comes from Vidua macroura, assembly GCF_024509145.1. Taxonomy (NCBI): domain Eukaryota; kingdom Metazoa; phylum Chordata; class Aves; order Passeriformes; family Viduidae; genus Vidua; species Vidua macroura. The sequence continues at coordinate 73,116,219 of NC_071575.1, forward strand.
CCCCCATCCCCCCCTGGTCTGAGGTGCCATTTCATTTGGATTTTTCTGCAAGGAAGCTTTTCCCTGTTTAGCACTGACTCTATTGCGTGGTAGGGAAAATCTGCATTAGCCTGGAATTCCAGGGAATTGTTGGGAAGTAGATTATGGAAAGCCCCCCGTGAAACCCCTGTGTCCCCCAACCCCGAGGTACCGCTGAATGCAGAATTCCAATTCTGAATTCCAATTCTGGAATTCCCAGAACTGCTTGTACTCTGCAATGGGAAAAACTGGAATTAACCCCAAATTAGGTTCGATTTTTGGGAAGTAGATTACGGAAAGCCCCCCCAAAGACCCCTGTGTCCCCCAACCCTGAGGTACCGCTGAATTTGGAATTCCAATTCTGAATTCCAATTCTGGAATTCCCAGAACTGCTTGTACTCTGCAATGGGAAAAACTGGAATTAACCCCGAATTAGGTTCAATTTTTGGGAAGTAGATTACAGAAAGCCCCCCCAAACCCCCTGTGTCCCCCAGCCCAGAGGCACCCCTGAATTTGGAAATATTTTTGCACCGGGAAGTTTTAGCATTGCTCGTACTCTGCGGCAGGGAAAACTGGGATTAACCCCGAATTAGGTTCAATTTTTGGGAAGTCGATTACAGAAAGCCCCCCAAACCCCCTGTGTCCCTCAGCCCCCGAGGCACCCCCTAATTTGGAAACACTTTTGCACAGGGGAAAGCTTTTCCCTGCTTAGCATTGCTCGTACTCTGCGGCGGGCAAATCCAGCCTTCACCCGGCGTTGGGGTGAATTTTTGGGATTTGTGGCAAACCCCCGTTCCTGTGCCCCCCCCCCAGCGCTGACGTACCACTACGAGAGCCAGTGCATCCCCACGCCGGGCGCGTGGCTCGCCCACCAGCTGCCCGTGTGGCTCCAGAAGCTCAGCGTGGTGGCCACCTACGTCATCGAGGTGGCCGTGCCCGTGCTCTTCTTCGCGCCCCTGCGCCGCCTGCGCCTCTTCGCCTTCTACTGCCAGGTGGGGAGGGGGCTGCTCCCTCCGGGGGTGGGCTGGGCGTGCTGGGCTTCAGGTGGGCTGCTCCGGGGGGTTTGGTGTGGGTAGTTGGGATTTTATTAGTTTGGGGATTTTTTTGGGTGGTGTGCTAGTGAGTGTGGTGGGTTTAGTGTTGGTTAATTGCTGGTGTGCTTTTTGTTGATTTGAGATTTTATTAATTTGGGCTTTTTTTGGGTGGCACACTAGTGAGCGTGCTGGGTTTAGTGTTGGTTAAATATTGGTGTGGTCACTCTGTTGATTTGATATTTTATTGGGGATTTTTTGGGTGGCACACTTGTGAGTGTGGTGGGTTTAATGTTGGTTAATTGCTGGTGTGCTCTTTGTTGATTTGAGATTTTATTAATTTGGGCTTTTTTTGGGTGGCACACTAGTGAGTGTGCTGGGTTTAGTGTTGGTTAAATATTGGTGTGGTCACTCTTTGTTCATTTGATATTTTATTGGGGATTTTTTGGGTGGTGTGCTAGTGAGTGTGCTGGGTTTAGTGTTGGTTAATTGCTGGTGTGCTCACTGTTGTGAGGTTGGATTAGGAGAAAGGTAAAGTGGGTTTAAAACTTTAAAAGGGTATCAACAAAAATTCATTAACAGTAACTAAAAGAAAAAGTAATAAGAATCAGAATAAATCTTCTCTTTACAACTTTTTTTTTTTCTTACTGACAATGTAAGGAAACAAAACTTAAAATTTTGGTTGGTTTACTATTTTTAGAATAGGTGTTTTTTTTTTGGTTTACTTAGGGAGAGAACTCATTTTTGTTAATGGTACCCAGTGTCCTGTGGCCTTCAGTCAGTCCTGTGGCACCTCCAAGCCAATGACCATCCCAGTGGTCGTTGGTCTTTTTGTTGTGAGGTTGGATTAAGAGAAAGGGAAAGTGGGTTTAAAACTTCAGAAGGGTATCAAGAAAAAATTATTAATAGTAACTAAAAGAAAAAGTAATAAGGATTAGAATAAATTTTTAGACTGATTTTCTTCTCTTTACAACTTTTTTTTTTCTTACTGACAACGTAAAGAAACAAAATTTAAAGTTTTGGTTAGTTTACTATTTTTAGAATAGGCTTTTTTTTAGTTTCCTTAGGGAGAGAAATCATTTCTGTTAACCCAGTGTCCTGTGGCCTTCAGTCCTGTGACACCCCCAGGCCAATGACCATGCCAGTGCTGTGACCCCCACCTCGTGCCCCCTGTCGTGCCAGGGGGACCCCAGGGGGCTTCTCAGGGGATGGGGGACCTCACTCTGGGGGTGCCGGGTGTCCCATGTCCCGTGCTGTGACCCCGTGGGTCCCTTCGTGCCCCACGTTGTGCCAGGGGGGTCCCCATGGGGGGTTCAGGGGGCTGGGCTTGGCTCCTCGCTCTGTGGGCACTGGGACATCTCGTGGGGTGTCCCATGTCCTGTGCCATCTGTCCCCCAGCCCTGTGACCCACTCTGAGCCCCTTTGTGCCCCTCTTTGTGCTTGGGGGGGTCCCCATGGGGCCTCTCCAGGGCTGGGCTTGGCTTGTCCCCATGGGCACTGGGGCATCTCGTGGGGTGTCCCATGTCCTGTGCCATCTGTCCCCCAGCCCCGAGACCCACTCTGGGTTCCATTGTGCCCCTCTTTGTGCTTGGGGGAGCCCCATGGGGCCTCTCCAGGTCTGGGCTTGGCTCGTCCCCATGGGCACTGGAGCATCTCGTGGGGTATCCCATGTCCTGTGCCATCTGTCCCCCAGCCCTGTGACCCCCTCATTGTGCCCCCTTTTTGTGCTTGGGGGGTCCCCATGGGGGCCTCTCCAGGGCTGGGCTTGGCTCCTCGCTCTGTGGGCAGTGGGGCATCTCGTGGGGTGTCCCATGTCCTGTGCCATCTGTCCCCCAGCCCTGTGACCCACTCTGGGTTCCATTGTGCCCCTCTTTGTGCTTGGGGGAGCCCCATGGGGCCTCTCCAGGTCTGGGCTTGGCTCGTCCCCATGGGCACTGGGACATCTTGTGGGGTGTCCCATGTCCTGTGCCATCTGTCCCCCAGCCCCGTGACCCCCTCATTGTGCCCCCTTTTTGTGCTTGGGGGGTCCCCATGGGGCCTCTCCAGGTCTGGGCTTGGCTCCTCGCTCTGTGGGCACTGGGACATGTCCTGTGCCAACTGTCCCCCAGCCCCGTGACACCCCCCAACCCCGCCCCGTCCCCCCCAGGTGCTGCTGCAGGTCCTCATCATCCTCACGGGCAACTACAACTTCTTCAACGCGCTGACCATCGTGCTGGCCTTCTCCCTGCTGGACGAGGAGCACGTGGGGCGCTGGCTGGGCCGGCCCCGCAAGAGGCACGGCGCTGGTGAGACCCCCGAGCCCTCTTTGGGGTGGGGGGCCCTCCTGGGGGGACAGGGGACGTGGTGGCCACGCTGTGGGAGCTGCCACGCTCAGCCCAGGCAGGGGCTGTGCCCGTGGGGGAGCCCAGGGGTGTAGGGCACAGCTGTGAAATCAGGGAGTGGTTGGGGTGGGAAGGGGCTGTAAATCCCACCCCGTTCCAGCCCCCACGGGCACGGACACCTCCCGCTGTTCCGGGGTGCTCCAAGGCCATCCAGCCTGGCCTGGAGCTGCACAGGGGCTGGGGACAATCCTGCAGGGACAGGACACAGGGAATGGCTCCCACTGCCAGAGGGCAGGGAGGGATGGGATCTTGGGAATTGGGAATTCCTGGCTGGGCTGGAATTGCCAGAGCAGCTGGGGCTGCCCCTGGATCCCTGGCAGTTCCCCAGGCCAGGCTGGGCACTGGGGCTGGAGCAGCCTGGGACAGGGGGAGGTGTCCCTGCCATGGCAGGGGTGGCACTGCAGGGGATTTGAGGTCCCTTCCCACCCAAACCATCCCAGGATTCCCTGGATCCTCCCTGGGGCTGGATCTCCAATGGGTCAGAGCCAGGTGTGGGAGGAGGAGGAGGAGGAGGAGGAGGTTTCACTTCCCTCTGAAATCAGGGAATTAAGGAAGGATAAATGATCTGTGTGAGGCCGTCCCTCCTGGCATTGCTGTCACCCCACAAGGGGCTCCCACCCTTTGGAATTCTGTGTCCCAGTGAGGTTCTGCTGCTGCTGGGCCTTTCCCTCCTCATTCCCTTTCCCTGCAACGCTGGAAGCAGCAGGGACCCCCAGCATCCCTGGATTCAGGGGGTCCTTTCCGGGCCGGACAGGGGACAGGTGACACCGTAGGCAGGGCCCTGTGCCCGTGGGTGACCCCAGGGCTGTGAGGGGGGGTCCCAGGCAGGCTCTGAGCCCCTCCCTGGCCCAGGCTGGCCCCCCAGCCTGGGCTCGGTGCTGGGCACGCTGCTGGAGCTCGGCACCTACGGGCTCCTGCTCTGCTGGACCGTGCGCTACTTCGGCCTGGAGCTCGACTGGGACAGGAAACTGCTGGACTCCAAAGTGGGTACGTGCCGGGGGGCACGGCCCGTGTGCCCCTCCCCGCGGGCACCGGGGGCTGTCCCTGAGCCGGGGCTGTGCCTCCCCGCAGCCTTCACCTACCACGAGTTCACCACCTGGCTGCGGACGGTGACGCTGCCGCTGGTGGGGGTGGCCTTCCTGTCCCTGTCCTGGGAGATCCTCGTGGCCATGTACCGGTGGGTCTGGGGGACACCGGGGTGCCCCCGGGGCCATGAGGGACACCGGGGTGACCCCAGGGGTGTGGGGGACACTGGGGTACCCCCAGGGGCATGGGGGACAGTGGGGTGCCCCTGGGGACATGCGGGACACTGGGGTATTCCCAGGGCCGTGGGGGACACTGGGGTGACCAAAGGGCCGTGGGGGACACTGGGGTGACCAAAGGGGCGTGGGGGACACCAGGGTACCCCCAGGGGCGTGGGAGACACCAGGGTGACCACAGGGGCAGGGGGGTAACACCAGGGTTCCCCTAGGGGTGTAGAGGACACCAGGGTGACCCCCAGGGCATGGGGGACACCAGGGTGCCCCCGGGGGTGTGGGGGACACTGGGGTGCCCCCAGGGGCATGGGGGACACTGGGGTGCCCCCGGGGCCATGAGAGACACCAGTGTGCCCCCGGGGACATATGGGACACTGGGGTGACCCTGTGGGCATGGGGGACACCGGGGTGACCGCGGGGCTGTGGGGGACACCAGGGTGACCACAGGGGCAGGGGGGACACCGGGGGTGCCCCCGGGGGCAGGGGGGACACCGGGGTGACCACAGGGCCATGGGGGACACCGGGGTGACCCCGGGGGTGTAGGGGACACCGGGGTGCCCCCGGGGCTGTAGGGGACACCAGGGTGACCCCAGGGGCATGGGAGACACCGGGGTGACCCCAGGGGCGTAGGGGACACCAGGGTGCCCCCGGGGCCGTGGGGGACACCGGGGTGACCCCAGGGGCGTGGGGGACACCGGGGTGACCCCAAGGGTGTGGGGGACACCGGGGTGCCCCTGGGGCCGTGGGGGACACCAGGGTGCCCCTAGGGGCACAGGGGACACCGGGGTGCCCCTGGGGGCATGGGGGACACTGAGGTGACACTCTGGGAGGTGGGAAGGGGTGACCCCACTCTGGGATTTGAGCAGTCCGACACAGCATGGAGGGATTTTAACCCCCCAAACCGGGGGGGGCTGAGCCTCTGTGCCCCCATAACACCCCATTTGTGCCCCCCCAGCTGTGCCTGCGTCCGGGGATGCTTCTGGAAGCTCTGGGCCACCCTGCAGTGGGCCATCATGGCCACGGCCACCGTGGGCCTGTTCGCTGTTAGCCTGGTGAGGCCTGGGGGCCACGGGGCTCTTGGGGACCCCCGAGCCCCCCCCTCAGGCCGTGACAGAGCCCCCCTGCCCCCCCAGGTGCCCTTCACCTACATCGAGCACGAGTCCAACGGGAAGCTGTGGCCCGGGATCCACCAGATGTTCGGGGCCGTGGAGCGGTTCCAGGTGGTCAATTCCTACGGGCTCTTCCGCAGGATGACCGGCGTGGGCGGGCGGCCAGAGGTCATCCTGGAGGGCAGCTACGACGGGCACAGCTGGACAGTGAGTCACCCCAGGACAGGACTCCAACCTGTGCCAGGCCTGGAGAGCCCTTTCCAGGAGGAGTTTTCCCCAGTATCCAACCTAAACCTTCCCTGGTGCAACTCGAGGCCGTTTCCTCTCATCCTGTCCCTCGCTGGGATTGGAGCCACCCTGGGTCCTTTTCTTGGGGCTGTGGTGGCCCCGGGCAGGAGCAGGCCCTTGGTTGGATCAGGTGCTGGAGGTGTCCTGCTCCAGAATCCCAGGATTTTGGATGGGAATGTCCTTTTCCTGGGGCTGAGGTGACCCCGAGCAGGATGAGACACGTGGTTGGGTCAGCTGTGATTGGTGCTGATGTCCCTGTCACAGAGCCCCGGGATTTTGGGTGGGAATGTCCTATTCCTGGTGAGGATCAGGCTCTGGAGGCGTCCCTGTCACAGAATCCCAGGATTTTGGGTGGGAATGTCATTTTCCTGGTGAGGATCAGGCTCTGGAGGTGTCCCTGTCCCAGAAGCCCAGGATTTTGGGTGGGAATGTCCTTTTCCTGATGAAGATCAGGCTCTGTAGGTGTCCTGCCCCAGAAGCCCAGGATTTTGGGTGGCAGTGTCCTTTTCCTGATGAAGATCAGGCTCTGTAGGTGTCCTGCCCCAGAACCCGGGGATTTTGGGTGGGAATGTCCTTTCCCTGGTGAGGATCAGGCTCTGCAGGTGTCCTGCCCCAGAAGCCCAGGATTTTGGGTGGCAGTGTCCTTTTCCTGGGGCTGGGGTTGGGTTCCGGGGCTGTGCCGGGTCCCCGTTGCCGTGGCAGCCGTTGCCCGTCCCGCAGGAGATCGAGTTCATGTACAAGCCCGGGAACGTGAGCGCGGCGCCGGCCGTGGTGGCCCCGCACCAGCCCCGCCTGGACTGGCAGCTCTGGTTCGCCGCCCTCGGGCCCCACCAGGGCAGCCCCTGGTTCAGCGCCCTGGTGCTGCGCCTGCTGCAGGGACAGCCCGACGGTCAGGGACCGGGGACGCGCGGAGGGGGACCGGGGATGGGGACAGGGGACACGGGGAGGGGGACAGGGGATGGGGACAGGGGACAGGAGACACAGGGCTGGGGGCCTCTGGGAACAGGGGACACGGGGCTGGGCTCAGGGGACAGGAGACACAGGGCTGGGGGCCTCTGGGGACAGGGGACACGGGGTTGGGCTCAGGGGACAGGGGACACGGGGCTGGGGATTGGGGAGGCGGGGATGGGGACACGGGGCTGGGCTCAGGGGACAGGAGACACAGGGCTGGGCTCAGGGGACAGGAGACACAGGGCTGGGGGCCTCTGGGGACAGGGGACACGGCACTGGGCTCAGGGGACAGGGGACACGGGGCTGGGGGACATGGGGCTGGGGGGCTCTGGGGACTGGGGACACGGGGCTGGGGACAGGGGACATGGGGCTGGGGGCATGGGGGACTGGGGGCTCTGGGGACAGGGGACACAGGGGGCTGGGGACAGGGGACACGGGGGGCTGGGGGCTCTGGGGACCCAGGGTATGGTGGGACCTCCCCAGCATCGATGCCACCATGGTTTTGGGGTGTCCTGGATGGATTTGGGGTGTCCCTACAGCCTTGGAGGTGTCCATGTTTGGGTTTGGGGTGTTCCTGCAGCCCCGGGGATGCCTCCGGGTGTGTTTGGGGTGTGCTGGGGCTGTCCCCGGGTGTGTTTGGGGTGTGCTGGGGTTGTCCCCGGGTGTGTGGGGCTGTCCCCAGCTGTGTTTGGGGTGCGTTGGGGCTGTTCCTGGGTGTGTTTGGGGTATGTGGGGCTGTCCCCAGCTGTGTTTGGGGTGTGTGGGCCTGTCCCCACTGTGCCAGGGCTGTCCCCAGCTGTGTTTGGGGTGCGTTAGGGCTGTCCCCACTGTGCCAGGGCTGTCCCCAGCTGTGTTTGGGGTGCGTTGGGTCTGTCCCCAGCTGTGTTTGGGGTGCGTTAGGGCTGTCCCCAGCTGTGTTTGGGGTGTGTGGGGCTGTCCCCGCTGTGCCAGGGCTGTCCCCGGGTGTGTTTGGGGTGTGTTGGGGCTGTCCCCAGCTGTGTTTGGGGTGTGTGGGGCTGTCCCCGCTGTGCCAGGGCTGTGCCCAGCTCTGACCCCTGTCCCGCAGTGATCCGCCTGGTGCAGACGGACGAGTCCCGGTACCCGTTCCACGCCCGCCCGCCCACCTTCCTGCGGGCCCAGCTCTACAAGTACTGGTTCACGGCTCCCAGCGAGGGCAGGTGAGCGGGGAGGGGCCCCTGCAGCCCCCAGCCCGGCCTCGGGGGGGGGGGTTTGGGGTCACCTGAGCCCCCTGTGCCCCCAGCCCGGGCCCGGCACCGTGGTGGCGGCGGCAGCACGTGCAGGAGTTCTTCCCGGCCGTGTCCCTGGGAGACCCCACGCTGGAGTCCCTGCTCAGCCAGCACGGCCTCAAGGTGGGCACGGGGTGACCCCTCCCTGGGCCCTGAGACCCTCGCTGGCTCCTGACCCCCGTCCTTCAACACCCCTGATCCCACTGGCCCTGATCCTCACCCCCCCCTTCCCTTGCCCCCAACTCTCCCTGACCCTATTCCATTGCTCTTGACCCTCTCTTCCTTCACCTTGATCCCCTTCCCTCGCCCTTGACCCCTCAAGCCCCCTTTCCTCTCCCTGACCCACTTTTTTGGCCCCCGACCCTCTTCCCCCACCCTGACCCCCTTTTTCGGCCCCTTTTCCCCCCCCTTCCCTCACCCCTGAGCCCCCATCTCCCCCTCGGCCCCCTGACCCCCCTCTTCCTGGCCCCACCTCCCCTCCCTGACTCCTTTCACTTGCCCTGACCCTTTTTCTTGGCCCCCAACTCCATTCCCTCACCCTGGTCCCCTTTATCAGCCCCCGATCCCCCCTTCCCTTACCCCTGACCTTCTTCCCACCCTCTCTGTCCCTTGACCCCATTCCCACACCATGGGACCCTTTTTGACCCTTGACCCTTTTCCATCACCCCCCCAGTCCCATCCCACTCCCTGACCCCATTTTCCCCTCAGGACAAGTCACACCCTGACCCCATTTGTCCTTCAGCACAAGCCCCCTGACCCCATTCCCCACAGGACAAGCCCCCTGACCCCCTTTCCCCCCGATCCCTTTCCCCCCAGGACAAGCCCCCTGACTCCATTCCCCCCAGGACAAGCCCCCTGACCCCCTTTCCCCCCAGGACAAGCCCCCTGACCCCCTTTCCCCCCAGGACAAGCCCCCTGACTCCATTCCTCCCAGGACAAGCCCCCTGACCCCCTTTCCCCCCAGGACAAGCCCTCTGACCCCCTTTTCCCCCTGACCCCTTTCCCCCCAGGACAAGCCCCCTGACCCCTTTTTCCCCCCTGACCCCTTTCCCCCCAGGACAAGCCCCCTGACCCCCCTTTCCCCCGACCCCCTTTCCCCCCAAGACAAGCCCTCTGACCCCCTTTCCCCTGACCCCTTTTCCCCCAGCACAAGCCCCCTGACCCCCTTTCCCCTGACCCCTTTTCCCCCAGCACAAGCCCCCTGACCCCTTTTTCCCCCCTGACCCCTTTCCCCCCAGGACAAGCCCCCTCTGCGCCGCCGAGCTGACGCTGTCCTGCCGCGGCTCCTGGGCTCCGTGCGCCGCCTGTGCCAGCCCTTCTCGGGCCCCGTCCTGCTCTGGTCCCTCTACCTGGTGGCCGCCACCGCGGGGCTACTGCGAGCCCTGGCCCGGCGGGCCCGGGGGGGGCCGCCCCCCGCTCGCCACAAAGGGCCCCGGGAGCGGGGCGAGCGCAACGGGGCGCGGGGCTCGGAGGGGGCGCGGGGCACGGAGGGGGCGCGGGGCACGGAGGGGGCGCGGGGCGCCAACGGGGCGCGGCCCGAGGGCCGGCACGGCAACAAGAGGAAGAAGTAGCCCCCGCAGCCCCCCAGAAACGGGGGGCAGGGAGGGAGTGCCCCGGTGGGGGGGGCAGCGCTTGTCGGCCCCCGGCCCGGGGGGGGGGTGCCCGTGTGCCAGTGCCTTCAGCACGGGGTGGCCACGCGGGGTGGGGACACGCCCGGGGACCCCTTGGGGACACCTCTGCTTGTCCGGGGACCCCTTGGGGACACCTCCGCTTGTCCGGGGACCCCTTGGGGACACCTCCGCTTGCCCGGGGACCCCTTGGGGACACCTCCTCCTGCCCGGGGACCCCTTGGGGACACCTCTGCTTGTCCGGGGACCCCTTGGGGACACCTCCCCCTGCCCGGGGACCCCTTGGGGACACCTCCCCTTGCCCAGGCACTCCTGGGGACCTCTCCCTGGGTTTTGGGGGCTGCTTGGGGACACGTCCCAGTGTCTGGGGACCCTGCCCAGGAACCCCTTGGGGACCCGGCCCCAGTGTCGGGGGACCCCTCCCCAGTGCCCAGGGACTCCTTGGGGACCCCTGCAGACCCCACGGTGGGGGGGCTCAGCCCAGGTCAGGGGCTCAGAGCGGGTGGGGGCTCTGTGCCCGCGGGCTGGAGCAGTTTGGGCAGTGCCAGCCCTCTCCGGTTACCCTGCCCAGCCCCTCAGGTCACTTTGGGGTCCCCCCCGGCACTTTGGGGTGCTGCTCCCCGCCCATCCCGCGGTTCCCCCCTGCCTGGCTCCTCCCGAGCCCAGAAGTTTCCTATAATTTTCTAATTAAAGCCTTTGACATTCCAGCCCCGCAGCTCTCCTGGGATCCGGGGGGGTCCTGCCCGGGGCAGGGTGACCCCCGCGGGGGCAGGACCAGCACGGGGGTGCATCAGGAGCAGGTTTATTGTAGAGCCCCAGGGCAGGGCCTGGGGGTGCTGCGGGGGTCCCGGCAGGGTTTGGGGGTCCCGGCAGGGTTTGGGGTCACCAGCAGAGCTGCCCCGGGCAGTATTTGTCGATGAGGCCCTGGTAGTAAGCGCGGAGCTGCTGCACGTCGGGCAGCTCCTCCTGCTTGGTGTACAGGTCGAACTTGCTGTGGGGCAAACGGGGGGTCAGGGTGAGGGGGGGCTGGACCCCCAAAGCCGCGGGGGGGCCCGGCCGAGCCCCCAGCCCCCCCCCGGGCACGCACTTGAGCTCGCGGACCCAGGGCAGCATGCGCCGGTCCTCCTCCGAGCACAGGTGGCCGTAGTCGCCGTGGGCGTGCCAGGGGTAGAAGGAGTGGAAGCGAACCATGTAGAAGGCCTGGGGTGGGGGGGGGACACGGGTTTAGGGTGCTCCCCCCGCACCCCCAAACCTCCCGGGGGTCCCTGAGCCCCCCCCCCCCCCCGGGCTGAGCTCACCTCCTTGGGCAGGGCGAAGTTGTTGAACTTCATCACTTGGTACATGTACTCTGAAAAGGGGGGGGCGTGGGGAGGGGCTGGACCCCCACCAGGGGAACCCCGAGAGGGGCAGAGACCCCCAGAGTCACAGAGCCCCCCCCTGGGAGCTGCAGCCCCCCCAGAAGAGCAGCTCTGCCCCATGCCAAGGGCTGCAGTCCTTGCAAAGGGGGCAGTGGGAAGGGTCAGCGCAGCCCCCGGGGGGCACCAGGGCCCCGTTTGGGGCGGGGGGCTCTGCCCCCAGGAGGGAACCCCCCCCCAGCGCCCCAAACTCACCATCGTGGCCCCAGGACATGAGGACGTTGTCCAGGCCGCAGCCGGGCTGGTACATCCCGTACTCGGTGCTGGGGATGGGGCGGGGGCTGAGCGGCTGGACCCCCCCCCACAGCCGGGCCGGGGGTGCAGCCCCCGCCCCCCAAACCCCCCGGGGTCTCGGCTCACCTGTACCGGGGGTCTTTGGTGTCGGGGTTGTCCTGGAAAGTGGAGTCCCCGTAGACCACTGACTTCTGCACCTTGCAGCCCACCGGGAAGGTGTCCCCGACCACGGCCCACTGCCGGGGGGGGGCACGGGGGTCACAGCACCCCCCGGGGGTCCCCCGGCCGCGGGGGGAACCCCCCGAACCCCCTCCCCACCGTCCCGCTCACCTGCGGCTCCCCGAACAGCACCAGCACCTTGCCCAGGTCGTGCAGGAGCCCCACGAGGTGGAACCAGTCTGGGGGCGAGCGGGGCCGTGTCACCCCCGGGGCCGGGGCCCCCAGCGGGGGACAGGGCGGGCTCCGGCCCTACCTTTGTCGGGGTGCGCCCGGCGGATCCCCTCGGCCGTCTGGAAGGCGTGGAAGGAGTTGGGGAAATCCACGTCGGGGTCCGACTCGTCCACGAGCTGGTCCAGCAGCTCCAGCGCCTCCATCACGCTCATCCTCCGCAGCGAGCACGAGCCGTACTGGGCGCTCTGGGGACGCGCCACGCGTGGGGACAGCGCCGTGCCCGCCCCGCCACCCTCCCCGGGGCCGGGGGTTGGTGCCCCTCGGTGCCCCCAGACGGGCTGGGATGGGGCAGCGCGGCTGGAATTGGGGTGCGGGCGGGGAGGGCTGGGACACCCCCCGCTGTGGCGACAGCAGGGGACACGGGGTGGCACCGGGGTGACACCGGGGTGACCCGGGGCAGTTCCCACCTTCCTGCGGACGAACTCCACGGTCTGGTGGGTGTGCATGAGCAGGTAGGTGTTGTACACGCGGTCGATCAGCTTCCCCTCCTGTGGGGCAGCACCGGGGGGCTGGGGGGGCTCCGGGGGATCCCCCGCGTCCCCCCACCCAGCCCGGGGTGCCGGAGCCCCCCGGGGCTGCTCCCGCCAGGCTGTGGGGACAGCCGGACCCACGGGACCCCCGGCACCCGCCCGGTTTTGGGACCCCCCCCACTCACGGCGTAGTTGCGGAGCTCGGTCTTGGCCTTGCCGGGTTTGGGCTCCTCGGAGGAGTCGGGGCCCTGCGGGGGACGGGGGCTCAGGGGGACCCGCGTGGGCACTGCGGGACGGGGACAAGGACAGGGACACGGCACAGGGACGGGAGTGGCTCGGGGGTCCCACCCTGCCCCCAGCACTGCGGGACGGGGACAGGGGGTTGGGGACAGGGGGACACCGGCCCCAAGGCCGGTCGTGTGGGATCACGCCGTCACAAGGGGTCACAGTGTCACCCACCAATGCACGGGGTCACACGGTGTCACACTCTGTCACACGGTGCCACACACTATCACACTTTGTCACACGGTGCCACACACTATCACACACTATCTGTCACACGGTGTCACACGGTGTCACACGGTGCCACAGATCACCGCACACTGTCCCCCCCCGGGGTACAGACGGACCTGGGGGTGCCATCCCCGCTCCCTGGGTGGGGACAGCAATCCGGGGGTTTCTACTGGGGACAGTATGAGGGTCCCTGCTCTGCCCCACGGGCGCTGTGGGACGCCCCCCGGGCTGGCCCTGACCCCCCAACCCCACCCGGGGTGGGGAGCAGCTCCCCATGTCCTCGAGACCCCCACCTGCAGGGGGGTCCCCTAGGCTGGGACCCTTTGGGGTGGGGTGGCACCCCCCAGCAGGGATGACATCGCCAAGGGGTCCCCTCTGCCCCCCGGGTTTGGGGTGGCCCAGGTGTGCCTGCCCCCCCAGGTGTGCCTGCCCCCCCAGGTGTGCCTGCCCCCCGAGGTGGAGCCCCCGGGCCCCGCTCACCGCCTGCAGGCTGCTCATGGTGGGTCTGGGGGCTCGCGGGCTGCGGGGCGGCCGCCGCACCCCCGCTTTTATGGCGGGGGGTGGCGCGGGGGGGGCCCGCCCGGCCCCGCGGGCACAATCGGTGACCAGTTAACCCGCCCCGGTTAATGTTTGACCCCGCGCCCGCCTGGGGGGCTGCGGCTCCCGGAGGGGGCTGGGGGACCCCCGGCCCGCCCCCGGGCTGGGGACCCCCGGGTGGGGCCGCGGAGTGACCCCGCAGGGACACGGGGAGCGGGACCGGCCCTGGGGACGTGGGGCACGGGGGGGCTGGGGGCAGAGTGGGGGCACCGGGCTGGCACTGCCCCGGGGGGGAGACCGGGACAGCGCGATGGCACGGGATGACAGGGCACGGAGCAGGCTGGCACGGGTGGGCACGGGCACGTGTGGGCCGGGACAGGGCACGGACACGGCCGGACATGGGCACGTGTGGGCACAACCGGGCACGGACACACGTGTGTGTGTCCCCAGTGTCCCCATGTCTGTCCCTACAGCCCTGTGGACGCAGCCCCCGCCTGTCACCTCCTGCCCCTGAGGGACCTGGCGCCTGTCCCTGGACACGACCACCCTCACCCACCCCCTGCCCTATCCCCGTGGGATCTCCGTGCCCCATCCCACCCCCATGGGATCCCCGTGCCCCATCCCCGTGGGATCTCCGTGCCCCATCCCCATGGGATCACCGTGCCCCATTCCTGCCCCATCCCCATGGGATCCCCGTGCCCCATCCTGATTTCCCATCCCTGTGGGATCCCCGTGCCCCATCCCTGCCCCATCCCCATGGGATCACCGTGCCCCATACCTGCCCCATCCCTGTGGGATCACCGTGCCCCATCCCACATCCCATACCCATGGGATCCCCGTGCCCCATCCCGATTTCCCATCCCTATGGGATCACCGTGCCCCATCCCACCCCCATGGGATCCCCGTGCCCCATCCCTGCCCCATCCCCGTGGGATCTCCGTGCCCCATCCCGATTTCCCATCCCTATGGGATCACCGTGCCCCATCCCTGCCCCATCCCCGTAGGATCCCCATGCCCCATCCTGATTTCCCATCCCTGTGGGATCCCCGTGCCCCATCCCACCCCCATGGGATCACCGTGCCCCATTCCTGCCCCATCCCCGTAGGATCCCCATGGGATCACCGTGCCCCATACCTGCCCCATCCCTGTGGGATCACCGTGCCCCATCCCACATCCCATACCCATGGGATCCCCGTGCCCCATCCCTGCCCCATCCCCATGGGATCACCGTGCCCCATACCTGCCCCATCCCCATGGGATCACCGTGCCCCATCCCTGCCCCATCCCCATGGGATCCCCGTGCCCCATCCCGATTTCCCATCCCCATGGGATCACCACGCTCCATCCCCATGGGATCACCATGCCCCGTCCTGATTTCCCATCCCCATGGGATCACCGTGTCCCATCCCTGCCCCATCCCCATGGGATCCCCGTGCCCCATCCCACATCCCATCCCCATGGGATCACCACGCTCCATCCCCGCTCCTCCTCACACGCTTTGTTTATTCCACACAAAGCAGGATTCCCGGGAAGCAGCGACGCTCCGCGGGCTGGGCCAGGAGGGGTCGGGCACCCACCAGGCTCAGAGGGGGCAGGGAACAAAGGCCCCCCAGGGGAGGGGACAAAGGCCTGGGGACCCCCCCGCACCCCTCGGGTCCCCTCGCGCCCCTCGGCAGCTCCATGGGGGGGTGGGAATTCCTGGGACACCCACGGGGTGGACACGACTCCTGGTGGCATCCGTGGGATCCCATCCCAGAACGTCCCGGGACACCCAGGGGACACCTGGAGACATTCCTGGGACATCCCGTCCTGAAAGCTCCCGGGACAGCCAGAGGATGGACACCCGGGGACAGCTCCGTTCGTGTGGCACCCAGGGGACATCCTGTCCCAGGACCTCCCGGGACATCCGGGTGTTCTGGGGCATGGGAGGATTGGGGTGCTCCCAGGAATGGGGTGCTCTGGGAATGGGGGTGCCCCTGGAATGGGTGCTCTAGGAATGGGGTGCCCCTGGGCATGGGGTGCTCTGGGCATGGGGTGCTCTGGGAATGGGGGTGCTCCTAGAATGGGGGTGCCCTTGGGAATGAGGTGCCCTGGGAATGGGGGTGCTCTGGGAATGGAGGTGCTCTGGGGGAATGGGCATGTTGCTCTGGGAAGGGGGTTCTCTGGGAATGGGGTTCTCTGGGAATGGGGTTCTCTGGGAATGGGGTGCTCCTGGGAATGGGGGTGCCCCTGGAATGGGGTGCTCTGGGAATGGGGCGCCCCTGGGAGGACAGGGCTGTTCTGGAGGGAGTGGGGGCTGCTGCTCCTGGGGGGCTGCTCAAGCTGCTCCCAGGAGGGGGGGTGGGACAGTGACCTGGGGTCACACATCCCTGTCCCACCGGGCCATGGGGTGATGGCCCTGGCAGGTGACAGCCCTGGGGGGGGACAGCGGCACCCCGGGGTGACAGGGATGTGACACATCGTGACATCCTCGTGTCCATGGGCCACCGCCCCGTGTGGGCACCCCCTGAGCCTTTGGGGACGCGACGTGGGGGTGTCCCCGAGGGCGCAGCAGGGGACAGGGCCAGGAGTGGGGACAGGTCCCGGACAGGGCAGCAGTGGGGCACAGGACCCCAAACTTTCCACTGCCCCCCACATTTGGAGACATCTCCCCATCGCCAGCTCCTGCCGGGCTGTGGGTGACACGGGCTGGGGACACGGGACAAGGTGCCAGGGGAGGGGACAATGCTCACGCTGAGGAGGGCAGGACCCTCCCCAGCACCCGGGAAGGTGCCAGCCCCAACCGGGACCCCCAGGTGGGGAAGGTGCTGGGGGCTGCCCCGTCCCCCAGCCCGGAGCGGGGTCCCTGTGCCCTGTCCTTGCAGGGCCCCCGCAGCCCCAGCGTCACCCTGGGGAAGGACTGGGGTGCTGGGGGTGCCCCGGGGGGGCTCCGGGGGTGCCACAGCAGGCACGGGAACGCTGAGTCAGCAGGAGCGTGGCCGGAGGGTCTTGCACAAGGTCCCGGTGCTGCTGCGGTCAGCGGGATTCCCGGCGGCCCTTGGACCCGCCCCGGACGGACTGGCCACTGCCAGCCACCAGGGGCCACCCCGGGTCACCGCGGGCCACCACCAGCCAGCCGCCAGGGGCCACTCTGAGCCATCAAGAGTCGCTACGGGCCGGCACCGGTCACCGCGAGTCACTCCGGGCCACCGCCAGTCACTGCGAGCCACCGCTGGCCACCACGGATCACGTTGGGCCATCACGGGCCACCACCGGCGCCCGCGGCGCCGCTGCCAGCTCCTGTCCATCAGCGGCCACCGCGTGGCAGCCCCTGGTGCTCCGTCCGGAGGTTGCGGTGGCAGGAGCCCCCCGGGGCCACCCCCGGCCCGCGTGGGCGGCGCGGAGGAGCCCGCGGCGGTGCTTCAGGGGGTCCCGCGGGGCGGGGGCGCGCCCCCCGCTCAGCCGTAGCTGTGGGGGCTGTTGGGGTTCATGGGGGACGAGTCCCGGCGCCCCCACTGTCCCCGCAGCTGCCACAGGCGGTGGCTCAGGTTCTGCACCTGGCAGGTGCCCAGCACGCAGCCCACCCGCACCAGGTGTCGCCCGGCGTGGCGGCGGCCCCGGGCCGGGCGGGGGTCCCGCCGGGGGTCGTGCCGCAGGATGAGGCGCCGGACGTGCCACGGCGGGGGCCGGGGGGCGAGCGGGCGGTGCCGGAGGGCGACCCACGGGCCGTGCCGCGGAACCGGCGCTCGGTGTCGCAGGGTCCCGATGGGCTGCGGGGCCGGGGGGTCTCCGGGGAGAGCGGGGATCCCCTCCGGGGGGCTCCGCGCCGGGGGGGCCCTGCGGGAGAGAAGGGACGGGGTCAGGGGGACACAGCTGCGGCTCCCGGGCACGGGGGTGGCACCGCGACAGCAGCGCGGGGGGGGGGGGCACGGGGGCACCTCCTGAGCCCGGAGCCAGCGCTGTGCCCGGGGCTTCCGGAAGAGGAGGAGGAGGAGGAAGCAGCCGGAGCAGGGCAGCAGCCGCTACCTGCAGGCACACACGTACCCCGAGCACACGGACACGTGTCCCGCACACACGACACCACCGGGCACCCGCGGGTCCCCCCGGAGCCCCCCGCCCCGGCTCCCCCCGCTCCGCCCAGCCCGTTCCCACGGCCTCTGCCCCGGCACCCACGCGGCCCGGCTGCGGCACCCACGCCCGTGCCCCGGGCACCCGCGGGGGGGGCCGGCCTCAGGGCACCCCCGCAGTGCCGCAGGGCTCCCCTGCGCCTCAGTGCCCCCGTCCCGGGGACACCTTTTCCTCGGGGGACCCCTCCTGAGTTCCAAGGAACCCGGAGCTTTTGGTCCGATTCTTAGTCCCGTCCTTCTCTTTTCCCTGTTTTTAATATTTTCTCCCCATTTTGACCCTCGTCCCGTGCCCCAGAGGACCCCAGCCCCAGCGCAGCCCACCCTCAGGCTGCCCGGGCCCCGTGGGGTCGGGGTGCCGCGGTGCCCTCCGGCCACGGCCGTGCCGGGGCTGCCCCTCCCGCAGCCCCGGAGCTGGCGGATCCCCCGCAGCCAGGCGGGGATCCCCGGGCGCCGGGGCCGGCCCGGGCGCGCTCCCCGAGCAGGGACACGCACACGCACGTGCGGTGTGTGCACACGCACACGGGGGGGGCCGTCCCGCCCCCAGGTGTCATTTCAGCACCCCACAGACCCCCCCCCCGGGCACCCACACCGGCCCCCGGCACCCCCGAGCTCCTGCACGCACAAAATCTCTGTCCCGGCGTGTGCCAGCCCTGGGCGGCTCTGGCACACCTGGCACACCTTTGCACACCTTTGCACACCTTTGCATACCTGGCACACCTTTGCACACCTTTGCACACCTGGCACACCTTTGCACACCTGGCACATCTTTACATACCTGGCACACCTTTGCACACCTTTGCACACCTGGCACACCTTTGCACACCTCTGCACACCTCGCACCCCCCGGGCGCACCCTGACCCCGGTGCCCCCAGCGGGGGCCGAGACTCCGCACCCCCCGCCCGCCACCGCGTCCCCCGGGCTGGGGGCCCGGCAGGAGACGGTGCCCCGGGACCCCCCAGGCCCCCATCCCGGGCAGCTGCGGGGGCGGGGGGGGGGGCACGGGGAGGGCGCGGGGCTGGGTCGCGGGCAGGGGGTGCGGGGCCGGGCAGGGTGCGGGGAAAGGGGTGCGGACGGGCAGGATGAGTGGGGAGGGGGGTTCGGCAGGGGCGAGGGCGGGGGGCTCGTCCCGGGCAGAGAATGCGGGCAGGGGGTACCAGAGGGGTCCGGGAAGGGATCGGGGTAGGGGTGCGGGCAGAGGGTGCGGGCAGGGGTCGGGACAGGGGTGCGGGCAGGGGTCGGGGCCGGGAGCGGGCAGGGTCCCTCACCTGCGCGGCGGCAGGGCCCGGCCGTGGGGCAGCTGCAGGAGGCACAGCGCGAAGCTGACGCAACCCAGCGCCAGCGGGGCCGGGGCTCGCATGGCCGGACGGGACGGGACGAGCGGCGGCGGCGGCTGCGGGACACCCGGGGCGGGTGGCTCGGCGCGGGGGTCGCGCTGGGGTCCGGCTCCAGATCGCAGCCCCCTTCTCGTCCTCCCCCCGCTCCGCTCCCTCCCTGTGCCGCAGCCCGGGGGGCGGCGCGGGGTCCCGGCGGTACCTGAGCGGGATCGGGCTGCGCTGGCTCGGGGTCGGCTCTGTCCCCGCTCGGCGCTGCCGCTCCCCGCCCCGGCCCAGGTTAAATATCGCCGGGGCCGGCGGGCGGGTGGAGCCCAACGGGACGGGAGGAGCCGCGGGCGGGAGCAGCCCCGCACCGCCCTCGGCTCCGCACCGGCCCCGGACCCCCGGCCGCGCACCGGCTCCGCACCCTCCTGGCACCGCACCGGTCCCGCAATCCCCAAGTCCCGCAGCACCCCGGCCCCGCAGTGCCCCTCCAGACCCCGCAGTGCCCCCGGCCCCTCCCCAGTTCCGCAGCCCCCAGCCCCGCACCGGTCCCGGCCCCGCGCCTTCCCTGGCACCGCCCCAGCCCCGCAGCACCCCAGGGCCGCGCCGGCCCCGACCCTCGGCCCGGTACCGCACGGACCCGGCCCCCTCGGCCCCGCTGCCCCCGGGACCTTCCCGGCGCAGGGCCGGGGCCGGGGGAGCGGCCCTGGGGCTGGGCTGGGGGACCCATCTGGGGGGCAGTGGGGCAGGGCTGGCCGGGGGCTATCGGGGGGTCTGGGCACCCCCGCAGCGCGGCGGCGGCGGGGCCGGGTCCGTGCTGCCCCGCGCCACGTCGCGCCGGGCCCTGCCAACCCGGCCGTGTCCTCCCGCCGGGCACCGCCGGGCAGCGGGGCCCCCCCCGGGCACCCCGACACCCCCCTGCCCGGCGGGGACCCCGGGGGGGCAGAGCCCACCCAGTGCAGCCCAGTGCCCCCAGTATGCACTGCCCCATCTGCCGCCGCGGCCCGCTCGGGGGGCAGCACCGCCCCCCCGGCTTCTCGCAGGGCTGATTCCGTGTTTTTAAGCATCACATGGGGCCTTGTAAAACAATTGAGGAATGTAAATCCGCAGGGATCAGACCGGTCCCGCTCCAGCAGCTCCCCCAAACCCAAACTGGGGAGGTGGGGGTTCCCGGGGGGCTGCTCCTGAGCCGGGCAGGGCAGGGGTCCCCACGGTTTCCCTCGCTGGGACCCCCGGCCGGGACCCCCAACCCCTGCTCGGGGTCGGTGCTCCCGGTGGGGTTGGGGCGAGGACCCCCAGCACCCCCGGGTGTCCGAGGCGGCCCGGACCCCAGGCTTGGGGGGTACCCTCTCCCCCCGGCGCGGCTTCCCCAGGCCGAGGGGCCGGGGGCCTCCGCGTGCCCGGAATCGCTGGGATTCTTCCGCATTATCGGGACACAAAGGCTCCACACACCCGGCCCCGTGCGGGGGGATTTGGGGCAGCACCTGATCCCGGCGCGGTGGGGACCGGCCGGGGGCGGCGGGACGCGGCCCTGAGCGGGGCGGGGGGCACGGCCGGCCCCCGTGCCCCGACCCCCGGTCCCGCCCGGCTCCCGGGGAGTTCCTGCCGCGTTCTGGGCTCTTCCGCTGGGCTGCTGCTGGATTGCCCCAGCGAGAGAGAAACCCGGCTCAGAACAAGGCCGAGAGCAGCGTGTGGGGGTACGCGGGACACCCTGGCCCCCGACCCCCGCCCTGAGCCCACCGCCACCACCGCGGTGTCCCCACGGCTGTGCCCACGGGGTGTCTGGGGCACAGATCTCAGAGGTGACATCTGTCACCCAGCACGGCACAGCGCCAGCACTCCCACAGCGACCCCAGGGCCATTCCGGGCTCCCGCCTGGGCTCCCCTCCCAGGACCCGGGTCCCCGTGTGGGGCAGGGCCAGCCGCTGTCACCCCCGGGGGCAAATCCGTGTCACCAGGGTCAGTGTCACCAGATCAGTGTCACCAGGATCAGGCTGGGCACGAGGAGAGGGCTCTGGGGACATGGCCGGGGTGCAGCTGAGCCCCTCAGCCCCGCAGCAGGGGCAGAAGCCGTTTCCCTGCCCTCCTCCTCCTCAGGGATCACCATCCCTGGGGCGCTGGGAAGGATCCCGGGCGCTGCCCGCCTGCCCGGCCGCGCTGGGTCCGGCTGTCGCCTCAGGGCCCCACGGGCACGGGTGATCGCTGGAGCCACCCCGGGAGCGGCTGTCACCCGGTCGGGCCACAGCTGGACCCGCACCGGGAGCTGCCGCCCCCGGGTCACCTCATCTGCCCCCGGGACACTTTTGCCTCTCTCTCTTCCTCTCCCTCTTCCTCTCCGCTGGCTCCCGGCCCTGGGAACCCAGGAGAAGTTTTAATTAGCTTAATTGCCTGCTGGCTGAGGCCCCGCGGCAGGGCGGGGGCTGCGAGCAGCACCCGCAGCCCCGCTCCGGTCACCCGCTCCCCAAAAAGCGCCTCTGGCTGCTGGGACCCCCCCCAGGGCTGCCCGCCCTGTCCCCGAGCAGCACCCGCCGCGTCCCGGGGGGCACAGCCGGGACCCCCAAACCGAGGGGCCGCTACCCCATCCCTGAGCCCACCCGCGACCCTCTGGCCGCCACCCCGGCACCCCCGAAGTGGCCGCGCACGGCCCCGGAGCCGTGTCCCGGTGGGCAGCGGTGACGGAGCCGCTCCGGGACATCGGGCCCCGTGTCCGGGCCGCGGGGACGGCCGGGAACTGCCGGGAGAGGGAAGGAACCGCGTCCTCGGCCTGCGGGCACGTCAGTGTCCCCAGGGTCCCCCGTGTCACCAGCACCCCCAGTGCTCCCAGTGTCCCCAGCATCTTCAGGAACGCCAGCAATCCCCAGGGTCCCCAGGGCCCTCAGGGTCTCAGTGCCCTCAGGGTCTCCAGTGTCCCCAGGGTCCCCAGTGTCCCCAGGGTCCCCAGTGTCCCCAGCAGCAGCTCTCGCCCGAGAGGATCCCGGGCACACGGCACGGCCGGGCTCTGCACGTGCCTTGTGTCCCCGTGCCCGTGTCCCGCCCTGTCCCCTCCGCCGTGTCCGGTGCCGCGGGGCTCCCTGCGGCCGCTGCCGCCCCTGCGGGTCCCGCACAGCCCCCGCTGCCGTGTCACCCGCTGCCACCACGGCCCGCGGCACCGGCAGCCGGCAGCGGTCCCTGCAGTGCCAACCCCGCGGTGTAGCCGTGCCCGTCCCACCCTGGCACAGGACAGGTCACACCCACCCAGCCCCGGGCGCCGCCAGCCTAGATCAGCCCGGTTTTCCTGTTCCCACCCTCTGGCATCGCTCCGGTCCCACGTCCCCGCTGTCGCCTTTGCCGGGTACCCGTCCCTTGGGCTGTCACCCTGCCGGGTGTCACCGTCCCGTGGGGTCACAGCCGCACACCCGGCGGGTCTCGCCTGACCTGTGCCCGCACAGACCCCGCTGCGCTCCCCGCAGACCGGGCGTGGCTCCATCCCGGGCACACGGGGATGCAGGCACGTGGGCTCTGGGGACATGGGCACGGCCACGCCGCTGCCAGGCCCCCACCCGGCTGATAGCCGAGCCGTGCCGGAAGGGGCACATGGCCCTTGGCACAGGGACACCTGCGGCTCGATGCCACCGGCCACCACCGACCCGGCACCGTGGGTGTCCCCAGGAGCCGCCCGTGCCGTGGGCCCCCCCTTTCCCGGTGGGGTCTGCCCGGGAGCGGGCCCGGCCCGGTGTGGGGGTCTCTGTGGGCACCCCGCGGGTGGCAGCGGGGCCGGGGCCGGTGCCCGAGCCCGGCACGGAGCCAGCCGTGTCCCGACGCCGCACATGTCCCGACACGCGGCGGCCGGAGGGCCCGGGCGGGAGGCGCAAGGGCCGGGCAGGGTTGCATCACCCCCGGCCGGGGCGCGGGGCGCGGGGTGCGGGGGGACCCCGCTCCGGGGCTGCCGGGGCCGGCCGCACATCCCGGGGATCCCTCCCCGCCGCGGAGCGGTGAACCGCAGGGCCGGGGAATGGGGACGCTGTCCCTGCCCCGCGCCCCGGGCCCCCCTCCCAGCCCGGGGGCGCCCCGGGGACACCGGGGGGTGACCCCCGGGCCGCGGCAGCGCGGAGCTGCCGGTGCCGCCGCACCCGCGGCTCTGCCCGGACCCCCGGCGCCCCTCGGGAGACGAGGCCGGGCGGTGCCGAGCGCCCCCCCCATCCCGCACGCGCCCCACGTCCCGCTCCCGCGTGGGAGTGGGAACGGGGATGTTCCCGGTGAGCGTGCCCGCCACGCCGCGCCCCGGAGCCGCCCCGGCCGGGGGCACCGGGACCGGGTCCTGCCCGCGCCCCGGGCGTGCGCTGGGCCCGGCACGGGCGAGCTCCGGGACGGAACGGGACGGGACCTAACGGGACGGGCGCAGGTGTGCCGCTGCGGGGGCGGCTGCACCGGGAGCTGTCCTTGGAGGCGGCCGGGAGCGGGGCACAGCGGGGCCGGACCCAGGGCCCGGGGGAACGGCACCGGAGACGCTTTGTCCTGCGGCCGCCGCCGCCCCCCGGGCAGGGTCCCGCTGTCCCCGGGTGCCGGGGACACCACGGGATGGGGACACCGAGCCTCAGGCTCATGTCCTGGGGGTCACACCTCAGTGGGGTCACCCCTGTGAGTGGGGTCACCCCTGTGAGTGGGGTCACACCTGTGAGTGGGGTCACACCTGCGGGGCTCCTTTCCAGGGGCACTGTGTGGAACGGGGGTCAGGTACAACCTGTGGGCACCCTGGGGGCCGGGTACACCTGCGGGGGGGTCTGCGCTGCAGGGGGTGTCCCCCCACGTCCGGAGGGTCCCCACACGCGCGTCCCTGCACACCGGGGATGCCCCCGCACACCCCGGGATGTCCCCGCACACCCCGGGTGTCCCCGCACCGCCCGGGTGTCCCCGTGTCCCCCGGGTGTCCCCGCACCCCCCGGGTGTCCCCGCACCCCCCGGGTGTCCCCGCACCGCCCGGGTGTCCCCGTGTCCCCCGGGTGTCCCCGTGTCCCCCGGAATGTCCCCGTGTCCCCCGGGTGTCCCCGTGTCCCCCCGGGTGTCCCCGTACCCCGGGTGTCCCCGCACCCCCCGGGTGTCCCCGTGTCCCCCCCCCCACTCCCGGACCCTCCGTCCCCGCCCCCCCCCCACGGGGAAGCCCGGCCCCGCCCCCTCCGCGCTCGACCCCGCCCCCTCCGCACCCCGGCCCCGCCCTTCCCGCCGCGGCCAATGGGAGGCGCGGCCCCGCCCGCCCGCAGCCAATGGGAGGCGCGGCCCCGCCCCCCGCGGCGCCCGGCGCTGGCGCAGGCGCGGTGCGCGCGGGGCCAAGATGGCGGCGGCGGCGGGCGGTGGGCGCGGGCGGGCGGCGGCGCCCTGAGGAGCCGAGCGCGGCCTCGCGGGGCTCCCGGGGCCGGCCCGGGCCGCCCCCGCCGCCATGGCCCGCCTGGCAGACTACTTCGTGCTCGTGGGATACGACCCCGGCAAGCGCGGTGAGCGGCGGAGGGACGCGGGGGGGGGGGCCGGGCCCGCGCGGGGCCGCCCTGGCCGGGGGTGCGGGGCCGGGACTGTGGGGTGGGCGCGGGGCCGGGGGTGCGGGGCGAGCCCGGGCCGGGAGTGCGGGGCGGCGGGTACGGCGTGGTCCTGGACCAGGGACGAGGCTGAGGGGCCGTCCCGGGCGTGCGGGGTGAGCCCGGGCCGGTGCCGCGGGGCCGCGGCCGGTGCCGGGCCGGGCAGCACCGGGCAGTTCTCAGCCCGCCGTGAAGCCCCTTGTGAGCAGCCCCCGGGCAGCTCCCGGCAGCCGGAGCCGCCCCTGCGCGGCTCGGCGCCTTCACGGTTTGGGTGTTTTCGGTGTGTCCCCCTCCCCCGCCGTGCGCGGGCTGTCACCGCTCCGGAAACATCGGCTGGGCTTGGGGGGGCACTGCTGTCCTCCGGCCACGGCCCCAGGCCCGCTCCCCCTGCGCGCCCGCAGCTCCCGCCGTGGGACACGCCGCTCCCAGTCCTGCTTCCAGTGCGCGCCCACCGGCCCTGGACGGGGGGCTGTGCCCCCAGCCCCGTTCCCCGGGCACCCGCAGCCCCCTGAGGCGGGCCCCCGTGCCCTCCCTGCTCCCTCACACGCTGCTGAGCCCCGGATCCCTCAGACGCCTCGCTCCTGTGTCCTGTCCCGCATCCCTGCTCGCCGTCAGGTGATGCTGTTGGTTGTTTTGGTCGGGGCGTGTTCCGAGTTTGGGATTGAAGGTCTCTTCCCCTCGCGTTTCCTCCTGCTCCCTGCCCCCAGAGCTGCTGGGGAAAACGAGCTTTGGCAGCGTCGCGGAGGAGGCGAAGTGCCCTAAAATCAGGAAATCGGGGCTTTGCTGCAGAGCCCCCCCTGAGCGTCTCTTCCCACCTGGCACATCCCCAGGCTGCCACGCAGCTTGTTCCAGGCCTGTGCTGCAGCTGGGGAAGGGGATTGCTGGTTTTGCTGTGGCTTTGGCCATCAGGGGATGCTGGTGGATCCCAGCCTGGAGCAGCCTGGAGGAGGGCAGGAGGAGCAAGCCGTGTGTCGGGAGTGCGGGAGAGCAGAGCTGTGGGTCAGAGTTTGGTGTTTCCCGAGGGGTTTCTGCTCACGTGGTGTTGGTTTGGTGGTTTATTGTTGTTGTTATTGCTGCAGGCGTGTTCCCCCCGTGTCCCCTTGTCCTGGGGCACTGGGATGGGCAGGAGCTGCTGTCCCACAGCTCACACCGTGCTGGGGTGGGAGATGCGGGGGGGATTCCAGGATTCCGTCTGGGAGCAGCTTCCACGTCCTCTCAGGAGCCGTGCTGGGGGGCTGTACCCCCTTTGTCCTGCCTCCAGGTGCTTCCTCCTGCATCTTCTTCCTCCTCTCCTCCCTGAGGATGCTGCAGCTGGGACCTGTGCCTTCAGACTGGTTGGTGACGGGTGGGGATCAGGGACCCGGCGTTCCTTGGGCCTGGTGCTCCTTGCTGGCACTCCCAGAGCCTGACTTTCCGAGGGAACGGAAACGTCCCACGTCTGCCTGGGGTGGGATTTGTCTTGGGGAAAGAGGGGTGATGCTGTGAGGTGACGTGGTTGGCTGTATTGGGACAGCCAAAAGGAAGAACAGGTTTAGGTGGGATCTTGGGAATTAGGAATTCCTGGCTGGGCTGGAATTGCCAGAGCAGCTGGGGCTGCCCCTGGATCCCTGGAATGTCCAAGGCCAGGCTGACACTGGGGCTGGAGCAGCCTGGGACAGTGGGAGGTGTCCCTGCCATGGAGGGGTGGATCAGGATGAACCTTCTGGTCCCTTCCCACCCAAATCATGCCATGATTCTGTGCCACTGGGAAGGGAAGAGCTCGCATTTAACAAATTATATTCCTCTGGTGTAAATATTCACTTTATTTTGAGTTTAACTCATCTCTGCAGGGAGGGGATGGCTCCAGGATATTGTGGGGAGATGGATCCAGGATGCCCTGGGGGGGATGGAGCCAGGATGCCCTGGGGGGGAAGGAGCCAGGATGCCCTGGGAAGGTCCAGGATGCCCTGGGGGGGATGGAGCCAGGATGCCCTGGGAAGGGACAGGTCCAGGATGCCCTGGGAAGGTCCAGGATGCCCTGGGGGGGATGGAGCCAGGATGCCCTGGGAAGGGACAGGTCCAGGATGCCCTGGGAAGGTCCAGGATGCCCTGGGGGGGATGGATCCAGGATGCCCTGGGAAGGGACAGGTCCCGGACACCAGCCCGACCGTCCTGGCTGCTGGGATGGCCGAGTGAGAAGTGACCTGTCCAGGATGAGGCAGCCAGGAGTTGTGGCCTGTCTGTGACAGCCCAAGCAAACCCCTTCCCGTGCTGCTCTGGAGGTGTGCGAGCGCTGTCCTGCGCCGTGTCCCCAGGGATGTGCCAGCCTGTCCCCAGGGGTGGACCGACACCGGTTCTGTGGTTTTTGGGATCAGTCTGGCAGCACTCCCGGCTCCCAGCTCTGTTTTCCCAGCCCCCTCCCTGCTTAGATAATGCTGGAGGAAGGGCAGCGGCGCTCATCTGCCGGTGACTAATTGCTGTACAGGTTGGGTTGCTCTGGCAGAGCCGTGGGCTGTGCCAGGCTGGGCTGTGCCAGGCTGGCACTGTCCCTGTCAGCCTCACCTGTAAACAAAGCTGGGCTGAGCTGCACCAGGGCTGGATGAGCCCCTGGGCACTGCCGGGGTCCCGGCGCGTTCCCGGCCGGTGCTGAGTCCCGGGAGTTCCGTGCCTGTGGGGTTTGGGGTTGGGCAGGGATGGGTTTGCAGTTGGGGATGTGAAAGGGAAAGGTCTGGTGGGGTGGCGGGAGCTGAGGTGGCTCTGCAGCATCTCCAGAGTGACAATGCCAGGCTGGGCTGGGTGGGAAGGGACCCCAGAGCCCCTGCAGTGCCACCCCTGCCATGGCAGGGACGCCTCCCACTGTCCCAGGCTGCTCCAGCCCCAGTGCCCAGCCTGGCCTTGGGCACTGCCAGGGATCCAGGGGCAGCCCCAGCTGCTCTGGCAATTCCAGCCCAGCCAGGAATTCCTAATTCCCAAAATCCCATCCATCCCTGCCCTCTGGCAGTGGGAGCCATTCCCTGTGTCCTGTCCCTGCAGGCCTTGTCCCCAGTCCCTCTGCAGCTCTCCTGGAGCCTCTTCAGGCCCTGGCAGAGCTCTGAGCTCTCCCTGGAGCCCTCCCCTTCCCTCCCAGCCTGGCTCCACGAGATGTTGCCGTGCCTGCTGCAGTTGGTGGGAACAAAACCGAAAGCAGATCCGTGCTGGAGCAGGGCCGTGCCGGGTTCCCTGGGGTCACTGGGTGCTGCTGGAGCCGCCTGTCCCTGGGGTTTCCTGGAACAGCCTCGTGCCCCTGACCTGGGGCTGTGCTGTGGGATCACGTCCTGCCCCTCGGGCAGGGGCAGAAAAGGGCTCTGAACTCTCTCAAGGGCTGTGGCTGTGGGCCTTGAGCTGCTCTGGCTGCACGGCGTGTCCAGGACCCAGGCAGGCATCCAGATGTTTTTCCTGGTTTGTGGAGCCACGGGGGATGTGTCCAGGAATGCAGAGCATGGACTTGCCACCTGCCTGGCACCGTGTCCCCCTGTCCCTCCGCTGTGCCAGGCACCCAGCCCACTCCATGGGGCTGCGTGGGAGAGGGGCTCCAGAGAAAAGTGTGGACTGAATGCTCCTGGCAGCGGGGATCAGCTCCTTCCATGCCAGGGTCTGTTTTATTGTGGGCTGACTGCTCACATTATTCCCTGTAAATGGACAGGGTTTATTCTCCTGGCTCTTCCTTCAGCTTCCCAGAGCCAGGATTGTGTCTGGTTTTACCTGGGAGTGAGAACTTCCCAGAGCCAGGATTGTGCTGGGTTTTACCTGGGAATGAGAACTTCCCAGAGCTGAGATTGTGCCTGGTTTTACCTGGGAGTGAGAACTTCCCAGAGCCAGGATTGTGCCTGGTTTTACCTGGGAATGAGAACTTCCCAGAGCCAGGATTGTGCTGGGTTTTACCTGGGAATGAGAACTTCCCAGAGCCAGGATTGTGCCTGGTTTTACCTGGGAATGACAGCTTCCCAGAGCTGGGATTGTGCTGGGTTTTACCTGGGAATGAGAACTTCCCAGAGCCAGGATTGTGCTGGGTTTTACCTGGGAATGACAGCTTCCCAGAGCTGAGATTGTGCCTGGTTTTACCTTGGAATGAGAACTTCCCAGAGCCAGGATTGTGCTGGGTTTTACCTGGGAATGAGAACTTCCCAGAGCTGGGATTGTGCCTGGTTTTACCTGGGAATGACAGCTTCCCAGAGCTGGGATTGTGCTGGGTTTTACCTGGGAATGAGAACTTCCCAGAGCCAGGATTGTGCTGGGTTTTACCTGGGAATGACAGCTTCCCAGAGCTGGGATTGTGCTGGGTTTTACCTGGGAATGAGAATTTCCTGGAGCTGAGATTGTGCCTGGTTTTACCTGGGAATGACAGCTTCCCAGAGCCAGGATTGTGCTGGGTTTTACCTGGGAATAACAGCTTCCCAGAGCTGGGATTGTGTCTGGTTTTACCTGGGAATAACAGCTTCCCAGAGCTGGGATTGTGCTGGGTTTTACCTGGGAATAACAGCTTCCCAGAGCTGGGATTGTGCTGGGTTTTACTGGGATCAGAGGGGTTTTCTCTGTGCATCCCCCATACCCTGAGATTCCAGGACAGCTCAATTCCAAACCCTGTGGCTGAAGGAGTCTGGAAGTTTTGGATAGGGACCACTGGATGGGCATGGCCTGGATGATGGGAGCCAAGACCCAGCTTGGGATTGATTTGGGATTTCCCAGGAGGTTTAAGCTGCCAGAGGGCAGGGATGGATGGGATCTTGGGAATTAGGAATTCCTGGCTGGGCTGGAATTGCCAGAGCAGCTGGGGCTGCCCCTGGATCCCTGGGCACTGGGGCTGGAGCAGCCTGGGACAGTGGGAGGTGTCCCTGCCATGGCAGGGGTGGCACTGCAGGGGCTCTGGGGTCCCTTCCCACCGTGCCCACTCCGTGACTGATCCCTGCTGCAGTCGGGAGCACCGGGAGGTGCCGGTGTCCCGTGGGTGTCGGGCTGGCTGCGGAGGATGCTGAGGCTGCTCGGGAAGTCACGGTGGTTTCTCTGTTTCCGTGCTCACGGAGCAGCATCACCCCACGCTCGTGCCCTCCTCAGACACCCGGCCTGGGGCTCGGCGGCTCCGTGGGCGGTCGGGGATGGCAGGAGGAAGCTGCTCCGTGCTCAGAGCTGCCTCTTTCCATGAGGTGCTTGGGGCAGGTTTTGGGGTGTTCTGTGTGAGCAGTGAGGCACAGACAGGACGCATCCCGCCCTTCCCGAGGTGCTCCTGGAGCTGGTTCCTGGTGGGAGAAGCTGAAGTGGATCTGCAGGCCGGGGCAGGGTTCTCAGGGCTCATCCTGCTGCTGTCCCAGCTGTGTTTTTCGTTGGGTTCCAGCTCTCCGGGTGGCACCTATCCATGTCACTCTGTTGTGTGTGGCCGTGGCCCGGTGACTCAGGGTCTGAATCAGCCGGGTTCTGGGAGCATCCGGCAAAATCCCGGCCGTGGAAAAGCCCCCGGGGCTGGCAGCAGTGGTGGAGCTGTTTGCTGGGTCAATATTTGCACACAGAAAGAGAGGCTGGGAAGGGCCCTGCCACGTGCAGAGCTGCTCCCAGCCACGTGCCCGGCGGTGGGAAAGGTGGGGATGGGAGAGGGGGCAAATCCAGAGCGGCCCTGGAGCTGCTGCAGGGCTGGAGCCCCTCTGCTCTGGAGCCAGGCTGGGAGAGCTGGGGGTGCTGATCTGGAGAAGGGAAGGATCCAGGGAGAGCTTCCAGCACATTCCAGGGCCCAAAGGGGCTCCAGGAGAGCTGCAGAGGGACTGGGGACAAGGCCTGCAGGGACAGGACACAGGGAATGGCTCCCACTGCCAGAGGGCAGCGATGGATGGGATCTTGGGAATTGGGAATTCCTGGCTGGGCTGGAATTGCCAGAGCAGCTGGGGCTGCCCCTGGATCCCTGGCAGTGCCCAAGGCCAGGCTGGACACTGGGGCTGGAGCAGCCTGGGACAGTGGGAGGTGTCCCTGCCATGGCAGGGGTGGCACTGCAGGGGCTCTGAGCTCCCTTCCCACCCAGACCAGTCTGGGATTCCCTGATTCCGTGTGCAGCCACTGGCTGCCTCTGGAAGGGGTCACCCCTCCCGCCAGCCCCCACAGCTTCCAGCTGCATCCAGGCCTGGGAACTGCGGCTCTTCTGATCCCAGCTGCTCCATGAATCCTCCTCTCCTTCCCTTTGAACTCCTGCCCGGGAGGAGCAGCTCTGTGGGCTGCAGGTCCCACCCGGGAGTCAGAGGCCAAGCAGTGACAGTGACAGGGCAGTGACAGGGCCAGAGCTGTCCCCGGGCAGTGCCTGAGCTGGGCCTGAGCTCCTCCAGCTCCACCGAGTTGTGTTTGTGGATGGGGAGAGATTCATCTTGGAGTCATGGAATTGTTTAGGTTGGAAAACTCCTCAGAGCCCATCCAGTCCAACCATGCCCAGCACTGACAAGGCCACCACTGACCTGTCCCCAAGTGCCACATGCACATGGATTTTAAATTCCGACTGGGATGGGGGCTCCAAACCCCCCTGGGCAGCCCCTGCCAAGGCCTGACCCCCTTTCCATGGGGAAATTCCTGCTGATGTCCCCCATGAGCCTGCCCTGGCCCAGCCTGAGGCCGTTCCCTCTTCTCCTGTCCCTGTTCCCTGGAGCACAGCCCGACCCCCCCGGCTGTCCCCTCCTTTTCCATGTTGTTATCAGTGGTGTGGGATGGGTCAGAGTGGACCTGGAGCAGCCCCTGAGCAGGGAAATCAGAGCTGCAGCTCTGAACTGGTAATGTCTCCCCCTTTGGACACATTTGTGTGTCCAGCTGGGTTTCCTTGCCAGAATTCCCTGCTGCTGTGACCGGGGATGGTGTCTGGTATTCCTTGGAGTGTGACAGTCCGTGTTTTGGGAAGGTGGCTGAAGGTGAGGTGGGCACAGAGCCCTAACCCAGGTGCTGTACTGAGATCCTTGCCCCATTTCTTGGTGACATTTTGTTTGCTGCCAGTGCGGATTTAGCACTTTTCCCTCTGGTCTCTCTCACCGCAGCTCGTGTTTTCCCCGAATCTGAAGCCTTTCCTTGCAGCCAGTTCCCTTTTCCCGTTCCCGGCGCTGGGCTGGAGCAGCAGCTGCGGTTTTATGGGCGCTAAAACACAAACAAACCCCACTTGGAACGTGCCCTGGAGCTCCCCGGGCTGCAGGAGGAGGAGTCAGCCCCCAAAACCCCTTTGGTCTGGTTCCCTGCCACACCTGGGGGAGCAGGGCTGGTCCGGTGGGGCTGGCTGGGATCTGCAGGAGCTTTTCTGCCCCCTCTCTCCGGGATGGCGGCGGTGACGCCTCCAGGGCCGCTCTGTTCCTGCTGTGGCTCCAGAGCTCCTGACCACTAAATGCTGCTCGTGTGGCAGAGGCGAGCTGGAGAGCCTGCCAGCCTCGGGGCAGGGAATTCCTGCTCCTGGGAATGAGCCTTCCCCTACCCGGAGCGTGTTCGTCCCTCCCGGGGTGGCAGCTGCTGCCAGGGGAGCCTGGAGGGTTTGGGGGCTGCTGCGACCCTCTGAGAGGGTCCTTGGTGACTGGTGGGACCCTGTGGGGTGATCTGGGTGCTGGTGGGACCCTCTGGGGAGGTTTGGTGACTGGTGGGACCCTGTGGGGTGATTTGGGGACTGCTGGGACCCTCTGGGAGAGCTTAGTGACTGGTGGGACCCTCTAGGGTGATTTAAGGACTGATGGGACCCTCTTGGAGGGTTTGGGGGCCGTTGGGACCCTCTTGGAGGGTTTGGGGGCCGTTGGGACCCTCTTGGAAGGTTTGGGAATCGATGGGACCCTCTTGGAAGGTTTGGGGGCCGTTGGGACCCTCTTGGAAGGTTTGGGGGCTGTTGGGACCCTCTTGGAAGGTTTGGGGGCCGTTGGGACCCTCTTGGAGGGTTTGGGGACCGATGGGACCCTCTTGGAGGGTTTGGGGACCGATGGGACCCTCTTGGAGGGTTTGGGGGCTGGTGGGATCCTGAGAAGGGATTTGGTGACTGGTGGGAGCCTGTGGAAGGATTTAGGGACTGGTGGGAGCCTGTGGAAGGGGCTGGGGACTGGTTTAGGGGTCGGGGCACGTGGAGAGCAGCAGTGAGGGCCCTGCCTCTCCCTTCCTCCCGCACCAGTTCCAGAGGTTTGTGTGTATGGAGTGGCTCCAGTGCCACGTGTCCCCTGGCAGGGAGCAGCCGCACGTCGCGGCCTCCTCGCCGGGATCTGCAGAGTCTCACACGTTATTTTTGTGCGTCTGAGCTGTTCGGTCGAGATGTGGCAGCACGAGGGGGATTTCTGGGGAGGAAGAGCCGCCCGTGGTGTGTGTGCGGCTGAGGTGTCTCTGTGGGCAGCTGCAGGAAGTGCAGCAAAGCAGCTCCTCCGTGAGCTCTGCAGCACCTTCCTGCCCAGCCGGGCCCTGCTGATGGCCCAGATAAGGCCCCTTGTGTCTTGTCACTGCCACTGTCGCTGTCACACCCTCCCCAGGCCACCAAGGCAGGGTTGGGGCCGTGCTGGTCTGATCAGATTCTGATCCCAGCCAGGATGCTCCGAGGGGCTTGGCCCTGCATCCACGGGAACAGTGACAGTGGCCTCCTGCACATTGTCCCTCCCAAGCCTCCTGTCCAGGGCAGGGAACGGAGCTGGGAAGGGGCTGGAGCCCCAGGAGAGGCTGAGGGAGCTGGGAAGGGGCTGAGCCTGGAGCAAAGGAGGCTCAGGGGGGACCTTGTGGCTCTGCACAAGTCCCTGGCAGGAGGGGACAGCCGGGGGGGTGGGGCTGTGCTCCAGGGAACAGGGACAGGAGGAGAGGGACCGGCCTCAGGCTGGGCCAGGGGAGCCTCAGGGTGGATTTTGGGGAAATTCCTCCTGGAAAGGGCTGTCCAGCCCTGTGCCAGTCACCTGGGGACGTGGTCAGTGCTGGGGAATGGTCGGACCCAATGCTGCTCCAACCCAAACATTTCCCTGATTCCGAGTCAGCTCTGCTCCAAAGCTGCCATATTGTTGCTGTTTTATGTGGGAAAAGCCTCTGCCCTGGTTTTAGGACCTTGCCCTGGTGTTTGGTGTTTTTGAGCTACCCGCAGTCACAGCCCTGCAGCAAATTCCCGTCAGGAAGCCCAGCCAGGCGTCGGGAGGTGCCAGCTGGGTGTTCACCTGCCCCTTCACCTGCCAGCTTCTGTATCCCTCAGCGGGGAAAGCTGGGGAGGAGCTGAACCGAGGGCAGGTAACGCTGCTCCGGCCTCGCTGTCCCTCTGCGGGGCTCTGGGGACACAGGGCTGGGCCGCAGCTGTGGGGACACCGCCCCGCTGTCCCTGGGACACAGCGGCTCTGTCGGGCCCGGCCGAGGACAATGGCTGGCTTCGCCCTCTCCGCCCTCTCCGTGCAGTGCCGCGGGCTGCCCTTAGGGATGAGCAGAACTGTGGCTCTGGTGGCTTCAGGGGATGAGCGCAGGCAGCGGCAGCTGGGCTCCTCTGCACTGGCCGGTGATTGGAAAGGACAGGGATAAGCTCCTGGGTGGGATCGAGGTGAGCTCAGCAGGAAGGAGGTCAGACAGTGCCGGTTCCTCCCGGGAGCAGGGAGAGCTGATTGCTGCAGGAGCGGGCTCTCAGCTCGGCCTGGGGATGTGTCAGGTGTTCCCAGGGCTGGGAATTCCTGCAGTGATGTGTGGAAAGCCCAGGAAGGTGGTTTCCTACGGCTCCCTGACAGGAGGGCGGGTCCAGGTGGGGCCCGCTCTGCTCCGGGGAACAGGGACAGGAAGAAGGGGAATGGCCTCAGGCTGGGCCAGGGGAGGGCACAGGGTGGACATCAGGAGGGATTTCCCCACGGAAAGGGTGGCCCAGCCCTGGCACAGCGTGGCAGTGCCTCAGCACCCTCACAGCCAAGAATTTCTTGCCGATATCCCGTCTAATTCCATCTGGCAGTGGAGGCCGTTCCCCCTTGTCCCAAGTCCCTCTCCCGGTGACCACAGCGCTGTCCTGGTGACGTGCCAGCAGGGCAGGGGGGACAGTGGCACTGCAGCCTGGGTGTCCCAGAGCCATTCCCTGCCTCTCCTGACCCGGCTTCTCCCAGCAGAGTGGGGCTCTCCTGCGGAATTTCTCCGTCCATTTAACTTCTCCTTCCTCCCTCTCCGAGTTCCTCTCAGCTCTCCTGGCTCAGGTCTGTGTTTTCACTTCATGTTTTCTTTCCCTGCTGTTTGGATGGGTTTGGGCCATGTTTGGAGGCGGCTTTGCTCCTGTCACACATGATCTGCATCCACATTCTTCTCACTCTCCCTGGCATCCCTGTTTTCTGTTTTTCCTCCCAAGTCCTGGCAGTGCAGTCACCTCACTATCATTAACACAGAGGGAGGAATGTGGATTTTCTTCTGGATTCTCCCTCTGACCTGAGGTTTTCTTGGCAACTCTGGTTTTATATGAGGACCTTTCACAAGCGTTGGATCTCTTGGGAATTCCATCGAGGATTTTGTACTTCTGTTTAACGCTGGTGCAGAACTCGAGGTTTGCCGTGTTTGGGATCCAGGTCTGGTTTCAGGGAGCAGCTCCAAGAGCTGCTGGAGCTCCTTCCTTCAATCCCATCCCTTTGAGTGCCCCAGGCCAGGCTGGACACTGGGGCTGGAGCAGCCTGGGACAGTGGGAGGTGTCCCTGCCATGGCAGGGGTGGCACTGCAGGGGCTCTGAGCTCCCTTCCCACCCGACCCATCCCAGGATCCCCTGATTGCAATCTTGGCCTTTTCAGGGAAGTTTTTTTTCCCCGAGAAAAAGCAGTTCCTTTTTCCCAAAGGCCCTTCTGAGCATCCATGGGCGTGTGCCAGCCGTTCCTCCTGGCCGTGAGGGATGCAGGTGGCAGCGGGCCAGGCAGGAGGAATGTGATCCGTCATCCCAGCCGGGCGGCACGTGGGGATGAATCGGCAGCCCCAGAAATCCAGCACTCCAGCCTGGAGCCTGCCGGGGTGAAGTCATGAGACAGGCACAGGGCTGGGATCCTCTGAGTCATCCTGGGAGAAATCTGTTCCCGGCTCCAGAGCCCGTAGGAAGCGCGGGGGGAAGCGGAGGGAGCAGCTGGGAGCTGTGGAGCCCATCCCGGGGACGGTGGTGGGGTGTGGGGGGAGGAGCAGGGCTGGGGGCAGCTCCCCCAGCTGGGATTTGCTGCCTTTCACCATAAAAGGGGAAATTCTCCTTCACACCTCGTGCAGAGCGTGTGTGAGCCTGCAGGGAGTGGGAGAAGGGAACGTCCGAGGAGGGGAAGGCTGGAGAGGGTGTGGAGGTGAGGGAAAGGAGGTGGGGATCTCGTCTCCGTGGGGAGATGGGATGGGGCTGCAGGGATGTGGGGCTGGGGATGGGATGGGAGATGGGATGGGGCTGCAGGGATGTGGGGCTGGAGATGGGATGGGGCTACAGGGATGTGGGGCTGGGGATGGGATGGGAGATGGGATGGGGCTGCAGGGATGTGGGGCCAGGGATGGGATAGGGATGTGGGGCTGATATCCTGACCAAGGAGGCAGTTCCACTTTGAGAGGTGAAATTCCAGTCT
This sequence comes from Vidua macroura, assembly GCF_024509145.1. Classification (NCBI taxonomy): domain Eukaryota; kingdom Metazoa; phylum Chordata; class Aves; order Passeriformes; family Viduidae; genus Vidua; species Vidua macroura. The sequence goes on from NC_071575.1 coordinate 73,152,217, forward strand.
GTGCCCCAGTGGGAGCACTGGATGAAGCTCCAGGAGGATCCATATCCTTGTGGAGTTATGAAAACAAACAAAAAACCCCAAAACCAAAGAGCCCCCCCTGCCCCAAACCAGTCCCAGTTTCCCCTGGTGCTGTCAGCCCATGGAATTGGACACATCCCTGTTAAGGATTTGACCCCAAGCTCCTGGGGTGCCTGGGAATGCTGCAGGGCCGAACAGCTGGCAGCACACCTGGCACAGTGGGGAACCCCAAATGGGTGGGGAAGGATGGATGTGGCACAGGACAGAATTCCCAGTGGGAAGGGAGGGAAGGGACCGTGTCCTGCCCCAGAGCCGGGGGGAGAGGAGGGACTCTGTGGCTCCCCGAGGCAGCACCTGGGGACTTGCTGAGATGTCCTGGGAGCAGTGCCAGCCTGGGGGACCTGTCCCATCCCGGGCAAGGCTGCTGTGGGATTTGCAGCTCTTGGTCCAGATGGAGACTGCCAGGCTCCAAGTAAATCCCGGGATTTACCGGGGTTTCCTGGCTCAGTGCTGCTGGGATGGGGACGGGGGGAGGGAGCGTGGATAGGGTCAGCCCCGGCCAGGGACCCCCAGGAGGGGACAGGACAGGACCCTGCTGTGCTCACAGAACAGTGACATGGATTCATGGAATGGGTTGGGTGGGAAGGGACCCCAAAGCCCCTGCAGTGCCAGCCCTGCCATGGCAGGGACACCTCCCAGTGTCCCAGGTGCTCCAGCCCCAGTGCCCAGCCTGGCCTTGGGCACTGCCAGGGATCCAGGGGCAGCCCCATCTGCTCTGGGCACCTGTGCCAGGGCCTGCCCACCTTCCAGGATGCTGGAGCTCCAAAAAAAGGGGGAAGGGGTGTGCTGAGGGCTGGGTGACATTGTTCAGACATGGGGGGAGGTCACCTGGGGGTGTTTGTCCCTGTGAGGAGCTCACCTGGCCGCAGCTGCTCCACCTGACCCCCACGTGCAGCTCTTGTGCTTCTCTCTTCTGTTGGGTGTTTTTAATTGAATCATGGAATTATTTTGGGTGGAAAATCCCTCAGGGCTCATCCAGTCCAACCGTTCTCCAGCACTGCCAAGGCCACCACTGACCTGTCCCCAAGTCCCACATCCACATGGCTTTGAAATCCCAACAGGAATGGGGGCTCCAAAGCTCCCTGGGCGGCCCCTGCCAAGGCCTGACCCCCTTTCCATGAGGAAATTCCTGCTGGTGCCCACCCTGACCTCCCCTGGCCCAGCCTGAGGCCGTTCCCTCTCCTCCTGTCCCTGTTCCCTGGAGCACAGCCTGACCCCCCCGGCTGTCCCCTCCTGCCAGGGACTTGTGCAGAGCCACAAGGTCCCCCCTGAGCCTCCTTTGCTCCAGGCTGAGCCCCTTCCCAGCTCCCTCGGCCTCTCCTGGGGCTCCAGCCCCTTCCCAGAGCTCCCTGGCAGTGTCCAAGGGGTTCTGCTGCCTCTCTGTTGCCTCAGGCTCAGGAAGGACCCTGGCCCTTGAAGGTGCCAAATTCCTCTTAGGGAATATTCCTGCAGCACCGGGTGCCAGTGCTGGGAGCAGAGCAGAGGCTCTGGCACACAGGAATTCCTGGGATAACCCGGGATAAGTCCTCCTGAGCCAGTCCAAGCTTGTCTGAGGGACAGTGCCAGTGTCACCAGCCTGGCTGGGAGAGCTGGGGGTGCCCACCTGGACAAGAGAAGGTTCCAGGGAGGGCTCAAAGCCCCTGGCAGGGCCTAAAGGGGCTCCAGGAGAGGTGGAGAGGGACTGGGGACAAGGCCTGCAGGGACAGGACACAGGGAATGGTTTCCCTCTTGCAGCCATCCCATTCTCTGTCCCTGAAATAATTTCAGTGAGATTATTGCACATTATTTTCCTTGGCTCTGCTGCCTCATCCCAGCCCATGAGGGCTTTGGGGTTCATGGAATTTTCCAAGCACTGGGGTGGCTGGAAGGGAGTGGCAGAAAAAGGGGGACAAGGTGGGAATGTCACTGTGCACCACCCCAAAAACAAAATCCCATCTCCAGGCCCTGGCTTTGGGCAAAAGGAGGATGAGGAAGGAAGGGGCTCTGGAGGAGCAGGGAGAGTCGGGAGCTGCTCACAGCTCTTGGATCTTTTCCCAGAAATGTTTGATGGAAAATGTGGACTCTTCTCCCCGGGTCTGGAGCGAGGGAATGGGAACGTGCTGGGCTCATCCCAGCTCCTGCTCCAGTCTGGGATGGGTGGGAAGGAGGGAATGGGGAGGTGCTGGGCTCATCCAGTGCAGTTCCAATGCTCCTTGTCTCGTCCTGGGCAGGTTTGGGGCATTTTTCCCACTTTCTAGTCCATGCAGTTATTCCTGTCAGGAGCCTCCATGTGCTCCCTCCCCCTGGTGTCCACCCAGGACCCCTGGACACGGGGCTGTGCCTCTGTCCCCAGCCACATCACCCCACAATCCTCTCGGCACCGCTGTTTTCCTGGAGCCTTTTGGGGTCACTGCTGGGTTCCCATTCCCGGGATGGGAATGGGATCCCCACTGGGATCACTCCATGTTTCCAGCGGTCCCGGGCAGGCCTGGGATGTGTCTGTGGGATTTATCCCAGCCCTGGATTTATCCCAGCCCCGTGTGCCCACGCAGGGATTATCCCCAGGGCTCTGGGATAGTTCCTGCCTCTGGGAATGTCGCTTCTGCTCTGGGATGGGGCTTGGGGGGGTCCCTCCCATCCTTCCTCCCCCGAGCTCTGTGCATCCAAACCAGCCTTAATCCTTAATCCATGTCCAAGTTTGGAATGCTTGCAGCGTGTTTGCCCGATTTTCTGGCAGTTAGCCAGTGGTTTTGGGGGTTTTAGGTGTTTTTTTTGCTGGGACTGGTGTGTCTGGAACCAGCTGTGCTGCTGAAATCCCCGGGGGGACGGGGTCAGCACGGACATCACTCAATATTCCTGAAAATCCAAGCGGGACAGGAAACTGACACTGGAGAAAATGTTTGAATTTTCGGTGTTCCTGTTGAATTTATCGTTCATTCCCATTTTTTGGTATTTTTCAGTAGTTTGTTGCTCATTTTCCCCTGACCTCTGCCTCATGCCTGACTTGGTTTTACCCCTCGTGTGTCATCTCGGTGGTTTGTGGTTGTTTATTTTATTGTTGAACTCTTTAATGGTTGTTTTTTTTTTTTTTTGTCCAGCTTGGTAAATCCCAAGATGTTTTGGCCGAACGGGGGGTCAGTCACTTGCTGAGGGTTTGGAAAAACCTCTACGCCAGAGATGGGATTTGTTTGGGTCAAATTCCAAGTGCTTTTTTCTTTTCTGGGAAATCAGGGTTTTGCCGTGGGGGAAGTGGAGCAGTTTGGGGCAGAGGGGCGGCCGTGGCCGAGCACCTGGCACAGTGGGAGGTGTCCCTGCCATGGCAGGGGTGGCACTGGAGGGGCTCTGGGGTCCTTTCCCACCCAGCCCATCCCAGGATTCCGCGATTCTCAGTTTTCCTGGCAGAGCAGCAGCACAGATGAATGTTTGCTCTCTCGGGTCTGAGCTGTCATTCCAAGGCTGGAAGCTCCATGTGTGGAATGTGCCAGGCACATCCGTGAGGAGCACTCCTGCTCCAGCTGGATTCTCCTCTGCTCCACAGGACAAGGAATTCATCTTCCTTACTCCAGCGAGGCTTTCCTGTCTTCCTCAAAGTCAAAGTGATCCAAGGATTTCAGCTGAGTTCTTTTGGGAAATGGGGGATTTTAGGCTGGTGGAGATGGAGGAGCTCCTCAAGTCTCATGGAACCCCTTCCAACCTTGTCCTCTGCTCCCCAGGATCCCCTCCAGGGCGGCTCCCAGGTGTGTGAGGGCCCAGCCCCTGCCTGGCTCTGTTGGCTTTGGGTGGAGGAGCAGAGCTGTGTTTCCTTCTGGGAAGGATCCCATGGGGCTGGGATTCCCTGCCCTTCCCATCAAACAGAGCCTCTGCCCCTGCCTGAGGCATGGGTGTGCCTCAGGGTCATGGAATCCTGGAATGGGTTGGGTGGGAAGGGACCCCAGAGCCCCTGCAGTGCCACCCCTGCCATGGCAGGGACACCTCCCACTGTCCCAGGCTGCTCCAGCCCCAGTGCCCAGCCTGGCCTTGGACATTCCAGGGATCCAGGGGTAGCCCCAGCTGCTCTGGCAATTCCAGCCCAGCCAGGAATTCCCAATTCCCAATCTCCCATCCATCCCTGCCCTCTGGCAGTGGGAGCCATTCCCTGTGTCCTGTCCCTGCAGGATTGTCCCCAGTCCCTCTGCACTTGGCAAACTGCATTCTCCAGGAACGTCCACTGAAATGGGGAATTTCGAGTCACGTTTTGTATTGATTTCTTCCCAATATCCCATCCACATCTCCCCTCTTCAGCTCAAACCCCTGGGATAAGCTGGGAAGGGCCCCATGTCCTGCTGATCTCCAGGAGCCGGGGTTGGGCTGGGAGCAGCTCCAGGGACAAGTCTCCAGGTGAATCCTGGGACATCCTGAGCTGGGAGGGCCCCACAGGAATCACGGATCCAGCTCCTGGCCCTGCACAGACACCCCAACAATCCCAGCCTGGGATCCCTGGGAGGGGAGCTCCAGCAGCCTCAGGGCTGTGCCCATTCCCCAGGGAGCCTGGGCAGTGCCCAGCACCCGCTGGGGAAGAACCACTCGGCTCTGTGACCTTGGGACTCATCCCAGCCTGTCCCAGCGTTCCCAGATAATCCCTGTGGGGGGATGAGGTGGGTTTGGGGGAGCTGGGTGTTGGTGGGGTCCATTGGGAGCAGGAGTTGCTGGGAATGTGCTAATGCCAGGAATCCCTGGCTGGGCTCGGAGCTGGCAGCACTCCCTGGTGCTTCCATTCCCGTCTCCCTGCTCATTCCCAAGGATCAGAGGTGAGGAGCTGCTCCAGGTCACTGGGGCAGGACTGGGACCACGGCTGGACCCTCTGGGGTGGTGTGCCATGGGGTTTGGGGGGATCAGGGACTGGCATTGCCGAGCCTGGGCAGAGCAGGGCTCCTCTCCAGGCTGTGGGGTCAGGCTGAGGGGCAGCTCCAGGCTCTGGGGCTGCTGCTGCTCCACGGGAGCTGTACCTGCTTCAGAAAATTCCCTGGTTCTCTGGGAGATGCCGATGAGGAAGCTGAGGGCTCCAGGGCAGGGTCGTTTCCCCATCCCGGAGCAGTCTGTGGTCAGTGGGGTTTCAGTTCCCCTTGGATTCAGCCTCTTCCTCCTCGTGCACCCTGCGCTGTTCCCACTGCCCCAGGAGAGGCAGATCCCTGGGGAGGGCCCTCCCTCATGGAGGGGATTCCCTTCTGCAGCACAGATCCCATGAGGAGTGGTGAAGGGGCTGGAGCCCCAGGAGAGGCCGAGGGAGCTGGGAAGGGGCTGAGCCTGGAGCAAAGGAGGCTCAGGGGGGACCTTGTGGCTCTGCACAAGTCCCTGGCAGGAGGGGACAGCCGGGGGGGTGGGGCTGTGCTCCAGGGAACAGGGACAGGAGGAGAGGGAACGGCCTCAGGCTGGGCCAGGGGAGGCTCAAGGGGGATTTTGGGGAAATTCCTCCTGGAAAGGCTGTCCAGCCCTTGCCCAGGGGTGAAATCCTCATCTTGGAGGGATTTCAGAGCTGTGTGGATGTGGCCCTTGGGGACAGGTCAGTGTGTTCTCGGGGAATTCTCAAAGTTCCCACATTGGTGGGACGTTTCCTCCCGCGTCTGTTCTGGTGGCTCCGGCACTGCCGAGCCCAGCTGAGCCCCTGTGGAAGCTGACCCCATTCCCACTTCTCCATTCCTACCCGGTGGTTCCTGTCACTGTCCCTCCCTGCAGAGCTCCCCCCTGGATGTGCCACGCTCCGGCCCTGCAGCCGCCGCCTGTGTGGGACACAGGGAACAAAAGCTCCTTCTGCCCTCGTGGGAGATGTTGATGCTGGCAGAGGCTGGGTGGAAATGATCCCTGCAGGGTCAAGACAAACTGAGGCAGGGCTTGGAGCATTCCCTGTGCCCTGGCAGGACAGAGCAGGGAGGGACTTGGGCACCCACGTGTGATCCGTGAGGAACGGCCCTGGCTGGGATTTGGGTTTGGGGTTTCCCTCTGTCCTTGGCTGCTCTGCAGGGAATTGCCCGGCACAGATGGGAGCGGGGCTGGCACTGAGGCCTTTTGTCCTGGAGCTTGGAGCTGCTCTGTGCCTGTGGCTGGATCCTGTCCCACTGTCCCTCTGTGTCCCTTTGCCAGTTGAGAACAGCTCTGCTCTGGAGCCAGGCTGGGAGAGCTGGGGGTGTTCACCTGGAGAGGGGAAGGACCCAGGGAGAGCTCAGAGCCCCTGGCAGGGCCTGAAGGGGCTCCAGGAGAGCCCCTGGGACAGTGGAAGGTGTCCCTGCCCACGGTGGCACTGGAGGGGCTCTGAGGTCCCTTCCACCCAAACCATTTCGTAAATCCCACATATTTTTCCCACAGGGCAGGAGGGGCCATGGGAGCAGCCAGGGCTGTTTTTAGGCCGTGGGTAAATGTTGGCAGCCCCATAATTACCACCCGGGGTGCCACTGGAGCTGGGAATGGCTCCCCCGGGAAGCAGCTGGAATTTGGCATCAGGTAAAAATAGCAGAGGTTCCTCCCCAAAACACTTTTAGCAGCTCTGGCCACGGGACCATGGCCGGACACCGGCGCTCCCGATGGACACCGGGATCCTCCTCCCGGGGGAGCTGAGCCACAGCACCCACCCGGCTCCAGGAATGCAGTCAGGGAATCCTGGAATGATTTGGGTGGGAAGGGACCCCAAAGCCCCTGCAGTGCCACCCCTGCCATGGCAGGGACACCTCCCACTGTCCCCATGTCCAGCCTGGCCTTGGGCACTGCCAGGGATGCAGGGGCAGCCCCAGCTGCTCTGGCAATTCCAGCCCAGCCAGGAATTCCCAATTCCCAAGATCCCATCCATCCCTGCCCTCTGGCAGTGGGAGCCATTCCCTGTGTCCTGTCCCTGCAGGCCTTGTCCCCAGTCCCTCTGCAGCTCTCCTGGAGCTCTCCTGGACCGTCTCCCCCCAGCCAGGTGTCACTGTCACCTGGCTGCTCTTGTAGAACCCCAGAGGATATGAGGTCCAAAGGGACCTTCAGAGGTCACCTGGGATCCCTTAAAGCAGCTCCTGGGCCCTCCCAGCTTCCCATTTTCCTGGAGGGCTCCTCCAAAGGGCCCCCCGGCTCCTGCCCCGTGTGGGTGGTGGTCTGAGGGGTTGTGGGGCCGTGTCCCCCAGGGATTTATGGAAACACTTCCTGCTGCAGCCGTGGCTCGGGGTGAGCAGTGGCAGCTGCAGGCCGTGTCCGTGTCCCGCTGCCAGGAACGCTCGGGGCCGGCAGCGCTTTCCTGCGCCGAGCTCTCGGAAGCAGGCGGGGTTTTTAAAATTTAATTACTTCCTCTTCTGCCTTAATGTTTCCAAAGATAAACACAGCTCTCCCTTGGAACGGGGTCGGGGAACAGCCGGGCTCTACCCAGGCTGTGCCGAGCCCGCTCCCAGCCCCAGCTTTGGGTGGAGGAGGTGGGGATCTGCCAGGATCTGACCTCCCAGGACAGCAGTGATTCCATGCTGGGCTGCTCCCTCTTCACCGACCACTCCTGGATCCTGGGATCTTCCCTGGCCCCCGGGGCACGTGCTGAGTGCCATCCCAAAAGTGCTGGGTGTGGGCAGGATCCAAGTGGATCTTCCTGCAGGATCTGGGAGAGCGGAGAACCCCACATTCCACAGGCTCCTGGGATTTTCCAGCCGCACTCTTGGCCAAGGATTTGCCAGCGTTCCGGATCCCTGGGAGTCTGCACCCCCAGGTCCTGGCAGGGCACCTGGCACTGCCCCCGGGCTGCGTGCAGAGAGAGATGGCTCTCCACAACATTTCTCCTGAATTTGAGGGGGATTTGGGAGAGGTTGAGAGGGATTAGGAAGAGGTTTGAGGAATAATGACATCCCGGGGCAGGACTAGTGTGAGCCAGGGTGGGGGGATCAGCGCTGGCCCCTGCTTCACCTGCCTCATTTCAGCTTCCTACAAACACCCTCACCCAGAGCCTGCCAAAGCCATTGCTCCCTGAATTCCACAGGGAATGAGAGCCGTGCTCCGTGGAGGTGCCGTGCTGGGAGTGTCCCCAGGTCCAGCACTGCCTGCTGCTGCTCCGGGATGTTGTAACTGGGAGTGAGTGACCCCAGGCTGGAGGGGTTTGCCTCCCGTGGGAAGCCTTCCGTGGCTGGATGGAGTTTTTCCAGCCTGGAGTTGCATGCAGACAGTTTGCTTCCTCACCCAGCTCTGTGTCCCAGGCTGTGGGTGATCCTTATCTTCCCTGGGTGATCCTTATCTTCCCTGTGTCCAGCAGGTCAAGCACATCCTCAGACATCACTGAGTTGACCTTTAAACAGGGAATGAGGCCCTTATTCCTAAGTTTTTCCCTTTTTTTAGCTGCACTCAGGACAGGAATTGCTGTTCTGGGTGTGACTTCGTGGAGACTTTTGCCCTAAATCCCCTCCAAATCCCTTTGGCTGAGCCAGAGGTGTCCCTGTCACCCTGCTCCTGCAGGGTTCCTGCTGTCTGGGAAGGGCTTTGTCCTTCCCCAGCTCCTTGTCCTGTGGAATTGCACTAAAACATGGAGAGAACCACGAGTGGGAAATTATTCCTTGGGATTTTGCATGTCCTGTTCTAGGGGGCACAGTGGCCATGCCACAGGGGCGATGTGGCCTTGGGGACAGCTGGAGGGGACACTGGGGGTCCGGTAAGTGCCACTTCAGGAAGAATTTCTCCATGGAAAGGGTTGTCCAGCGCTGGAACAGGGATTCCATTGCCCAGGGAGGTTTGGAGTGCCCATCCCTGGAGGTCCAAGGAATTCCTGGAGGTGGCACGCAGGGCTCTGGGCTGGGGACAAGGTGGGCACTGGGCACAGCTTGGACTCGGTGATCCCAGAGGGCTTTTCCAACCTCAGGGATCCTGGGATTGGCACAGGGAGCTGCCAGCACCTGCCGTTGGTGCTGGTGGGGACAGGGCTGTCCCATCCCATGCTGGTGGCCAGGGGTGGGACAGGGACCGTGTGCTCGCCCTGGGCCGGGTGGGCTTTCCTGGCGGTGGCCGGAGCAGCGGGGCCGCCCCCGGCCCCACAAACGGCCCCTTTGTTCCCTCCATAGAAAGGCCATTCTCCGTGCCCCCGGCGGGGACACGTCACAGCAACAGAGGCTCCTTTGTCCCCGCAGCAGACACTCGGGTGTTGTTCTGGGTGGGCTTGGGGGCGGGGGGCTGCAGGGCCGGGATGGGATGGGATGGCTCATCCCTGTCTGTGCCTTATTCCTGATCTTTGGGAGGGAGGGAGGAGCTGATGGCCAGGGCTGGAATATCCCAGCTCCCCACTCAGGTGATGATTCCTGCTGAACAGAGGGATGAAGGATGGGCTGGTTGTCCTCAGGTTGGTGTGGCACATCAGAGAATCGTGGAATGGTTGGGTGGGAAGGGACATCAAACCCCATCCATGCCATGGCAGGGACACCTCTCAGTGTCCCAGAGTGCCCAGTGTCACTAAAGGGGCTCCAGGAGAGCTGCAGAGGGACTGGGGACAATCCTGCAGGGACAGGACACAGGGAATGGCTCCCACTGCCAGAGGGCAGCGATGGATGGGATCTTGGGAATTGGGAATTCCTGGCTGGGCTGGAATTGCCAGAGCAGCTGGGGCTGCCCCTGCATCCCTGGCAGTGCCCAAGGCCAGGCTGGGCACTGGGGCTGGAGCAGCCTGGGACAGTGGGAGGTGTCCCTGCCATGGCAGGGGTGGCACTGCAGGGCTCTGGGGTCCCTTCCCACCCAACCCATTCCAGGATTGTGGTGGAGATGTGGGAAAGGGGCTGGAGCTCCTGGACATGACTGGAGGGATGACAGGACGTGGTCACAGGGGTTTGGGGACGGGATGGGATGTCACCATCCCAGGCCATCAGCCCCTGGTGTGACACACAGCCTGTGGCTGTGTGGGAGCTCCCTGGCAGCCGCAGGCTCCAGCCGTGTTCCCGCAGGCTTTTCCTGCCTCCGGAGCTTCCTGCCCGGTGCCGGTGCCATGCGGGGCAGGTGCTGCAGCCTGGCCTGGCCCGGGCCCAGCTCCGGGTGCTGTGCTGCTCCCAGATCCTGGGGAATTGCAGGCGGAGCTGCCGGAGCCCCAGTGCCAGGCTTTGATCCCGCCGTGGCCCCGCTGGTTTGTGCCAGCAGCTGGTGGTGGCAGGTTGGGTCCTTGGGCCCTGGTTCCGGCCCACCTGGGCTGGCAGCCCCTGCTGGTGACAAATCCCAGAGGCTCCATCGGCGTGGGAATGTCCTGCCCAGGGCTTCCCTGGGGACAGGGCTGTTTTCTTCTGACACCGTGGATTCACTGAGTCAGGTTGGAAAAGGCCTCCCAGACCATTGAATCCAACCGTTCCCAGCCCTGCCAAGGCCACCGCTGACCTGTCCCCAGATGCCACATCCACACAGCTTTGAAATCCCTCCAGGGATGGGGACTCCAGCCCTGTGCCAGGACTGCACAGCCCTTTCCAGGAGGAATTTCCCCAAAATCCACCCTGACCTCCCCTGGCCCAGCCTGAGGCCGTTCCCTCTCCTCCTGTCCCTGTTCCCTGGAGCACAGCCCGACCCCCCCGACTGTCCCCTCCTGCCAGGGACTTGTGCAGAGCCACAAGGTCCCCCCTGAGCCTCCTTTGCTCCAGGCTCAGCCCCTTCCCAGCTCCCTCGGCCTCTCCTGGGGCTCCAGCCCCTTCCCAGCTCCGTTCCCTGGACCCTCTCCAGCCCCTCCAGGGCTCTCCTGGCAGGAGGGGCCCGGAGCTGCCCCCACGATTCCAGGGGGTCCCTCAGCAGGGCCAGCACAGGGGACAGTCCCTGCCCTGGGGCTGTGCCCACACCGGGGCTGCCACAGCCCAGGGGCCATCGGCCTCCTGCCCCGCTGGGCTCACGTTCCAGCCCTCCAGTGCCCTCCCTGTGCTGGCTGTGTGCCGTGCCCTGGCAGAGCCACCACTCAGTGCACAGGTAGGACAGAGCGTGACTGCAGGATCAGGGAGTCCCAGAGTTGGTCGGGTGGGATGGGACCCCAAAACCCCTCCGGTGCCAGCCCTGGCATGGCAGGGACACCTCCCACTGTGCCAGGCTGCTCCAGCCCCAGTGCCCAGCCTGGCCTGGGGTGCTTTCAGGGGCTGCGTTGGTTGGTGCTGGTTGATGCAATGGCTCCCAGGGCTTGCAGGGCATTTCCCAATCCTGTTTGGTGCTGCTGCAGGGATTCATGGCTCCTGCCCTGTTCTGAGAGCCCCCTCAGCACCCTGCTCCTGCCAGGCTGGGCTCGTTTGCCCGTGCTGGAGCAGCTCAGGGCCGGGCTGGGGTCAGAGCTCGGCTCCGTGCGCCCTGGGCAGCAGCTCCAGGTCCTGGCAGGTTGTGTGGCCTCGTGCCTGCTCTGTCTTTGCCTTTGCAGGAGCCACCTCCATGCAGGGCTTTGGAGCACCAAGGATTTTCTGGTGCTGTAAAGCTGCTGAATTTATAAATAATTCCTGCAGCGAGAAGCTCTCAGAAGCCTCAGCGGATGCTTCCAGGCAGGGATGAGGCTGCCCCTGAACCTGGGGGAGCTGGAGAATCATTGATGGTGTGAAATGAATGTTTCTGGAATAATTTAAGGTATCTGAAGGTACTGGATGTTTCCAAAGTGATTCCACACTCTCTCCTGGCTGGACTTCACCTCCAGGTTGGAGCGTGGGGGGAAGGAGGGCTGGAACAGCTCTGGCTCTTGTGGGGAGGACACAGAATCGTGGAATAGTTTGGGATGGAAGGGACCTTAAGTCTTACCCAGTTCCATGGCAGGGACACCTCCCACTGGCCCAGGTGCTCCCAGCTCCCAGCCCCAGTGCCCAGCCTGGCCTTGGGCTGCCAGGGATCCAGGGGCAGCCCCAGCTGCTCTGGTGACCTGTGCCAGCTCCAGTGCTGAGCTGTGTTGTTCGAACTTTGACTTCCCCTGGATGATTTCATCCCGAATTCCCAAGTTTCAGGGGTGTGGGAGTCGTGTCCCAGCCTGCAGAGGAGCTGTTCCTGGGGACTGGCTGGACCAGTGGTCCCATGCTGGTGGTGAAACACCTCCAGTCACCTGGGAGTGGAGGGTGTCAGGTGTGAGGGGTGGGACGGGGCTTGTTCCAAACAAGCTCCTTTGCCTCACATCCCTGTGAAAATTCCCTTCTCCTCTCTCTCTGTCGCATCCAGCTCCTCAGGAAAAGGAGACTCAGGGCTGGCCTCAGCTCTCTCCACAGCTCCTGGAAGGTGCCTGTGCTCAGCTGGGCTTGGGCTCTGTCTCCAGGCAGCACTGACAGAGCCAGAGCACACAGGCTCAGGCTGAGCCCAGGGAAATTCAGGTTGGATATCAGGAAAAAGCTTTTCCAGAAAGGTGATAAAGTTCTGGAATGGCTGCCCGGGGAGGTGGTGGGGTCACCACTCCTGGATGTGTTTAAAAAGCCTGGATGTGGCCCTGGGTGCCAGGGTCTGCCTGAGCTGTTGGGCTGGACTTGATGCTCTTGGAGGTCTCTCCCAACCCAGGGATTGTGTGAGCTGGGAATTCTGTGAAAAGGCTGCAGGAGCTGCTGCAGGGCTGGTTCCCTGCCCAGACCCCGTGGCTGCCCCAGAGCAGGACCTGCCTGTGGGGCTGCCGTGCTCCACCTCTGGATGTGCGGGGGGTTTCCAGGGAAGCTGGGCACCTCCTGCCGGCTCTGGGAACACTCCAGACCCGGTGTCAGTGGCCTGGCTGGTCTGTGTGCAGGGCTGAGGCGCAGCTCCTCTTGCCCCATCATTTACAGGGGACACGGGGAGCGGGGGACGGCGCTCGAGTGTCCGTGACCTGTGTCCGGAGCAGCGCTGTTCCCGGCAGCGTCCCGGCGTGCCAGCGCTCCCAGCCGGGGTCATCCGGTGCCGTGGCTCAGCCCCGTGTTTACCTCTGGGCTTATTTAGAATTTCCTGTATCACAACAACAATCCCGTGACCTTCCAGCGCGGCCCGGGGAGGGGCCGGGCTCCCCCAGGTGTCCCCCCGGCCCTGCAGGAGCCGCAGGAAGGATGGAGCGGCAGCTGCCCGCAGGCCGAGGTTCACAGGCACACGTGCTTTCCCAGGAATCTCGAGCTTTCCCAGGGATCTCGGCTGGGATGGCAGGAGAGTGGCAGGTCCAGCTCTCCCGGGCAGGAAGGGACGCGCCGATCCCGCAGCCCGATACGGAGCTGAATGGTGGGAAGTGGGAAGGCTGGGATCAGGCTGCCCGAGGGAAGTGCTGCATTCCTGAGTCGGGCTGTTGGTGACAGTCCCTAAAATCAGGATGTACCTGCCTGCAGCTGGCTGAAGGGTGGCAGCTCCTGGCTCTGGGAAAACCCTGTGAGTCCAGATTCCCATTGTCCTCAACAGCCCTTGGAATGATTTCTGTTTGTGTTGAGGATGATGAGCCTGAGACCCCCCAGCCCTGGGCTGAGCCCAGTGGGCAGCAGGGCAGGGGGATCCTGCCCCTGTGCCCCCTCAGGTGAGACCCCACCTGCAGAGCTGCCCCAGCCCTGGGGACACAGCAGCAGCACCTGGAGCTGCTGGAGAGAACCCAGAGGAATCCATGGAGCTGCTGCAGGGCTGGAGCCCCTCAGTTCCCAGGGATCCAGGCTGGGAGAGCTGGGAATGTTCACCTGGAGAGGAGAAGGCTCCAGGGAGAGCTCAGAGCCCCTGGCAGGCCCTAAAGGGGCTCCAGGAGAGCTGCAGAGGGACTGGGGACAAGGAATGGAGGGACAGGACAAAGGGAATGGCTCCCACTGCCAGAGGGCAGGGATGGATGGGATCTTGGGAATTGGGAATTCCTGGCTGGGCTGGAATTGCCAGAGCAGCTGGGGCTGCCCCTGCATCCCTGGCAGTGCCCAAGGCCAGGCTGGGCACTGGGGCTGGAGCAGCCTGGGACAGTGGGAGGTGTCCCTGCCATGGCAGGGGTGGCACTGCAGGGGCTTTGGGGTCCCTTCCCACCCAAACCATTCCATGGTTTTGTGGTCTTGTATCTATTCCCCTTTAACTGAGGATATTGCAGCGAAGCCGTGGCAGGGCTGGATGTGGAGGGCACAGCTTGGAGCCGCCGGAGCCATAATCCTGCCGTGTGGATCTCAAGGGATTTTCCTGTCTGGAGCTTGAGCCGAGCCCTTCGCACTGGGAGTGGGCAGCCTTTGGCCAGGGCTGGGAGCACTGGGTGCCAGGGCTGCCTCCAGGGGGATGTGGTGACAGAGCAGGGTCGTGGTGTAGGAGCAGGGATGTGGTGTGGGAGCACGTGGCCAGGCAGGATCTGGTTGACCCAGTCCCTGTGGATGTTTGGTGCCCAGTTTGGCTCCAGCCTTTCCATTTTGGGCCCAGGGCTATAAATGGCCCCTTTCCCTGGTGCTGCTAAATCCAGCTGTGGCTGCCAGGCGGTGAGTGACACCCTGGGGACTCGTCTGGGCTCCCAAAATAGCCCTTCCCTGGTGCTCCTCCTGCTTTCCCAGCCCCATTCCATGGCCAGGACCCGGCTCCCAGGATGGGAGAGGCCCCGGGTGGTCCCTGGAAATGGATAATCCCTCAGCAGCTCTGGAAGGGGCTGCAAGGAGCCCCCTCTCCCCATCATGGGGCTGCCTGCCTTCATGGCTGGGCCAGAATCCTTGGGATTTGTGATTCCCAGCTGGATCCAGGAGCAGCTCTGTCTCTGGAGAGGTGTGAGCAGTGTGGGAGCCCTTCCCAGCCTGGCAGGGTCTGTGACAGGAGCACTTGGTGTCACTGTCACCTCGGGCTGTCCCAGAGCCGGCTGCTCCTGGAATGCCCGCCTGCCCTGCTGAGCCTTTTCCAGGCCATCCAGGCCAGCTCCATGGGAAACAGCAGGATTTAGGGTCTGGAGTGGTGTGGGCTTGGGGGCAGGTGGGGGTTTGGAGTGCTCCCAGTGCTCTGTAAACCCTGGGGAAGCAGGAGCTGTTGGGAACCCAAAACCAAATCCCGGGCAGGGTTGTTTGGGGGAAGGCCAGTGGGGAGATGAGGAGCAGGGAGTGCAGCTCAAAGTGGGGGGTGCTGTCCGTGTTGGGATCAGAGGGAAGGAAGTTCTGGCTGGAGAGGGGCCGGAGCTGCTGCTCCAGTACCGTTCCCACCTCCAGAGAAGGCTCTGGGAGCTGTTTGCTCCAGGATTCCTTGGAATCTCTGCTGTTCCCTGCTGGAGTGGGCAGTGCTGCTCAGCCTGGAAGGGGCTGGGGTCTCTCCTGTGCTGCCCCATCCATACAGAGCTGGAGCACCCCAGGGTGGTTCCAGCTGGACATTCCTGGCAGGTGGGGGGTACCTGCTGCCCTCTAATCCCATTTTATCTCCACAGGGAGCGGGGATGGACAGGGACAGATCCTGCAGCGCTTCCCCGAGAAGGACTGGGAGGACAACCCCTTCCCGCAGGGCATCGAGCTGGTGAGTGGCTGGGTGACACCGGGGGGTGACACAGGACACGGGGTCTGACTGGGGGGCCAGGAGGGAGCAGTTCCCACCTGCCCCGGGTGCATCTCCACCTGTGGAACTCTCCAGAAACTGTGGGATCCAGTGCTGGCTCCTGTCCCGGCCTCCTGCTACCCCTCCTCTTCTGGGATGCTGGAATGTGTCCTGGAGGAGCCATGGATGCAGCCTTAGTGTCTTAGGAGCATGGGCAGGCCTTTCATAGAATCACAGGATCACACAGGATCACACAGGATCACACAGGATCACACGGGATCACACAGAATCACACAATCACAGAATCACAGAATTACAGGATCTCACAGGATCTCACAGGATCACAGAATCAAACAATCACAGAATCACACAACCACAGAATCACACAGGATCACACAGGATCACACAGAATTCACACAGTCACACACAATCACACACAATCACACAATCCCAGGGTTGGGAGAGACCTCCAAGAGCATCGAGTCCAGCCCAGCCCAACAGC
Source organism: Vidua macroura (assembly GCF_024509145.1). Taxonomy (NCBI): domain Eukaryota; kingdom Metazoa; phylum Chordata; class Aves; order Passeriformes; family Viduidae; genus Vidua; species Vidua macroura. The sequence continues at coordinate 73,168,118 of NC_071575.1, forward strand.
TCAGGCAGACCCTGGCACCCAGTGCCACATCCAGGCTTTTTAAACACATCCAGGGGTGGTGACCCCACCACCTCCCCGGGCAGCCATTCCAGAACTTTATCACCTTTCTGGAAAAGCTTTTTCCTGATATCCAACCTGAATTTCCCTGGGCTCAGCCTGAGCCTGTGTGCTCTGGCTCTGTCAGCGCTGCCTGGAGACAGAGCCCAAGCCCAGCTGAGCACAGGCACCTTTCAGGAGCTGTGGAGAGAGCTGAGGCCAGCCCTGAGTCTCCTTTTCTCCAGGCTGAGCACCCCCAGCTCCTGTTGCCCTGCCCGAGGCTGGATCCCAGGGGTCTGGGTGTCCCCAGCCCTCTGGACACGGTCACCGGCTCTCAGGAGTGCTTTGGGATCAGCTCAGAGCTGGGACATTCCCGGGATGTGCTGCTGTGGGGATCCTCCAGAGCAGCTCCAGCTCATCCAGCAGGGTGGGGTTGTTCCCCTCGTTGCTGAACTGGAGTGGGAGCTCTTCCCAATCCTGGCCCTGTGCCCTGGAGCTCCAGGGACCCTGAGGGAGGAGCTGGAGCTCCATTCCCAGTGAAAAGGATGGGCTGGGACAGACCCGCAGGCTGAGCCCCCTGGAAGCTGCTCCATTCCCCCTGGGGTTCATGGAATCATGGATTTTTTTGGGTTGGAAAATCCCTCTGAGCCCATTGAATGCAATCAGTGGTGCCAAGGCCACCACTGCCCATGTCCCCAAGTGCCACATCCACGTGGCTTTGAAGTCCCTGCAGGGGGGGGACTCCAGCACTGCCCTGGGCAGCTGTGCCAGGGATGGACATCCTTTTAGGTGGGATCTTGGGAATTAGGAATTCCTGGCTGGGCTGGAATTGCCAGAGCAGCTGGGGCTGCCCCTGCATCCCTGGCAGTGCCCAAGGCCAGGCTGGGCACTGGGGCTGGAGCAGCCTGGGACAGTGGGAGGTGTCCCTGCCCATCATCACTGGGGTTGCTGGCTCCTCATCCCATTGTTACTGGGATCAGCAGTGTCCAGCTCCTCTTCCATCCCCTGAAATTCCAGCACAGTTTGGGACCTTTCTGTGCTGTTTTATCCGAGGCAAAAACACACATTTATTTTTATTTTTATTTTTCTGCTCCGAGTTTCCTGGTGTCTGCAGGGACTTGGGAACTGTCCCAAGCAGGAGCAAAGCAGCGTTTTTTCCCAAGGGTCAAACTGTCCAGCCAAAAAATCCTTGGAATTTAAACAATTGGAGCCCTGTGCTGTTGGGAGCCAGGGGTGGCTCCAGGGCTTCCCACAAACTCTCTGAGTGTCCTGGGGGAGCAGCACGTGGGGCTGATCCGAAGGCAGCTCGGGAAATCCATGGGAGCCCATCCTGGGGGTCGGGTGGGACGTGACACTGCGGTCAGGGCTGATCTTCCTTGACAGCTTTTTGGGGAAAAAAGCGTTCCCAGGGTGTGCAGGGAGGTGGGATTTGGAGCTCCTGGCTGCGTGCAGTGTCCGGCAGCAATTCCCAACAGAAATATCTCATTTGAATGGATTGAGTTCCTCTGGGGACAGGCACAGAGGGTGGATAAATCTCCCTGGGAGCCTCTCCCTGCCTGCCCAGAGCTGTTCCTGCAGAGCCCTGGGAGCTGCCTGGTGGGGGCATTCCCAGGGGTGAGGGCATTCCCAGGGGAGCAGCCTCACAGCCTGGGGTCTCTACTGGAACAGGGGGGTTCAGGATTCCTGTAAATCCCGGGGCTCCCTGTGCTCCTGAGGGGCTCAGGGCCATTCCCACTCTCCTTTTTGGATCCCTCCTTGGCTCTGGGCTTTAGGACCTTCCATGCCATGATGCCACAGGTCTACCAGACTCCGTGTTGGATTTTCCATGTCCTGAGGCAGCTCTGGGATGGTTTTGGCACCTGCTGGGTATGTCCAGGCCTCCAGACCTGCTCCACCTCTGCCAGCATTCCGGGACATCCAGCAGCTTCCAGGGCCTGAAGGGGCTCCAGGAGAGCTGCAGAGAGACTGGGGACAAGGCCTGCAGGGACAGGACACAGGGAATGGCTCCCACTGCCAGAGGGCAGGGATGGATGTGAGATTGGGAATTAGGAATTCCTGGCTGGGCTGGAATTGCCAGAGCAGCTGGGGCTGCCCCTGGATCCCTGGCAGTGCCCAAGGCCAGGCTGGGCACTGGGGCTGGAGCAGCCTGGGACAGTGGGAGGTGTCCCTGCCATGGCAGGGGTGACACTGCAGGGGCTTTGGGGTCCCTTCCCACCCAAACCCATTCCAGGATTCCCTGATTCCATGATTCTGACCCAGCAGCTTCCTGTGCTCTGGGCTCCTCATTCCTGCAGTGCCAGGAGATCTCCGTGTGGGGCTGGGAGCAGTGAGGGGCAATTCCCAGTCAGGACAGTGACACTGTGACAGTGACACCGTGTGCTCATCCCGGTGTTCTGCTGAGCCAAACCTTCCCCTGTGCTCCCACGGGAGCCAGCAGGAGGCCCCGGCATGGAGAAGCTCCGGGTGTTGCTTTCCAAGGACACGGAATGTGGGAAGCAGCTCCTGGGGTGCTTTCTCCTCCCGTCCCTCCTGCTGCCATCCCAAGGATCCGGACAAAGCCCAGCTCCTTTCCCGTGGGCTCTTCCCAGGGAGGACAGGAGGATCCATGGGTGCCTTGAGCACGGGGAGTGGTGAACAGCAGGGAAACTCTCAGGTGGGATCCACCTTGGCTTCCTGAGCTCGCCAGGCCCTGGTGCCACCTTGTTCTCCTCCTGGGGTTTGCAGAATTCCCGTGTCCTCAGCGTGCCTCCAGCCCTGGCAGGAGCCGGGCTGTCCCGCACCCAGGGAATTTTCCACGGCTCCTCAGCAACCAAATGCAGCCCTGAGGAAATCAAGAAAACCCCCTGAGACTCGGGAAGCTGGGGGAGTCCTGGGGCCAGCAGCTGGAATTACCCCGGCCCTGGGAGGGGCTCTTGGGGAGTGCCAGGGGCTGGTGCAGTGAGATGGCACCGCCGGGCCCGTGTTTGTGCCAGGGGAATGGTGCCACCTCCTGGAGCCACTCCAGAGCCCGTGTCCCACGTGTCCCCTTTCCTTCTGGGCTCTCTGTGGTGCTGGCATGGGGTGTCTGGCCCACAGTGGGCTGGGGGTGTGCAGAATTTGGGGTGTCTGTGCCATGGGGGTCTGGGGCTGTGCAGAGTTTGGGGTGTCTGTGCTGTGGGGGCAGTGCAGAGTTTGGGGTCTGTGTGCCATGGGGGTCTGGGGTTTTGCAGAGCTTGGGGTGTCTGTGTGCCATAGGGGCAGTGCAGAGTTTGGGGTCTCTGTGCTGTGGGGGTCTGGGGGTGTGCAGAGTTTGGGGTCTCTGTGCTGTGGGGGCAGTGCAGAGTTTGGGGTCTGTGTACCGCGGGGGTGTGGGGCTGTGCAGATTTTGGGATCCCTGTGCCATGGGGGTCTGGGGGCAGTACAGAATTTGGGGTGTCTGTGCCATGGGGGTCTGGGGCTGTGCAGAGCTTGGGGTGTCTGTGCCGTGGGGGCAGTGCAGAGTTTTGGGTCTGTGTGCCATGGGGGTCTGGGGTTTTGCAGAGCTTGGGGTGTCTGTGTGCCATAGGGGCAGTGCAGAGTTTGGGGTCTCTGTGCTGTGGGGGCAGTGCAGAGTTTGGGGTCTGTGTACTGTGGGGGTGTGGGGCTGTGCAGATTTTGGGATTTCTGTGCCATGGGGGTCTGGGGGCAGTGCAGAGTTTGAGGTCTCTGTGCCGTGGGGGGAGCTTCCCCAGGAGCTGGGGGCTCCTGCCTGGCTGGGTTTCCCATCACAACCCCTCCCGATGTGGGGTTCTCCAGGTGGCTCCTGCTGGCCCTGCTTCCCCACAGGGGGGATTTGGGAATTCCTGGAGCCGGTCCAGCAGGGTTGGGCGGTTCCAGGAGCTGGGGGGCTCTGCCCAATGCCCTCCCTGCTCCCGGCCTGTGGAGCTGCCCGTCCCCACAGGCTCCGTGGGCGACATGGGCCCAGGGGTCGGGGCTGGCATCACCGGTGCGGGTGAGGGCTGGCAGCCCCTGAGCCCGCTGCGTGCCTCCCGCAGTTCTGCCAGCCCAGCGGGTGGCAGCTTTTCCCCGAGAGGAACCCCCCCACCTTCTTCGTGGCCGTGCTGACCGACATCAACTCGGAGCGGCACTACTGCGCCTGCTTCACCTTCTGGGAGGCCGTGGAGAGCCCGCAGGTACCGGGGACACGGGGACACGGGGACACGGGGACGGGGGCTGGCGGCGCTGACAGGGACACACCCGGCTGCCTTTGGCACTGGCCAGGGGTTCCTGCCTTCCCTGTGCCACAGGAATCCATGGATGGATGGGAAAGGTGGTCAGCAATGCTGCTGGAGAAGCACTCAGTTGGGTTTAGCTTTGGCCAGGAGTTCCTGCCTTCCCTGTGCCACAGGAATCCATGGATAGATGGGAAGGGTGGCCAGCAGCACTGACAAGGAAGCACCTAGCTGCCTTTGGCACTGGCCGGGGGTTCCTGCCTTCCCTGTGCCACAGGAATCCATGGATGGATGGAAAGGCTGGTCAGCAGCGCTGGTGGAAGAGCACCCAGCTGCTTTTGGCTCTGGCCAGGGGTTCCTGCCTTCCCTGTGCCACAGGAATCCATGGATGGATGGAAAGGGTGGTCACCAGTGCTGCTGGAGAAGCACTCAGTTGGGCTTAGCTCTGGCCAGGGGTTCCTGCCTTCCCTGTGCCACAGCAATCCAGACCCTGGCACTGGGAGTTTGGGACAGGGAAGAGCATCCCTTAACCCCCAACCCGGGCTGGTTTGTGCCTTCCCAGCCCCAGAGCCACGCCAGGAACGGTGAGGGCGAGGAGGAGGAGGAGGAGGAGGAGGCCTCGTCCCCCGTGCAGCCTGCCCAGCTGTTCGCTCCCAAGAGCCTGGTGCTGGTGTCGCGGCTGGACCACGCCGAGGTGTTCCGGGTGAGTCGGGGCGGCACAGGGAGCTGGGATGCTGCTCAGGGGAGAGGGCAGCTGTGCTGGGAAAGCCTTCCTGCCTGGGGAGTGGGAACACGCTGGCACAGCCCCTGGGAGCCTGGCCCCGTCCTGCCCTTGGCACCCCGGAGCTGTGGGGGCCGCAGCTGATCCCGGATGGCTGCGGGGCACGGAGCAGCTGCCGGCCCCGCTCCTGGAAACCCGTGAGGAACAGCCCGTTCCTGGAGCACTGTCTGTGCCAGCCCTGCTGGCTCCAGAGGTGCTGCATTGTGTGCCTGGGGAGGCCTTGGGAGGGCTGGGTACAGATTGTGTCCATGGGGATGGGCTGGGAGTGTCCAGCCTGGAGAAGGGAAGGCTCCAGGGAGAGCTTTCAGCTCATTCCAGGGCCTAAAGGGGCTCCAGGAGAGCTGCAGAGGGACTGGGGACAAGGCCTGCAGGGACAGGACACAGGGAATGGCTCCTACTGCCAGAGGGCAGGGATGGATGGGATCTTGGGAATTGGGAATTCCTGGCTGGGCTGGAATTGCCAGAGCAGCTGGGGCTGCCCCTGCATCCCTGGCAGTGCCCAAGGCCAGGCTGGGCACTGGGGCTGGAGCAGCCTGGGACAGTGGGAGGTGTCCCTGCCTTGTGTGGAGTGGGAATTCTCTGAAATACAGGATCTGTTTTCCTAAGCCTGGGACAGCAGAGTGGGGTCCTGCCAGACACAAGTTGGGGCAACTCCAGGGGACAGGGTCACTTCACTTGTTCCCAAAGACAGAGGTGTCCTGCCAGCTGGGACAGAAACAGTTCCCAGCTCCTCATTGCAGTGCCCAAGAATCTGAGCTTCATCTTCCCTCGTTATTCCAGCGGGCAGAGCTTTATCCTGCTCTTCCCTCATTATTCCATTGTGCCAGAGTCTGCCTGGCCCTGCTCTCCAAATCCCATTATTTGTGTTTCCCCTTTTCCTCGATGGTTGGAAACAACACCCTGAGGGTGCCTGGAACACAAATTCCTCAAATCCCTCCTTGCCAGCTTGTCCTGAGGGCTGCCCTGTGCAGGTGCCCCCAGAGCGGGGACTGCTGTTGCTTCCCAGTTGGAATAGGCTGTTTTTGTGGGCAGGGACCCACAGTGACCACCCAGGGCTGACCAGAGTCCAGGTGTGCTGTCAAGGGCATCACCCAAGTTTTGGGCATCTCAGCCAGCTCTCGCTGGGGAAGGATCTCCTGCCATGCCTTCCTTGGGGGTTGTGTGGGACTGGGGGTGCTGGGAGGCTGGAGCAGCCCAGCTGCCCCGGTCACCTCTCTCCTGGAGCTTTGGAAAGCCCCTCGGCACTGCTCCCGCGGAGCTCTGGCCTTGGGGACACGTCTCCTGCTCTGGTGGGGTCGCTGCAGGGATGGGGACGTGCTCCTGGCTGGAGTATCCCATCCCTGTGCACGAGGAAGAGCTGGAGCTGGCATTGCCAGGGTGTGTTTGTGGCCGGGGACAAGCCCTGGGGGTGTCCCCAGCTCCCTGCACTGCTCATCCGTGCTCTGCTCCCCTCTCCAGAACAGCCTGGGGCTGATCTACACCATCTACGTGGACGGGCTGAGCGTGTCCCTGGAGAACGTCATCGGGAACCTGCTGACCTGCACCATCCCCATCACGGGGGGAGCGCAGGTGGGTGTGCTGCTGTCCTGCTGCCCCGTCCCTGTCCTCGCTCTGTCCCCTCAGAGCCCAGCCCAGTCCTGCTCCCCATGCCGGAGTGGGCCCCGTGGGCAGGGCCTGGCTCCGTGCCCTGCTGCCTTCCCGAGTGCTTCCAAGCACAAATCCCGCTCACATCCTCACTTAGCCAAGGAGCTCCTGCTGCAGCTTCCATGTGCTGGCTCCTGCTGCCTTGGGAGGGAGCACCAGGGGCTTGACGTAGGTGCTGGTCAATCCATGCAAACATTCCCTGGTCCGTGGGCACTCCTGGGGTCTGGCTCTGTGCTCAGCCCTGTGGGATCCCCCTGTGGAGAGCTGCTCCAGAGCCAAGTGGTCACGGGCCATCTGTGAGAGCAGGGCTGGGACAGCTGCGAGGACACGGGCCAGCAGGGCCAGGAGCTCTTCTTGGGGCACTGGCCTGGTGCTGTGCCCATGTCTGTGCCAGGTCCTGTGTCCATATCTGTGCCTGTGTCTGTGCCAGGTCCTGTGCCTGTGTCTGTGCCAGTCCTGTGCCCGTGTTTGTACCAGGTCCTGTGCCAGGACCTGTGTCTGTGTCTGTGCTGTGTCCTGTGCCTGTGCTGGGGGCCTGAGGAGCAGCAGCTTCTCCTGCAGCTGAGGCCACCAACCCCCCTGCTGTCCCCTCAGAGCCATGTGTCCCTCCAGCCTGCCCTGCTCTGGCCCAGCTGGGCTCAGCACATGGAGCTGGGAGGATCCTTGGGGATGGCAGAGAGGGAAAGCCCAGCTGGACCCCCTGGCAGGAGGTTGGGGACAGCAGCGTTGTGCCCTGGAGCTCTTGTGTCCTGCTGGCCCCTGGGATGTCCCTGTGGATGTGTGCTTGTGTCCCTGTGTGCCTTCCCTCAGCTGAGCTCCCTTCCCCAGCACAGAGTGCCAGGAATGATCCCACAGCCAGGCTGATCCAGGGCAGCAGCCTTGGCCAGGCTGGGACAGCAGCACGGGGCACTGGGACAGCACTGCAGGGCACGGGGACAGCACCATGGGGCACTGGGACAGCAGCACAGGGCACTGGGACAGCACTGCAGGGCACTGGGACAGCAGCACAGGGCACTGGGACAGCGCTGCAGGGCACTGGGACAGCAGCACAGGGCACTGGGACAGCACTGGAGGGCACTGGGACAGCAGTGCAGGGCACTGGGACAGACTGCAGGGCACTGGGACAGCAGCACGGAGCACTGGGACAGCACCATGGGATACTGGGACAGCACCATGGGGCACTGGGACAGACTGCAGGGCACTGGGACAGCACCATGGGGCACTGGGACAGCAGCACGGGGCACTGGGACAGCAGCACCGGCCCCGGTGCCTCCACAGGGGGTTCCTCCCTGCCGTGACCCCGAGGGGGCTGTCCCTGATCCCGTATCACAGCGGGATTTGGGGCAGGTGCTGCCGCACGTCCGGGGCTCCCTCTGGCACCCAGGGCCGTGCGGGTCCCGGAGAAGCCGGCGGTGCTGCCGGGATTTGTGGGAGAGGGCTGGAGCCAGGCCTGTCCCGGTGCTGGGGGCAGAGCGAGGTGCTGCCCACCCCGGGCTGTGCCGGGTTTGCAGTCCCTTCCCATGGGATCTGCCCGGAGCCGGCTCCTCCCGGCGGGACCAGGAGCGGCTGCCAGAGCAGGACGGCTTCTCCTGCCACCATGGCTCGCTGAGCTTGGCACAGATCCGTGCCCCCAGCTGGGGCAGGATGGCTCTGCGCCGTGGGAACAGGGACAGTGTGACGGGGGGGACAGTTTGGTGGTGGCACTTCCCCTCCCGTGGTTTTCCTGCTCTCCTGCCGTGTCCAGCGCTCCTTCCCGGTGCCATAGGCATTGCTTTCACTCTGTGTCCCTGTCTGGGAGCTCCTGTCCTGTTGTCCCTGCTGGTGTCCCTGTCTCTGGGCTCCTCTCCTGTCCCATAGTCCCTGCTGGTGTCCCTGTCTGTGGGCTCCTGTCCCGTTGTCCCTGCTGGTGTCCTTGTCTGGGAGCTCCTGTCCTGTTGTCCCTGCTGGTGTCCCTGTTTGTGGGCTCCTGTCCCGTTGTCCCTGCTGGTGTCCCTGTTTGTGGGCTCCTCTCCTGTCCCGTTGTCCCTGCTGGTGTCCGTGTCCCTGGGCTCCTCTCCTGTCCTTTTGTCCCTGTCTGTGGGCTCCTCTCCTGTCCCGTTGTCCCTACTGGTGTCCCTGTCTGTGTCTGTGGGCCCCTCTCCTGTCCCGTTGTCCCTGCTGGTGTCCATGTCCCTGGGCTCCTCTCCTGTCCCATTGTCCCTGCTGGTGTCTGTGTCTCTGGGCTCCTCTCCTGTCCCTGCTGGTGTCCGTGTCCCCGCTGTGCCTGTCTGTGTGTCCTAACTGACTGTGCTCTCTGTCTGTCCCATCTCAGCCTGACGCGGAGGACGAAGCCGTGGTACGAACTCCTTTTCTTTCCCATCTTCTTTTCCCCACCTTTTCTCTCCCTGCTCTGGGTCCGTCCCCTCGTTAGCAGCCTCTCTGCTAATTGCTGTGACCCAGCCCCAGGTCCCGGTGGTCTCAGGGCACCCTCGGGTGTGTGTCCCTGTGTGTCCCACCTGAGGGCAGCCAGGATGTGTCCCTGGGCTCTGGGAAGGGGCTGAATTCCAGGCACACCTCTCTGGGTGCCCTCCTGGGCTTGTGAGAGCCCAGCTCAGGGCTCTGGCTCGGCTCAGCCGTGGATTTTGGGGCTGTTCTGCCAGGAGGTGGCTGCAGTGGGAACGCTGCTCCTGCAGGAGTGTTTTCCCTGGAGAGGAGTGGGAAGAGGAGGAGAGGGGCCTGGAGGCAGCCTGGGGATGTTTGAGTGTCCCTGTGTCCCTGGGAATGAGCTCAGGGCTGGGAATATTCAGTGGTATCAGGGAAGAAGCACCGATCCTGTGCCCGGGGTGTCCGTCCCTTCTCCCAGGATATTCCTCAGGATATTCCTTCCACTGGAGAAGCTGTGGAGCTGGGGCTGCTCCTGGGCACAGCCAGGCTGGGACAGGAGAGCTCCAAGGGCCCAGAAGAGGCTTGAATTCCCCTCAGATTCTGGGACCCCTTTGAATCCTGGGGAGCCCTCTTATCCTGGAGAGCTTTTGAATCCTGGAAAGCCCTCGCGTTCTGGAGATCCCTCAAATCCTGGGGAGCCCTCGTGTCCCAGAGAGCCATCGTGTCCCATCTGCACGCAGATCTCGGGGCCGTTGGGACATTGCTGGTGCTGGCTGGGGATGTTGCAGGAGGTGCCCTCCTTCCCCTCAGCCCAGGGACCCAGTCAAGCACCCAATGGGTGCCGTGGCAGCATCTTTTTCTCTCTTTCCCTTTCCCTTTTCCTCTTTTCCTTTCTCTTTCCCTTTCCAGATGGGGGTTGTGCTGGGGCACGGTGGCCCTGGCCCTGTGCCCGGGGGTCTGGCTGCCCCTGCCCTGTGCCCGGGGGGTCTGGCTGCCCTGGCCCTGTGCCCGGGGGTCTGGCTGCCCTGGCCCTGTGCCCGGGGGTCTGGCTGCCCCTGCCCTGTCCCAGCCCCTCTCTGGGTGGCCCTGGTGACCAGGTGTGTGTTGCCTTGCAGAGGACGATCTCGCTGGGAGCGGGGGACAGGCAGGTGATCCAGACCCCCATCAATGACTCGCTGCCCGTCAGCAGCTGCAGCGTGGCCCTGCTCTTCCGCCAGCTCGGTGAGACGTGTCCCCACCCTGCCCCCGTGGCACCTGGGGTCCCTTCAGGTCACCTCCCGCACGTGGCTCCGAGCTCTGTCCCGGCTGAGCCTCCCTGGCCCTGCTGTGCCATCCCTTTTCCAGGAGGGTGGGATTGGGGCTGGGGTCTGGAGGAGCAGCCCGGGGGTACCACTAGCCTTGTGTCCCCCAGGGAAGGCCACCCCGTACCCCCCAGGAAAGGCCACCAGCCCCCAGGAGGGACAGAGCATGTCTGGGAAGGCGGAGCACACCTGGCAGTGACCAGAACCACGAGTGGCTCTTTGGGGGATGCTGAGCTCCTCTCCTGGCAGGATGCGGGGATGGCGAGTGGGCTGCAGCCTGGGTGGGGTCAGGGGTCTCTGAGGGGTGTCAGAGGGACCCCCCCCCGATTCCTGAGCCCCTGCCGTGCCCTGCCCAGGCATCACCAACGTGCTGTTCCTGTTCTGCGCGGCGCTGACCGAGCACAAGATCCTGTTCCTCTCCAGCAGCTACCAGAGGCTGACAGACGCCTGCCGGGCCCTCCTGGCTCTCATGTTCCCCCTCAAGTACAGGTGAGGGTCCCCGAGCTTCCAGCTGTGCCAGCTGTGCCCCTGTCCCACCCTCGGTGCCCCCCGGGGTCTGGGGAATAACAGGGAATCTCCCAGTCCCGCCTCCCTCTTCTCCCAGGCAAAACGGGCTCTGGAGGCAGTGCTGGGAGATGTTCTGTCCTTCCTGGTGACCAGTTACAGGACGCAGGGAATGACTGGAGCTGTGCCAGGGAGGGATAGGATGGACATCAGGAAAGGCTCTTTTCCAAGGGTGCTGGGCACTGCCCAGGCTCCCCAGGGAATGGGCACGGCCCCAGAGCTCCAGGAGCGTTTGGACAGCGCTGCCAGGGATGCCCAGGCTGGGATTGTTGGGGTGTCTGTGCAGGGCCAGGAGCTGGATCTGTGATCCCTGTGGGCCCTTCCCACTCAGGAGATCCCATGGTTCCATGAGAAGGAGTGAGGTGTTCCCAGCAGTGTCTGTGCTCCTGTGGCATGGCTGGAACCCCGCTCACCCCGGGGAGCTGGGAATGTCCCACAGGGAGTGGGAACACAGCCCTGGCAGCACCGGGGCTCTTGGCAGCTCTGCCAGGGCTGGGCTGGGACAGGTGGGCTGAGGGTCCTGGCCAGCTCCTGTCTCCAGGCTGGCCTGGCCTCCCCAGGCTGCAGAGAGGCTGTTGGTGTCCCAGAGGAACTTTCCTTTTCACAGAATAATGGAATCCCTGAGCTTGGAAAAGCCCTCCAGGGTCACCAAGTCCAAGCTGTTCTCCATCCCCTCCTTGTCCCCAGCCCAGAGCTCTGAGTGCCACCTCCAGGAATTCCTTGGACACCTCCAGGGATGGGTGCTCCAAACCTCCCTAGGCAGCCCCAGCCAAGGCTTGACCCCCTTTCCATGGAGACTCTTTCCTGAAATTCTTCTTTTGGAGTTAATGGCTCTGCTGGAAACCCTTTCCTAGGTCAGACTTTGATTACAACCCCAAGACCAGACAGGGATCATATAATGGAATAATGAAATCTCAGGATCATTTGGATTGGAAGGGACCTCATAGCCCCTCCAGTGCCACCCCTGCCATGGCAGGGACACCTCCCACTGTCCCAGGCTGCTCCAGCCCCAGTGCCCAGCCTGGCCTGGGGCACTGCCAGGGATCCAGGGGCAGCCCCAGCTGCTCTGGCAATTCCAGCCCAGCCAGGAATTCCCAATTCCCAAGATCCCATCCATCGCTGCCCTCTGGCAGTGGGAGCCATTCCCTGTGTCCTGTCCCTGCAGGCCTTGTCCCCAGTCTCCATCACAGGGATGGGGCAGCCACAGCATTTGGGAGCTGTGTGTGGCCGTGGTGCCTGAGGGGCTGGGGGTGCCAGGGGCACCCTGGACACAGCTCCAGAGCCGGGATCGTGTCTGGGACGTGGGGCAGGGCTGGCATGGCTGCAGTGGGGCTGTGTTTGGAGCTGGTTCTGAGGCTGTTTCTGGTTGCAGTTTCACCTACGTGCCCATCCTGCCCGCCCAGCTCCTGGAGGTGCTGAGCACCCCCACCCCCTTCATCATCGGCGTCCATTCCATCTTCCAGTCGGAGACCCAGGAGCTGGTGAGAGCCCCCATTCCCTGTCCTGGTGCCAGGGGGCTGGGGACGAGCAGCATGGGTGTCACAGGCTTGGGTGACAGCTCAGTCCATCCTGAGGGTCCCCAGGGCCACAGGCTCTGTGTGCTCAGCCCGGGATGCATCCAGGTGTCCCACAGGAGCCAGCGGGTTGGCTGGGTCACTTGGGAATGGCCGGGGCTCGTGGGAATGGCTGGGTCCAGTGGGAATGGCTGGGTCCAGTGGGAATGGCTGGGTCCCTCTCCTGCAAGATGTTCCCTTATCCCCCCAGCAAAGGATCCCAGCGTGTCCTTGGATTTGGGGACGGGATGGGACACAGGGAGTGCCCAGCGCTCGGGGAAGGAGCCAGAGCCTGCTCCCAGCCCTTTCCTGAGCCAGCTCACCTGGATAGCTCCCCATGCCCTGTGGGATTGGGATGTGGGATTGGGGAGCGGGGCTGTGTCCCACTGCTGTCCCCCCTCCCAGCTGGACGTGGTGATCGCGGATCTGGACGGCGGCACCGTGAACGTCCCGGAGTGCGTGCACATCTCCCTGCTCCCCGAGCCCCTGCTCCAGCAGACTCGGGAAGCCCTGTCCATGGTGAGTGCCACGGCATTCCCGGGCTGCCAGCACCATCCCCTGGGAATGACACACGTGTCCTGGGAGCTGGGAGTGGAGCCAGGGCTCCTCTGTGAGCAGGATGCCTACGCTGGCATCCTGTCCACACCTTGGGGTCCTGTCCACACCTTGGGGTCCTGTCCACACCTTGGGGTCCTGCCCACACCTTGGGGTCCTGTCCACTCCTTGGGATCCTGCCCACACTTCGGGGTTCTGCCCACACCTTGGGGTCCTGTCCACTCCTTGGGATCCTGCCCACACTTTGGGGTTCTGCCCACACCTTGGGGTCCTGTCCATGCCTTGGGGTCCTGCCCACACCTTGGGGTCCTGTCCACTCCTTGGGGTCCTTTCCATGCCTTGGGGTCCTGCCCACACCTTGGGGTCCTGTCCACACCTTGGGGTCCTGCCCACACCTTGGGGTCCTGCCCACACCTTGGGGTCCTGTCCACACCTTGGGGCCCTGTCCACTCCCTGGCATCCTGTCCACACCTTGGGGTTCTGCCCACACCTTGGGATCCTGTCCGTGCCTTGGGGTCCTGTCCGTGCCTTGGGGTCCTGTCCGTGCCTTGGGGTCCTGTCCGTGCCTTGGGATCCCGTCACAGGGACCATTCCTGATCCAGTGGCCTCTGGCCAACACCCTGGGAATGACACAGATTTCCATGGGAGCTGGGAGTGGAGCAGCAGGGGTTACCTCTGTGAGCCTTGGTTCCTGCCCTGGGGTGCTGCTGCCCCTGTCACAGTGGCCATTCCCAATCCAATGCCCTCTGATGTCCTGCGGTGCCGGGGGGGTTCCTTTGGCAGAGGTTTCTGGGAATGTGGTGCTGGCTCCCAGCCCAGGGCAGGAAGCAGCTGTGGCCTGGCTGCTCCTGTGTTCCCAAGGCACTGCTGGAGCAGCTCCTGCTCCTCCTGGGGCAATGTGGGGTGAAGGTTTCCTGGCAGAGCAGGAGGGGCTCCCTCTTCCCTGGGATCCCAGTGCCAGCTGTGCTTCCCAAGGCAGGGTCAGGCCTGACAGAGCATTCCTGATCCCCCGTGGTTTGTCTCCAAGCCCCTCAGACCTTTTCCACAGGGGCTGTGGGGTCTCTGGGGAAATCTCCTTGGCTTCTCCAGCCAGGAGGGGGCCTGAGCTGAGTGTCCTCCCTGGGCAGGTCCTGGACCCAGAGCTGGAGGTGGCCGACCTCGCCTTCCCCCCTTCCACCATTTCCGCCTCTTCCCTCAAGATGCAGGTGAGTGCTGGGAGGGAGAGGGTCCCTGGGTGAGGGGCTGTTCTCCAGAGATACCCTGGGCAGGAGGAGAGGGTCCCTGGGTGAGGGGCTGTTCCCAGGACACCCTGGGCAGGAGGAGAGGGTCCCTGGGTGAGGGGCTGTTCCCAGGAACACCCCAGGCAGGAGGAGAGGGTCCCTGGGTGAGGGGCTGTTCCCAGGGACACCCTGGGCAGGAGGAGAGGGTCCCTGGGTGAGGGGCTGTTCTCCAGGGATACCCTGGCTCTCTCACACCATTCCAGCTCCCTGTCCATCCAAGGCCACTGCTCCGAGCCCTGGCTGGCTCCTGCAGTGCCGTGGGCTCCGGATTCACGGCCAGGCTGGAGCAGACAGGGAATGTTTGGGCTTGCAGCATTCCCAGAGCTCCCTCTCCTCCCTGTGCCCCTTTTCCCTGGAGTCTCAGCCACATTCCCTGCCCTCACCCCGGGGTTGATCCCGTGCTGGGGGGAAATCCCTGCCCCGGGAGCTGCCCTGTCCACACCCTGTGCCCCACAAGCGCGGGCTGTGCTTCCCTGTTCCAGGACAAGGAGATCCGGGCCGTGTTCCTGCGCCTGTTTGCTCAGCTGCTGCAGGGCTACCGCTGGTGCCTGCACATCATCCGCATCCACCCCGAGCCCGTCATCCGCTTCCACAAGGTGAGGGCCTCGTCCGGGCCGGGCTGAGCCGGCCTGGGACAGCTGAGTCCAGGAAACAGCCCCGGGTTTCCAGGCAGTGACCTCCCCAGGGTTCCTGCCAGCCCACCTGCATCCCGTGTTTGTCCTCGAGCGTGCCGAGGTCTCCTGGGGCAGGCAGCGCTTCCCTGCCCGTGCCCCGGCGTGCTCGGTGCTCCTGCAGAGCTCAGCGAGGAGGGAGCCCGGGCCTGCAGCTGGGTGATTTGGGAGATCTTGGCACTGCTGAGGGACCACCTGCAGTCCTCTGGCCCCGAGTCCCTCTGGCCTTGAGTTCCTGTGCCCCTCTGTCCCTGTGTTCCTGAGTCTTGTGTTCCTGTGCCTCTCTGTCCTTGTGTCCCTGAGTCCCTCTGGCCTTGTGTTCCTGTGCCCCTCTGTCCCTGTGTTCCTGAGTCCCGCTGTCCCTGTGTCCCTATGGCCTTGTATCCCTGTGTCCCCATGTCCCTGCATCCCTGTGTCCCTGTGCCCCTATGCCCCAGAGTCCTTCTGGCTTTGTGTCCTCATGTCCCTGTGTCCCCATGTCCTTGTGTCCCTCTGTCCCTGTATCCCTGTGTCCCAGAGTCCCTCTGGCCCTGTGTCCCCATGTCCTTGTGTCCCTCTGTCCCTGTATCCCTGTGTCCCTAGGTCCCAGAGTCCCTCTGGCCCTGTGTCCCCATGTCCTTGTGTCCCTCTGTCCCTGTATCCCTGTGTCCCTGTGTCCCGCCTCTGCATGCCAAGGTGACACCAGAGCCCTTCCCTTGCCCCTTGTCCTGCTGCCACGGGCCAGAGGCTCAGCTTTCCATGCCAACCCTGTCCCTGCACCCAGGTGGCGCAGGGAAGGAGGTGGCACGGTCCCAGTGCCACCCAGCTGCCCATCCATGGCTTGGTGTCACCCACTCTGCTGACGGCACTGCGGTTCCCTTGGCAGGCGGCGTTCCTGGGCCAGCGGGGGCTCACGGAGGACGATTTCCTCACCAAGGTGCTGGAGGGGATGGCCTTCGCTGGCTTTGTCACCGAGCGCGGGGCTCCCTACCGCCCCATCGACCTCTTCGACGAGGTGAGGCCTCGGGGCAGCTCCCCTTCCCACATCCCGGGATCTGCGGGGCTGGGCGGGATCTGTGGGGCTGAGCGGGATCTGCGGGGCTGAGCAGGATCTGCGGGGTCTGAGCAGGATCTGCGGGGCTGGGCGGGATCTGTGGGGCTGAGTGGGATCTGTGGGGCTGAGTGGGATCTGTGGGGCTGAGCAGGATCTGTGGGGCTGAGCAGGATCTGCCAGGGCTGAGTGGGATCTGTGGGGCCTGAGTGGGATCTGTGGGGCTGAGCAGGATCTGCCAGGGCTGAGCAGGATCTGCAGGGCCTGAGTGGGATCTGCCAGGGCTGAGCAGGATCTATGGGGCCTGAGCAGGATCTGCGGGGCTGAGCGGGATCTGTGGGGCCTGAGCAGGATCTGTGGGGCTGAGCAGGATCTGCCAGGGCTGAGCAGGATCTATGGGGCCTGAGCAGGATCTGCGGGGCTGAGCGGGATCTGTGGGGCCTGAGCAGGATCTGCGGGGCTGAGCGGGATCTGTGGGGCTGAGCGGGATCTGTGGGGCTGAGCAGGATCTGCCAGGGCTGAGCAGGATCTGCGGGGCCTGAGTGGGATCTGTGGGGCTGAGTGGGATCTGTGGGGCTGAGCAGGATCTGTGGGGCTGAGCAGGATCTGCCAGGGCTGAGCGGGATCTGTGGGGCTGAGCGGGATCTGCCAGGGCTGAGCGGGATCTGTGGGGCTGAGCGGGATCTGTGGGGCTGAGCAGGATCTGCCAGGGCTGAGCGGGATCTGTGGGGCTGAGCGGGATCTGTGGGGCTGAGCAGGATCTGCCAGGGCTGAGCAGGATCTGCCAGGGCTGGGTGGGATCTGCCAGGACTGAGCAGGATCTGCCAGGGCTGAGCAGGATCTGCCAGGGCTGGGTGGGATCTGCCGTGGCTTGAGCGGGATCTGCGGGGTCTGAGCAGGATTTGCAGGGTTGAATGGGATCTGTGGGGCCTGAGCGGGATCTGCCAGGGCTGAGCGGGATCTGCCATGGCCCCGGGTTTGGGAGTGCTCCTGTCAGCCCTGTCCTGTCCTCCCCAGCTCGTGGCCTACGAGGTGAAGCGCATGAAGGCGGAGGAGGGGAACAAGCAGAAAATCCTGAGGCACATCAAGGAGCTGGCAGAGAAACTCTACAAAAACGTGAGTCCTGGAGCTCCTGGGCAGGAGTGGGAATGTGCTGGGGGATACGGGGCAGGGAGAGCCTGGGTGGAGTCCTAGTCACTGTGTCCTCTCTCCATGAGCTCGTGGTGACGGTTCCTGTCCCTCCTTGCGCTGTCCTGTGTGGTCAGGCACATCCTCATGTGCCCAGAGGGTCCAGGGAGTGGGATTCCCTGCTTTTATAGGGTCTCAGAATCCCAGAATCCCTGAGGCTGGAAAAGCCCTCCCAGCCCATCCAGTCCAAGCTGTGCCCAATGCCCACCTTGTCCCCAGCCCTGAGTGCCACCTCTGGGAATTCCTTGGGCACCTCCAGGGATGGGGGACTGGGCAGCCCCTTCAAGGCCTCACCACCCTTTCCAGGAGGAAATTCCTGCTGATGTCCACCCTGAGCCTCCCCGGCCCAGCTGGAGGTTTCCAGTGGCACCTGAGGGCAGGAGTGCCCCTGGGAGCCTCGACTGGCTGGGATGGAGCTCCTGCTGGCACTTGGCTCGTGGCCGTGCCACAGCTGTGCGCCCCTGGGGCTTGGGGGAGCGGATCCTGGGGCTTGCAGATTCCAGCTGGGAGCAGAGCAGGGGGCTGAGGGCTCCTGTCCGGGAGGGGACACGCGGCGGCCCCAGGGCTGAGCTGGAGCCGTCCCCGCGCAGGAGAACCCGTACCCCGCGGTGACCATGCACAAGGTGCAGAAGCCCACGGAGGGCTGTCACCTGCGCCTGCACCAGAAGCCCTTCCCTCGCCTGGACGAGGGCACCGTGCAGTGGATCATCGACCAGGCCACGGCCAAGCTGCAGACCGCCCCGCCCGCCGTCAAGGCTGAGAAGAAGTGCATGGTGCCCTCGGGACCCCCCATCGGTACGTGGGGCACGGGGGGACCCTGCATGGGGGGCTGCTGGAGGCCATGGTGCCCTCAGGACCCCCCATGGGTATGGGGGGACCCTGCATGGGGGGCTGCTGGAGGCCATGGTGCCCTTGGGACTCCCCCATGGGTATGTGGAGCATAGGGGACCCTGCATGGGGGGCTGCTGGAGGCCATGGTGCCCTTGGGACCCCCCCATGGGTACAAGGGGACCCTACTCTGGGGGGCTGCTGGAGGCCATGGTGCCCTCGGGACCCTCCATGGGTACAGGGGGCATAGGAGACCCTGTTCTGGGGGGCTGCTGGAGGCCATGGTGCCCTCAGGACCCCCATGGGTTGTGGGGCACAAGGAGACCCTGTTCTGGGGGGCTGCTGGAGGCCATGGTGTCCTCGGGACCCCCATGGGTATGCGGGGCACGGGGGGACCCTGCATGGGGGGCTGCTGGAGGCCATGGTGTCCTCGGGACCCCCATGGGTACGTGGGGCACAGGGGGACCCTGCTCTGGGTCACACCACAGGAGTAAAACACGGAGGAACAGCAGCTCTGACCCCTTTGGGGCTCTGAGCTCCCCAGGGGCTCCCAACACCCATGGAGGCCCCGTGGCCCCTTGGAGCAGGGGGACACCGTGTCCCCACCGGGGTGCCCGTCCCACCCCGCCTGGCCTGAGCGGGATCTCTTCCCAGCTGCCATCCTGGAGCGCAACGGGAACGCCCTGGCCAACAGCGCCCGGCGCCTGGAGGTGGTCAGGAACTGCATCTCCTACGTCTTCGAGAACAAGATGCTGGAGGCCAAAAAGGTGAGGGGGGCTGGGGTTGGGGGGTCAGTGTCCTCTGTGGGTGGAGAGGACGTTCCCTGTCCTGTGCCCACATCCTGCTGGTTGGCTTAGGGTCAAAAAGTTGTGGAATCACCGAGTTACTGAGGTTGGAAAATCCCTCTGAGCCCATCGGGTCCAACCGTCCGCAGCACTGCGAAGGCCACCCCTGCCCATGTCCCCAAGTGCCACATCCACATGGCCTTGAAGTCCCTCCAGGGCTGGGGACTCCAAATCCCCCTGGGCAGCCCCTGCCGAGGCCTGACCCCCTTTCCATGGGGAAATTCCTGCTGATGTCCACCCTGAGGCTCCCCTGGCCCAGCTTGAATCTGTTCCCTGTCCTCCTGTCCCTGTTCCCTGGGAGCAGAGCCCCACTCCCACCTCAGTAACAGGAGCATGGAGCCATTTGGATTGGCAATCCCTTTGGGACCATCAAGTCCCACCATTCCCCAGCACTGCCGTGGCCACCACTGCCCCGTGACGTGTCCCCCTCGTGGTGTTCCTGGGATTTTGGCTGGTGACTCCACACCAGCTCAACTCCACTGTTCCATCTCCCAGTGCCCCTGGGCTCCTCCCCCTCCTCCATGGCCGGCCACACCTGGAATTCTGTCCTGCTTTGTCTCCATGTCCGAGTGCATCCCGTGACAGTGGTGTGGGCCCGCTCCGTGTGGGAGCAGGGCTGTCCCGGCGCCGTCCCACCCCACAAACCCCGTTCCCACAGCTGTTCCCGGCCGTGCTGCGCGCCATGAAGGGCCGGGCCGCCCGGCACTGCCTGACCCAGGAGCTGCACCTGCACGTGCAGCAGAACCGCGCCGTGCTGGACCACCAGCAGTTCGACTTCGTCATCCGCATGATGAACTGCTGCCTCCAGGTAGGCCGGGGCTGGGGGGCTCCTTCTTCCCCTGGGACAGGGCAGGGGTCGGCCTCGGAACGTCCCCTGCTCACCCCTGCTCCCTCCCCAGGACTGCACGGCCATGGACGAGCACGGCATCGCCGCCGCCCTGCTGCCGCTGGTCACCGCCTTCTGCAGGGTGAGTGACCGCAGTGTCCCCACCCCGGAGCCCTCAGGATCGCCCCAGGTGGCAGAGGCTGCAGGGGGGTGTCCCCTCAGCACTTGTCAGCCTACGGCTCCTGCCCAGAACCTTCCACCCAGCCCAGACTGGCCCGAGGCTCCCAGGGAGGCCTGGAACACCTGTGGGAAAGGGGTTGTTCTGGAATGCCAGCTTGATCCCATGGTCAGGCTGGGCTGGGCTGAGCCTCTGGGTGGGCTCTGAGCAAGAGAATTTTCAGGGAGTGCTGGAGGAACTCTGGTGCAGACATGCCTCCTGCCTGCCCAGGGCTTTCCCAGTGACCGGCTGGAGGAGCAGGGACACTCGAGTGGAGAGCTCAGCACAAAGGCTGTGTGCAGATGGATCTTTTCCACCTACTTCCACAGAAACTGAGCCCTGGCATCACCCAGTTTGCATACAGCTGCGTGCAGGAGCACGTGGTGTGGACCAACATCCAGTTCTGGGAGGCCATGTTCTACTGCGACGTCCAGAACCACATCCGGGCCCTCTACCTGGACAGCGCCGAGGAGAACCACGTGGAGCAGGTGGGAGGGTGGCCCAGGAGAGCTTTTCCCAAAGGGCTGGGGCTCATCACAAGAGTTACAGAATGGGTTGGCTGGGAACCTCAAAGCCCTCCAGGGACACCTCCCACTGTCCCAGGCTGCTCCAGCCCCAGTGTCCAGCCTGGCCTTGGACATTCCAGGGATCCAGGGGCAGCCCCAGCTGCTCTGGGAATCCCGTTCAGCTGCCTGTTCTGGGCAGCCTGCTGAGCTGAGGACGAGGGGCTGCACCCCAGCTGTGGGAGATCCCTGTGGGTCTGTCCATGCAGACAGCCCCATCCCTTCCCCCTGCTCCAGGAGAGCGCGGAGGAGCCGCAGGAGGCCAAGTCGGCGCTGGAGATCGCGTCGGAGCAGCTGCGGCTGTGGCCCACCATGAGCCGGGAGAAGCAGCAGGAGCTGATCCAGAAGGAGGAGAGCACGGTGTTCAGCCAGGCCATCCACTACGCCAACAGGATGAGCTACCTGCTGCTGCCCCTGGACACCAGCAAGAACCGCCTGCTCCGCAGCTCCGGCCTGGGCGACGTGGAGAGCGTCAGCAACAGCTTCGTCACCAACAGGTGCTGGGGACATGGGGGACGCCGAGCTGGGACAGAGCTCATGCGGTGGGCCAGGCTGCTCTCAGGGAAAGATGTCCCTGCTTGCTGTGGGCAGTTGGACCAGATGGCCTGTGAGGGTTCTTTCCAATCCCAGCCATGCTGGGATTGCGGGCTTATGTCAGGATTGAGGTGGATTGTGGTGCTCAGGGGGGTTTCTGGGAGTAGGAGCTCTCCTGGGTCCATGCTGGGAGTGGGAACAGTCTTGGACTCCTGTCAGGAGTGGGAGGGAGCTTTCCAGCATCTCTGTTAGGAGTGGGAGCTCTCCTGGGATCATATCAGGAGTGGGAACTCTCCTGTGTTCCTATGAGGAGTGGGAGCTCTCCTGAGTCTGTATCAACACTGGGAGCTCTCCTGGGATTATATCGGGAGTGGGAACTCTCCTGTGCTCCTATGAGGAGTGGAAGCTCTCCTGGGATCATATCAGGAGCAGGAACTCTCCTGTGTTCCTATGAGGAGTGGGCTTTTTCCAGGAGTGAGAGTTTTCCTGGGTTTCTGTCACAAGCAGGAGCTCTCCTGGCTCTGTGTCAGCACTGGGAGCTCTCCTGGGATCATATCAGGAGTAAGAACTCTCCTGTGCTCCTATGAGGAGTGGGAGCTCTCCTGGGATCGTATCAGGAGTAGGAACTCTCCTGTGCTCCTATGAGGAGTGGGAGCTCTCCTGGGATCATATCAGGAGTAGGAACTTTCCTGTGTTCCTATGAGAAGTGGGAGCTCCCTGGCTTTTTCCAGGAGTAAGAGTTTTCCTGGGTTTCTGTCACAAGCGGGAGCTCTCCTGGCTCTGTGTCAGCACTGGGAGCTCTCCTGGGTTTTTACCAGGAGTGGGAGCTCTCCTGGTGTCATATCAGGAGTTTCCTATGTTCCTATGAGGAGTGGGAGCTCTCCTGAGTCTGTATCAACACTGGGAGCTCTCCTGGGATTATATCGGGAGTGGGAACTCTCCTGTGCTCCTATGAGGAGTGGAAGCTCTCCTGGGATCATATCAGGAGCAGGAACTCTCCTGTGTTCCTATGAGGAGTGGGCTTTTTCCAGGAGTGAGAGTTTTCCTGGGTTTCTGTCACAAGCAGGAGCTCTCCTGGCTCTGTGTCAGCACTGGGAGCTCTCCTGGGATCATATCAGGAGTAGGAACTCTCCTGTGCTCCTATGAGGAGTGGGAGCTCTCCTGGGATCATATCAGGAGTAGGAACTCTCCTGTGCTCCTATGAGGAGTGGGAGCTCTCCTGGGATCGTATCAGGAGTAGGAACTTTCCTGTGTTCCTATGAGGAGTGGGAGCTCCCTGGCTTTTTCCAGGAGTAAGAGTTTTCCTGGGTTTCTGTCACAAGCGGGAGCTCTCCTGGCTCTGTGTCAGCACTGGGAGCTCTCCTGGGTTTTTACCAAGAGTGGGAGCTCTCCTGGTGTCATATCAGGAGTGGGAACTCTCCTGTGTTCCTATGAGGAGTGGGAGCTCTCCTGGCTTTTTCCAGGAGTAAGAGTTTTCCTGGGTTTCTGTCACAAGCAGGAGCTCTCCTGGCTCTGTGTCAGCACTGGGAGCTCTCCTGGGTTTTTACCAGGAGTGGGAGCTCTCCTGGTATTGTATGAGGAGTGGGAGCTGTCCTGGGCCCATGCTGGGAGTGGCCCCTGGCCGGGGCTGTCCTGGGCTGACCCTTCCCCGTTTCCCTTGGGAAGCATCGCGGGCAGCGTGGCCGAGAGCTACGACACCGAGAGCGGCTTCGAGGACGCCGAGAGCTCGGACGTGGCCAACTCCGTGGTGAGGTTCATCAACCGCTTCGTGGACAAGGTGTGCACCGAGAGCGGCGTCACCAACGAGCACCTCAAGGGGCTGCACGTCATGATCCCGGGTGAGGACACCGGGGTGGCCACGGGGGTCCCGCAGGAACAGCGGGAGAGGACACGGCGGGATCTGGGGGAGCAGAGTGGATTTGGGAAAGGCAGGGTGGGGTTTAAGCGGGATAGGGTGAGATTTGGGCAGGGCAGGATTTGGATAGGGCAGGTAGGATTTGGATAGAGTGGGATTCAGGTAAGGGAGGGCAGGATTTGGGTAGGATAGGATGGAATTTGGGCAGGGACAGGGTGGGATTCTGGCAGGGCAGGTGGGATTCAGGCAGGGACAAGTTAGATTCGGGCAGGGACAGGGTGGGATTCTGGCAGGGCAGGATGGGATTTGGGCAGGACAGGTGGGATTTGGGCAGGGCAGGTGGGATTCAGGAAGGGACAGGTTAGATTTGGGCAGGGACAGGAGGGATTCAGGCAGGACAGGTGGGATTCGGGCAGGGATAGGGTGGGATTTGGGGCAGGACAGGATGGGATTCAGGCAGGACAGGTGGGATTCAGGCAGGACAGGGTGGGATTCAGGCAGGGACAGGGTGGGATTTGGGCAGGGATAGGGTGGGATTTGGGGCAGGACTCACCCCCTGTCCCACAGACATCGTGCAGATGCACATCGAGACCCTGGATGCCGTGCACAGGGAGAGCAAGAGGCTTCCTCCCATCCAGAAGGTAGGAATGCCCTGCTGGGCTGGGAGCAGAGCCGGGGGGGGGGCTGTGAGACCCTCCCCACGGGCCTGAGCCCCCTGTTGTTCCCCCAGCCAAAGCTGCTGCGGCCCAACCTGCTGCTGGGGGAGGAGTGTGTGATGGAGGGGCTCCGCGTGTACCTGATGCCGGACGGGCGCGAGGAGGGCGCCGGGGGCAGCGTCGGGGGGCCCCCCCTGCTCCCCGCAGAGGGAGCCGTGTTCCTCACCACCTACAGGATCATCTTCAAGGGAACCCCCACGGACCCCCTGGGTGAGGGGCTGCGGCCTCGGGAAAGGGCGAGCAGGGGAGAGGGTTGGGGTTCCCTGGGGATCAGAGGGATGTTTGGGGATGCTTAAGGAGGAGGGAGCTGGTCAGTGATCCATGGGGATCAGGGGGCTGGTCAGTGATCCATGGGGATCAGGGGGCTGGCCAGTGATCCCTGGGGTCAGTGATCCATGGGGATCAGGGAGCTGGTCAGTGATCCATGGGGATCAGGGAGCTGGTCAGTGATCCATGGGGAGCAGGGGGCTGGTCAGTGATCCCTGGAGACCAGGGGGCTGGTCAGTGATCCCTGGGGTCAGTGATCCATGGCAAGCAGGGGGCTGGTCAGTGATCCCTGGAGATCAGGGGGCTGGTCAGTGATCCCTGGGGTCAGTGATCCCTGGAGATCAGGGGGCTGGTCAGTGATCCCTGGGGTCAGTGATCCCTGGAGATCAGGGGGCTGGTCAGTGATCCCTGGGGAGCAGGGGGCTGGTCAGTGATCCTGGGGGATCAGGGCTGGTGATCCCTGGGGATCAGGGGTTGTTTCTGGCCGCTGTGTCCCACGGACCCGTGTCCATGGTGGGACAGACACGGAGGGTGGCCTGGCGTGGCGTGGCCCTGCCCGGGGCCAGGGCAGGGATGGAGCTGAGCCCTTCCTGTCCCGTGTCCAGTGGGGGAGCAGGTGGTGATCCGGTCCTTCCCCATCGCCTCGCTGACCAAAGAGAAGAAGATCAGCATCCAGGCCCAGGCAGATCAGTTCATCCAGGAGGGATTGCAGCTGCGCTCCTGCACATTCCAGGTGGGAGCCCGTGCTGGGAGAGAGCTCCCAAACCTGCCGTGCACAGGGACAGCCAGGAGCAGGAGTGGAGACTCCAGGAGGAAAGGGAGTGGGGCAGGGGAAAGGGAACGGGACAGAGGAAAGGGAATGGGATAAAGGAAGGGGAATGGGACAGAGGAAAGGGAATGGGACAGAGGAAAGGGAATGGGATAAAGGAAGGGGAATGGGATAGAGGAAAGGGAATGGGACTGAGGAAAGGAAATGGGGCAGAGGAAAGGGGAATGGGATAAAGGAAGGGGAATGGGACAGAGGAAAGGGAATGGGACAGAGAGGAAGGGGAATGGGACTGAGGAGAGGGAATGGGACAGTGGAAAGGGAATGGGAATGCAGGGAGAGGCAGGGCAGCCTCAGTCCAGCCGATGCCCTTGGTGCTCCTGGGTGGATCCAAGCTCTGCCCTGATCCATGGGAAGGGCTGCCCCCTGGCCTGACCCCGCTGTCACCCCCAGCTGCTGAAGATTGCCTTTGACGAGGAGGTGGCCTCGGACAGCGCCGAGATCTTCCGGAAGCACCTGCACAAGCTGCGCTACCCCCAGCACGTGCGCGGCACCTTCGCCTTCACCGTAGGCCAGTCCCCCAAGCAGGCCATGCAGCCCAAGGCCAAGGAGAAGAACCCCTCGCTCAGGTACCCGTGCCAGGAGAGGGAATCACACCTGGATGTGCCTCCTCTTCTGGGATCCCCCTCCTGTCCCTGCTCCGGCAGAGCCACCGGGCTGGGGGCACTCAGGGAAGGGGACACGGGGAGCTGAGCCCTCCTTGCTCAGACCCATCCTGGTGCAGGGTTTGCATCGCTGGAGATCAGAGAATCCTTAGGCTTGGAAAAGCTCTGTGAGACAATGACTCCAGCCATTCCCAGCACTGCCCTTGTCCCCAGGTGCCACATCCACACAGCTCTTAAATCCCTCCAGGGATGAGGACCCCAGCCCTGTGTCAGAGCCCTTTCCAGGAGGGAATTTCCCAAAACCCACCCTGAGGCTGCCCTGGCCCAGCCTGAGGCTGTTCCCTCTCCTCCTGTCCCTGTTCCCTGGAGCACAGCCCGACCCCCCCGGCTGTCCCCTCCTGGCAGGAGCTGTGGAGACCAAAGAGCTGCAGATGTCCCCTGTCCTGCAGTGTCCCCAGCCCCACACAGTCACACTGGGAAGGACGGGTCACACTGGGAGGTGGGAGTTTGTTGCAGTGGCATCCCCTGCCTGAGGAGGTGTCCCACAGGAGGGGTTCCAGTGGCCTGGGTGGCTCAGGGACACAGTGCTGCAGTGCTGGGTGACTCAGGGACATTGTCCTGCAGCACTGGGTGACCTGGGGACACAGTCCTTCAGTGTTGAAGGACTGAGTAGTGTTGTCCTGCAGCACTGGCTGCGCCTCTGAGCCCAGGCTCAGCTGGCAGTGTCTCTGCCATGGATCCCCTGGTACCTGTGGTGGATCCCCAGGTCCCTGCCGTGGATTCCATGATCCCAGTAGATCCCCTGGTCCCTGTGCTGGATCCCTGTCCCTTGCTGTGATTTGGAGCCTCCTCTGGGATGAGCTGGAGCTCTGCCTGTGACAGCTCTGATCCAGAGTGTGGGGCACGGCCCCATCCCAACTCCCCAAATCCCTTGGGAATGGCAGG
The DNA here is from genome assembly GCF_024509145.1 of Vidua macroura. NCBI lineage: Eukaryota > Metazoa > Chordata > Aves > Passeriformes > Viduidae > Vidua > Vidua macroura. The sequence goes on from NC_071575.1 coordinate 73,194,302, forward strand.
AGCTGGGGCTCCTGCAGGGCCGGGGCGCTGGCAGGTGACACGTCTGTCCCCTCCCGTGTGACAGTGACCGCCCAGGCTGAGGGCTGCTCGTGGCTCTGGCTGCCTGGGTGACAGCGCTGTCCCTCTGTGCCCTTGCCCGTGTGCCCAGGACGCTGTCCAAGAACCTGGTGAAGAACGCCAAGAGGACGATCGGCCGGCAGTACGTGACCCGCAAGAAGTACACGCCCCCGGCCTGGGAGCAGCGGGGCAGCCAGCACTTCCCCGAGGACAACGAGGACGAGATCTCAGGTTGGGAACGCCCCGGGGAGGCCAGGGAGCGGTGGCACCTGGGAGAAGTCCGGGTGTCCCTGCGGTGGGAGCATCTCCGGGTTCCAGGTGCCGCCCCAGCCTTGGCTGCTGGTGGTGGCCAGCACGGAGGGAGGTCTAGGGCTGGCTGGAGAGCCCCCCAGGAGTCTGGTGGTGGTGACGGTGACAGCAGCAGGGTGGGACATTGCTCCAGCCCATCCTCCCGCTGCTCTGGGACGCGGTGCGTGCGCCGAGGTGTCCCAGCCCCGCCGTGTCCCCGCAGTGTCCGAGGAGCTGGACAGGAGCACCCTGACGCCCGGCAGCACCATGAGGCCGTCGGAGAAGATGACCATGACGCACGTGGTGGAGCGCGCCTGCTGCCGGGACTACCAGCGCCTGGGGCTGGGCACGCTGAGCAGCAGCCTGACCCGCTCCAAGAACGAGCCCTTCCGCATCTCCACCGTCAACCGCATGTACGCCATCTGCCGCAGGTGAGCCGGCCCGGGCCGCGGATCCCCGCGGATCCCGCTGATCCCTGCTGATCCCTGCTGATTCCTGCGGATCCCTGCTGATCCCCGCGGATCCCTGCGGATCCCTGATGATCCCTGCTGATTCCTGCTGATCCCTGGAATCGCTGCCGATCCCTGCGAATCCTTGCTGATCCCTGCAGATCCCTGCGGATCACCGCGGATCTCTTCAGATCCCTGCGGATCCCTGATGATCCCCGCGGATCGCCGCGGATCGCTGCGGATCCCCGTGGATCGCTGCGGATCCCTGTGGATCCCCGCTGATTCCTGCTGATCCCCGCTGATCCCTGCGGATCCCTGCTGATCCCTGCTGATTCCTGCTGATCCCTGCTGATCCCCGCGGATCCCTGCAGATCCCTGATGATCCCCACTGATTCCCGCTGATCACTGCAGATCCCCGCGGATCCCTCTGGATCCCCGTAGATCCCTGCAGATCCCCGTAGATCCCCGTAGATCCCTGCAGATCCCCGTGGATCCCTGCGGATCCCTGCAGATCCTTGCTGATCCCTGCTGATCGCAGCAGATCCCTGCTGATTCCTGTGGATCCCCTGTGGATCCCTGCGAATGCCCACAGATCCCTGTGGATCCCTGCTATCTCTGTTGATCCCCGCTGATCCCTGCAGATCCCTGCTGATTCCCGCTGATCCCTGCTGATCCCCGTGGATCCCTGCTGATCCCCATAGATCCCTGATGATCCCAGCAGATCCCTGCTGATTCACACTGATCCCTGCTGATTCCTGCTGATCCCTGCTGATCCCCGTGGATCCCCACGGATCCCTGCTGATCCCAGCAGATCCCAGTGTCACCGGGACACCCAGAGCCACCAGGATCAATAAAACCTTCCAGCGGTGCCAGCATCGCTTTGTCCTCAGCCAACCCAATCCCAGCCCGCAGCGCCCCACGACTTTCTCACTTACTGATACGTTTTTAGCCAACGTTCATTGGCTCTGAGTTGCCCAATCCTCTTCATTCATCACTGTTCTGCCCTCTGTTGATTACTGATTTCTCACTTCTCGTGATTAGTCTGAATTTTCTGGTGTTTTTATAATGTTTTTGCCACATGGGGAGTTTCCAGCACTGAGGCTGAAATGTCTTTGTTAGTGTTTCTTTTGTCTTAATTTACTCCAATGTCTCCTTGGATGACCATGAGTCCTGGTCACTCCGTCGTGTCCTTGGATGACCATGAGTCCTGGTCACTCCATCGTGTCCTTGGATGACCATGAGTCCTGGTCACTCCGTCGTGTCCTTGGATGACCATGAGTCCTGGTCACTCTGTTGTGTCCTTGGATGACCATGAGTCCTGGTCACTCCATCGTCTCCTTGGATGACCATGAGTCCTGGTCACTCTGTTGTGTCCTTGGATGACCATGAGTCGTGGTCACTCCGTTGTGTCCTTGGATGACCATGAGTCCTGGTCACTCCATCATGTCCATGGATGACCATGAGTCCTGGTCACTCCATCATGTCCATGGATGACCATAAATCCCGGTCACTCCGTTGTGTCCTTGGATGACCATAAATCCCGGTCACTCCGTTGTGTCCTTGGATGACCATGAGTCCTGGTCACTCCATCGTGTCCTTGGATGACCATGAGTCCTGGTCACTCCGTTGTGTCCTTGGATGACCATGAGTCCTGGTCACTCCATCGTGTCCTTGGAGGGCCATGAATTCCGGCTCCCAGGTGTCCAGCCTTTAACTTCCTCGGGCTTTGTTCAGTGCAGCTTGTCAGGGCTGGTTTTACCCAACTCGGAGTTAGATTTAATGACCCGAGGAGCAATCAGGTGTGTGGAGAAGGGTGATTAGCGCTGGCTCCAAGTGGGCACCGCTCAGGATTAATGAAAGCACTAATGAAGCCGGCTCAGGAGAGCCGTGCCATCCCCGGGCTCTGTGTCCGCAGCTACCCCGGGCTGCTGATCGTGCCGCAGAGCATCCAGGACAACACGATCCAGCGGATCTCGCGCTGCTACCGCCAGAGCCGCTTCCCCGTGGTGTGCTGGAGGAACTCCCGCACCAAGGCCGTGCTCCTGCGCTCCGGGGGCCTCCACGGCAAGGGCGTCGTCGGCCTCTTCAAGTCCCAGAACGCCCCGACCCCAGGTGACTGTCCCACCCTGCCCTGGCCGGAACACAGCCGCGGCCGTGGGATCACCCCTGGCTCCGGGCGGCGACACTCAGGGATTCCCTGGCTCCAGGCAGTGACACTTGGGGGTCTCTGGCTCCAGGCAGTGACACTCGGGGGTCTCTGGCTTGGGGTGGTGACACTCAGGGGTCCCCTGCCTCTGGACAGTGACAGTCAGGGGTCCCCTGGCTCCAGGCAGTGACACTTGGGGGTCCCCTGCCTCTGGACAGTGACACTCAGGGGTTCCCTGGCTCTGGACAGTGACACTCAGGGGTTCCCTGGCTCTGGACAGTGACACTCAGGGGTCCCCTGTCTCCTGGCAGTGACACTCAGGGGTTCCCTGGCTCTGGACAGTGACACTCAGGGGTTCCCTGTCTCCAGGCAGTGACACTCGGGTCCCCTGGCTCCGGGTGGTGACACTGAGGTGTCCCCTGGCTCTGGGGTGGTCACACAGGGGTCTCCCTGGCTTGAGGCAGTGATACGTGGGGGGTCTCCAGGATCCAGGCAGTGACACTCAGGGGTCTCCAGCTCTGTGTGGTGATGTTTGGGGGTCCCCTGGCTCTGGGAGGTGACACTCAGGGGTCTCCAGCTCTGCGAGGTGGCACTCGAGTGTCTCCCTAGCTTGGTGCAGTGATACCTGGGGGTCTCCCCAGCTCCAGGTGGTGGCACTCAGGGGTCTCCCAGCTCTGGGTGGTTACCCTCAGAGGTCTCCTGGTTCTGGGCAGTGCCAAGCTGGGGTTGTCCAGGTGACACTCCGGGGTGTCCCCTGCAGGCCCCTCGCAGGCGGACTCCACGAGCCTGGAGCAGGAGAAGTACCTGCAGGCCGTCATCAATTCCATGCCCCACTACTCGGACGCCGGCGGGCGCAACACCCTCAGCGGCTTCACCTCGGCTCACATGAGCAGTGCAGGTGAGGGGGGCACAGGGGAGGGGGCACAGGTGGGCTCCTGCCAGCCCTGGCTCTTGCTGTGCGTCCCGAGGGAGCTGCTCTCCGGGCTCCCACATCCCAGGAGGCAGCGCAGCCTCTCCAGAGCTCCCAGCTCCAGCTGGGTCTCCCTGGCTTCACGTGGGGATGGGTTTTGGGACATCCGGTGTCCCTGGAGCTGGGGGCACTGGGAGCCCTGGGGGTTTTGGGAAGCCCAGTGTCCCTGGAGCTGGGAGTGCTGGGAGCCAAAGCCTGTGCTGGGATCTGGGCACTTTCTGAGGGCCGGTGGGGACAGACCCTTCCCACCAGGATCTCAGCACTGCGTGTCCCCCACGCGTGGTGCCGGGGCCATTCTGGGGACCCCCGGTAAGTCTGTGCCTGGGTGTCCCTTCCCGAATGTCCCGTGCCAACTGTCCCTTCCCAGCTGGCCCTTCCTGCAGGGCAGGGCTCCATCCCGCCCTGCCACACTCTGGTGCCATCCATGCTGTCCCAGTGCCATCTGTCCTGTCCTGGTGCCATCCATCCTGTCCCAGTGCCATCCATGCTGTCCCATCATCCCACCCATCACCACCATGGACACATCAGGGGCTGGGGGCTCTGGGGAGCCCAGGGGGGCTCCCTGATGCTGAAGGCAGAGAACTTCCCAACAGCCCCTCGGAGGCCTTTCCCCGGTGTGAGGGGACGTGTCCAGCGCGCTCAGCCTGGCTCTGAGGGTGCCACGGGTGACCTGGCAGGGCTGGCACACGGTGGCCCCACCGTGGGCTGGGGGCCGAGCCCCCTCCTCCAGGGCTGCCCCGGGCACTGGTTTTCCGTGGCTGCAGCTGGACGGTGCTTCCCGCGCTGGCTCCGCATCCCCGGGGTTCCGCTTGCTGCCGCTTCCTCCCGGCCCCTGCCCTGGCTCCGGGAGGGCCTCGGGAGCCCCGGGAGGCCTCGGGAGCTGACGTTCTCTTGGTGCTGCAGATTTCTCCGACAAGAGGCAGCAGCCTAAGCTGGGATCGCTCATGAAGCAGGTGATGGGAGGGAAGGACGAAGGGCCTGGGACTTTGAGCCGCGGAGGTGAGGACGGGGCGGGGCCGCTGCCTGGGGGCCTCGCCGAGACCCCCAGCCCCGGGCAGCTCTCGTAGAGTAGATGCTTCTCTGGGGGGAGCAGGTGATCCCCTGGGGAGAGGAGGTGATCCCCTGGGAAGAGCAGGTGATCTCCTGGGGAGAGGAGGTGATCCCCTGGGGAAAGGAGGTGATCCCCTGGGAAGAGCAGGCAATTCCTTGGGAAGAGCAGATGATTCCCTGGGAAGAGCAGGCAATTCCTTGGGAAGAGCAGATGATTCCCTGGGAAGAGCAGGTGATCCCCTGGGAAGAGCAGGAAATTCCATGGGAAGAGCAGATGATCCCCTGGGAAGAGCAGGCAATTCCTTGGGAAGAGCAGATGATTCCCTGGGAAGAGCAGGTGATCCCCTGGGAAGAGCAGGTGGTTCCCTGGGAAGAGCAGATGATTCCCTGGGAAGAGCAGGTGATCCCCTGGGCAGAAGCAGATGATCCCATGGGAAGAGCAGATGATTCCCTGGGAAGAGCAGATGATTCTTTGGGAAGAGCAGGTGATCCCCTGGGAAGAGCAGGTGATCCCCTGGGAAGAACAGGCGATTCCTTGGGAAGAACAGGCGATTCCTTGGGAAGAGCAGGTGATCCCCTGGGCTGCAGGCGCAGGGAGGGAGGGAGGGCTCTGCCTCAGCCCGGTGCCATCGCCTCCATCCCATTCCCTGTCCGTGGCTCCGTGTCCCTTGCTGAGGTCACTTTCGTCCTGTGCCCCCAGGGCTGGGTCACAGAGCCAGGGTCATCACCCTGTCCACCCCCAAGTGCGCGTCGCCGAAGGGCCGCGAGACGCCCCGAGGTACGGACGCGCCCGAGCCGGCCGGGTGTGACTGACCACTGACCCCCCACTCACTCACTCACTCACTCCCTGCCCCTCACCACTAATGGCCAGTAACCCCAGTAACCCCCGAGCCCCCCTGCTGCTCCAGGTGTGCCATGGGCACGGTAAGTACCGGGCAGCCTCGCCAGGTTTGCTTTGGGCTCCTCGGCCTCTGCGGTGCCGGGTGGCGGGGCCGGGGCGGGGCGCAGCTGGTGGCAGGGCTGTGGCACAGGTGGCAGGTCCCGGTGACGCTGGAGTGGGGTGTGACAGCGCCAGTGACCAGACACGGAGCGGCCGGGATCGGAATCCAGCGGGCAGGAATTCCCGCGGCACCCAGAGGGAGAAGGAGCCAAAGCAAACCTGGTGCCCAGCACCTCCCTGGCATGTGCCCCCCGGGCCGGGCCGCGGGGACAGCTCGGCCCCCCCGGCTGGGGACGTGGGGCCAGCGCAGCCCCCGAGCCCCGGCCCCGCCCTGATCCGCCCCGATCCCGCAGGGAAGTGGGGCAGCATCCGGGCCAGCGGCCGCATGAGCAGCTATGCCCTGAACGTGGAGATCGGGTCCCGCCTGGCGGGGAAGGACCTGCTGGGGACGCAGCACAACGGGACCCCCGCCGAGCCCTCCTTCCTGCGGCAGCACCGCGCCTCGCTCTACATCATCGGGGACAAGTCCCAGCTGAAGGTGACACCCGGCACTGCCACCTCGCGGGAGGGACGGAGCTGGGACGGGGCTGGAGCCCCAGGAGAGGCCGAGGGAGCTGGGAAGGGGCTCAGCCTGGAGCAAAGGAGGCTCAGGGGGGAACCTGTGGCTCTGCACAAGTCCCTGGCAGGAGGGGACAGCCGGGGGGGTGGGGCTGTGCTCCAGGGAACAGGGACAGGAGGAGAGGGAGCGGCCTCAGGCTGGGCCAGGGGAGGTGAGGTTGGATATCAGCAGGAATTTCCCCATGGAAAGGGGGTCAGGCCTTGGCAGGGGCTGCCCAGGGGGGAGGGTTTGCAGTCCCATCCCTGCAGGGATTTCAAGGCCATGTGGATGTGGCACTTGGGGACACAGTCAGTGGTGGCCTTGGCAGTGCTGGGGAACATGGTTGGACTCCACGGTCTCGGAGGGCTTTTCCAATCCAAGGAATTCCCTGATCCCAAGGGTGGCAGTGGCTGAGGCCAGCCCAGGCCAACCCAGGCCTTGCTGTCCCTCCGCAGGGCGTGAAGCCGGACCCGCTGCAGCACTGGGAGGTGGTGCCCATCGAGGTGTTCGACGTGCGCCAGGTCAAGGCCAGCTTCAAGAAGCTGATGAAGGCCTGCGTGCCCGGCTGCCCCTCCAGCGACCCCAGCGTGGCCTACCTGCGCTCCCTGGAGGAGTCGGAGTGGCTGTCCCAGGTCAGTCACCCCGCAGCCAGGGCCTGGCCCTCCCCTGCCCTGCGGCCTCTCCTGGGGCTCTGAGCGAGGATGGGCTCCAGTGCCCTGTGCAGAGCAGCACTGGGACACCCTGGGGACACGCAGGGGGCTGTGAGGGACAAGGGTGGGACAATGCAGAGCTCGGCTCTGTGGTGCTGGACGGAGCTGCTGGCCAGGAATGCCAGGCAGGAGCTGTGGGGTGCTCCAGAGGGGCTGGGACAGGGCAGTGCCAGGATGAGCCTGGCAGCGGCCCAGGGGGACTGGTCCAATGTGGAGCCATGGGAGGGGTCCCACTCTGGAGGGGTGAGGGTCCCCTGTCCCTGCTGCTGTGTCCGAGCATGGGGTGGTGGCCCCCATGACGCTCGGGCGTGGCCTCACTCCGGAGAAGGGGACACTGCCCCCACACCCAGCCCAGGAACTCCCCGTGCCCTCCTCACTCCTGGCCCTGCCCCTGGCAGATCCACAAGATCCTGCAGATCTCGGTGCTGGTGGTGGAGCTGCTGGACACGGGCTCGTCCGTGCTGGTCAGTCTGGAGGACGGCTGGGACATCACCACCCAGGTGAGAGCCCGGCGGCGGCCGGGGTGGCCCCGTGGCCATCCCCCCACAGCTCCTCGAGCCCCCTGTCCCCGCAGGTGGTGTCCCTGGTGCAGCTCCTGTCCGACCCCTACTACCGGACGCTGGAGGGCTTCCGGCTGCTGGTGGAGAAGGAGTGGCTGTCCTTCGGCCACCGCTTCAGCCACCGCGGCGCCCAGACCCTGGCGGGCCAGAGCAGCGGCTTCGCCCCCATCTTCCTCCAGTTCCTGGACTGCGTGCACCAGGTGAGCCCTGGGACCTGGGCCAGGGGACCCCCGAGTGCCTGGCGGGACCCCTGGGTGCCCCCCAGGCTCCCCCAATTCCGTGAGTGCCCAGTGGGAACCCCAGCACCCAGAGGGACCCCTCAGTGCCTACTGGAACCCCCAAGTGTCCCCCTGAGCCCCCTGAGCACCCAGTGGGAGCCCCGAGTGCCCAGTGGGGCCCCCGAGCCCGCAGCAGGAGCCCCGAGCCCTGGGAGTGCCCTGGGGCAGGCGGGAGGGCCCAGGCCAGCCCCGTGTCCGTGGATCCGAGCTGTCCCGGGGCTCTCCTGCAGATCCACCTGCAGTTCCCCATGGAGTTCGAGTTCAGCCAGTACTACCTGAAGTTCCTCAGCTACCACTACATTTCCAACCGCTTCCGGACATTCCTGCTGGACTCGGACTACGAGCGCATCGAGCTGGGTGAGCGCGGCGTGCAGGGCCAGGGGTGGCACCTGTCCCTGCCCCCCATCACACCCGGTGTCCCCTCTGTCCCCCCAGGGCTCCTGTACGAGGAGAAGGGCGAGCGGAAGGGCCAGCAGGTCTCCAAATCCATCTGGGATTACATCGACCGCCTCAACAAGAAAGCTCCCATCTTCTTCAACTACCTGTATGCACCTGAGGACGGGGAGGTGAGAGCTGGGGGCACCTGGGGCACCTGGAGGGGGCCAGGGAGCATCCCAGGATCCTCCCTGCAGGAGCAGCTGGAGCTGGGATTTGTCCACTGGGAAGGGACCCCAGAGCCCCTGCAGTGCCACCCCTGCCATGGCAGGGACACCTCCCACTGTCCCAGGCTGCTCCAGCCCCAGTGCCCAGCCTGGCCTGGGGAACTGCCAGGGATCCAGGGGCAGCCCCAGCTGCTCTGGCAATTCCAGCCCAGCCAGGAATTCCTAATTCCCAAGATCCCATCCATCCCTGCCCTCTGGCAGTGGGAGCCATTCCCTGTGTCCTGTCCCTGCAGGCCTTGTCCCCAGTCCCTCTCTCCTGGAGCCCCTTTAGGCCCTGGCAGAGCTCTGAGGTTTCCCTGGAGCCTTTCTCTCTCCGGGCTGGGCGCTGCCAGCGCTCCATGTGGACACGCTGTCCCCTTGGTCTGGCTGGGAATGTCCAGCCTGGCCTCGCTGCCCTTCCTGAGCTGCGCCTGCCCCTCCCCCAGGTGCTGAGGCCGTACAGCAACATCTCCAACCTGAAGGTGTGGGATTACTACACGGAGGAGACGCTGTCCGAGGGGCCCCCGTACGACTGGGAGCTGGCGCAGGGGCAGCCGGAGCCGGCGGAGGAGCCGGATCGCCAGGACACGGCAGCCCCGCAGAGCAAGCGCCGCATCATCTGGCCCTGCTACGACAACCGCAGCCGCGTGGAGCCCGACGCCATCTCCAAACTGCTCGAGGTCGGCACCGCTGCCCCGGGGATGGCACCCGGCAGAGCCCCGGCACAGGGACAGCGGCCCCGGCACAGGGACAGCAGCCCCGGGACAGGACAGCGGCCCCGGCACAGGGACAGCGGCCCCGGGACAGGACAGCGGCCCCGGGACAGGGACAGCAGCCCTGGGACAGGGACAGCAGCCCCGGGACAGGGACAGCAGCCCTGGGACAGGGACAGCGGCCCCGGCACAGGGACAGCGGCCTCGGGACAGGGACAGCGGCCCTGGGACAGGGACAGCGGCCCTGGGACAGGGACAGCGGCCCTGGGACAGGGACAGCGGCTCTGAGACAGGGACAGCGGCCCTGGGACAGGGACGGTGACCCAGGACAGGGACAGTGACCTCGGGACAGCGACGGTGAACCCGGGACAGCGACAGTGACCGCAGGGGTTTTGTCCCCTCCGGGGCTGATGCCGGAATTCCCCCCACAGGAGTTGCACAACCTGGAGATGGAGCTGGGGCAGGTCCCGGAGCGCTGGAAGGACACGTGGGACAAGGTGAAAGCGTCCCAGCGCACGGAGGGGCGGCAGGAGGGCAGCAGGGTAGGTGACAGGGGGTGACAGGGCTGTGCCAGGCACTGTCACAGGATGTGACAGGGTGTGACAGTGTGTGACAGGGTGTGGGCGTAGCTGTAGCAGGGGCTGTGATGGTGTGACAGGGTGTGGCAGGAGCTGTGACAGGACTGTGACAGAGGTGTGACAGGGTGTGGCAGGCTGGTGCTGCTTCTGGTGCTGCTGCTGGTTCTGACGGTGGTTGTGGTGCTGGTTCTGCTGCTGCTGCTGCTGGTGCTCAGCCCCAGCCCCCCTCACGCTGTCCCTGTCCCGCAGACCCCCAGCTCCTTGCTGATGTCATCGGGGCTGTCCCACCACCGGCGCTCGCTGGGCGTGTACCTGCAGGAGAGCGGGGTGGGCTCCACGCTCAACCTCAGCCTGGACAGCGACACCAGCAGCACCTCCACCCCGTCCAGCGGGAAGCCGGGCGGCCGCCGCAGCACCTCCACCCTCTACAGCCAGTTCCAGATGTCCGAGAGCGAGAACAGGCAGGCGGGGCTGGGAGTGGCTGGGAATGCCGGCAGTGGGAGGGGGATCCCTCCCGGGGGAACAGGACGTGGATCCCGGTGGGTTTCCATCCCTGACCCCGCTGTTCTGGCCCCTTCCTGCCCTGCAGATCCTACGAGGGGTCTCTGTACAAGAAAGGCGCCTTCATGAAACCCTGGAAGTCTCGGTGGTTTGTGCTGGATAAAACCAAACATCAGGTACTGGGTGGGCCCCGGGGTCTGTCCTGTCCCTCTGTCCCATCCCATCCCATCCCATCCCATCCCTGCCCTGCCCTGCCCTGAGCCAGCTCTCCCGCAGCTGCGGTACTACGACAACCGGATGGACACGGAGTGCAAGGGGGTCATCGACCTGGCCGAGGTGGAGTCCATCACCCCGGGGACCCCCACCATGGGGGCCCCCAAGACGGTGGATGAGAAAGCTTTCTTCGACGTGAGTGTCCGCAGGGGCTGGCGCTGGGCAGCTCCGGTCACTCCCAGCGCAGCCCTCAGCCCCTCCTGTCTCTGCCCGCAGCTGAAGACGACGAAACGAGTTTACAATTTCTGCGCCCAGGACGTGCAGCTGGCCCAGCAGTGGATCGACCGCATCCAGAGCTGCCTGTCGGACGCGTGAGCCCGGCTCAGCGGAGCCGCAATTCCAGGCACGGCTGCCGGGCCCGCAGCGGGAGCAGAGGCAGCGCCAGGCTCGAGGCCGAGCCCAGGACTGAGGGAGAGGAGGAGCGGCCCTTCCTCCCACCCGCCGGGCAGGACGGGCGTGTCCGGGGTGGGTGGCACAGGGAGGGATTCCTCGCGTTGAAGCGGGCGGGGACCCCGTCCCGCCCCCAGCCCCGTCTGAGCCGTGTCGTGACCCCGTGTCCTCCGTGTGCCCCAGCCCCGCTCCCTGGGCAGGGGGTCCTGCGCCCCACACCCCCACCCCACACTGCTGGGGGAGGCAGAGCTAACCCCTCGTCCTGCCCCTCGTCCCGCTCCCCTGCATGTCTGCCAGAGTCCCCCGGAACCTGCCCTGCCCCTCCCGGCCTGGGAGCGAGTCCTGGGCTCCGCTCCCTCCCGCTGGAGCCGGGACCTGCAGCTCAGGGGATGGCAGAGGGGACAGCGCGGGAGCACCGGGACCATCCCGTGTCGTGTCCCACCCTGGAGCCGCTCCCAGCTGTGCACAGGAACGGGAATGCTGGGAATGTTGGGATGCTGCAGGCGCTGGCTCCGTGTCCCTGGGGGGAACGTGGCCGTGGCCACTCTGCTCCCAGCGGGCCAGGGGCTGCCTGTCCTGGCTGGGACAGTCTCTACCTCCAGGCTGGCTGTCCCGGGGGGCACATTCCCTGCGGGAGGTGCCAAATGCTGCAGCCTCCTGGGTGCCCCTCGGTCCCCTCCCGGGGGGTGGGGACCAGACCAGCCCCGGGATGAGGGTCCCCTCTGGCTGCAGCCACACGGGGCTGGGACAGGGCTGGGACAGTGGCCCTGCAAGTGCCACCTGGTGTCTGCAGGGTCTCTTTTGCACAGGTCACACCCCCAGCCCTCAGGGCTCTCCTCCCTCCAACCCCCCCCCCCCACCGGGTGCCCCCTTTGTGCTCTGCCTGTGCCCAGCCGGGGGGGCCCAAGGGAGCAGCTCCTGTCCCTGTCCCTGTCCCTGTCCCTGTCCCTGTCCCTGTCCCTGCCCTGCTGTCCCACCCACTGCTGCTGCCCCTCAGTGCCGGGGGTGGCTCTCGGTACCGAATCGGCTCCTGCAGCCCCCCCTGCCCCCACACTGGTGTGAACTGGGGGTCCGGCGTGGGGGGACCCCAGAGGGCACCGTGGGGTCACTGCGGCCCCACTGCCACCCGGGACCCCCCAGCACCCCCAGGACTGACCCCCCCAGCTCCGCCAGCCCCTCCACCTGTCTTGTTTTTAAAGTCCAGCGTTTTATTTCAGTGCAGAGCTCTTTGTACAGTCGCCCCGTTCCTCTGTACCATCCTGGCTGTGCAGGTGTAACACGGAGGTTTTGTAACTTACCTGAGCAGTTGTAGATTATTGAAGTTTCTGTACATTGTGTCAAACATGCAGAGTCCTTGTATTGTATTTGTGCCTAGAGGAAAAGGTTATTCTATAAAAAGAAAACTAACAGAATTTAATAAAAAAATTAATATGAGAGACGCTCCTTTTGCTTTGCTGAGCACCAGGAAACAGGGCAGAGCCTCGGGAAGCACAGGACGGGCTCAGCTCCTGTGTCACGGGCAGAGCTCCTGGGGGATCCTGGCTCAGGGACCTTTGCTGGATCCGCTCTGTCCCACCTGCTCCTGCTGGGGCTGCCACCATTCCAACCCGACGGGAGGAGAGGGAGCGGCCTCAGGCTGGGCCAGGGGAGGTGAGGTTGGATATCAGCAGGAATTTCCCCATGGAAAGGGGTCAGGCCTTGGCAGGGGCTGCCCAGGTGGGTTTGGAGTGCCCATCCCTGGAGGTTTCCAGGGAATTCCTGGAGGTGGCACTCAGGGCTCTGGGCTGGGGACAAGGTGGGCATTGGGCACAGCTGGGACTGGATGGGCTGGGAGGGCTTTCCCAGCCTCAGGGATTCCATGATTCCATCAGGAGTCCAGCCCCGCTCCCGGCCCTGACCATCCCAGAGCCCCCTCAGTGTCCTGCGGGATGGAGGAACCCAGCACTGGCACGTGAATTTTGAGCTTTTATTGATAGTTGGAATTTACAGCCTAAAACTGACAACATAGAGAGATGCAGACTTTTTTTCCTTTTTCTTATTTTCTTTTTTTTTTTTTTTTTTCTTTTTTGGTTGCTTTTTTACAAAAAAAAAAAAAAAACAAAAAAAAAACAAAAACCAAAAACCAAAATAACCAAAAAAGCCACCAGCATCAGATTTACAATATAAAAGTTTTGACAGTAGAGAGACTAAAGTACATCTGGAATTACTCAGAAAAATAAACAGGGAAAAGGCAGTAATTTCAAATTTGTCCCTCATATTTACACATAATACACAGACATTGCTTACAAAGACCCGGATCCCAATTTAAGGGCAGTTGGCATCGTGAGAAGGCTCCCCCGGCATCGCCCTCGTGCCCGCCCGGGCCCCGGCGCCGGGCCGGGGGCGGATCCCGGGATCTCCCCGCGGCCCCTCCGTGGTTTTATTGCTTTGCGGGGCCGGTGGTTGTGGAGAAAGGCATCGAGTCCCCCCCGCTCGCTGCTCCCGCCGGGACACCCCCATCCCTCGGGCATTCCCTCGGGAATTGCCGGGATGTCCCCGGTGCCAGCGCAGATTTTCAGGGAGACTCAGCTCGGGACACCGCGGCAGGATTTGGGAAGAGCGGGAAGAGGAGGAGCGGAGCGACGCGGAAAATCCGGGCTCGGGCTGGGGACCCCCCTGGAAGCTTCCCAAATCCATGAATCCCCACCGCCACGGCGGCAGCGCCTCCCTCTGCTCGGGCTGTTGGATTTATGGGATCTCCTGTGCTCAGGGAAGGCTCCAGCTCCCATCCCACAGCCTGGAATTAGCTCTGCCTCAGCCGGGACGCGGGGATGGCAGAGGTGCCATTCCCAAGGCCTTTTCCCAAAACGAGCCAAGGCTAGGAGCCAGGCACGGCCTGGGATGGGCACGGAGCCCCCGGGACGGGCACGGAGCCCGGGCAGAATCCACTCCCTCAGGAGATGCCTGGATGGCCCTGCCAGCCCCGGGCACCGCTGTGGTCCCAGAGCCCCCCGCTCTCCCGGAGACCCGGAGTCATTCCCGACAAGCAGCCTGGCTTGGCTCATTTTCAGATCAACTTGGGGTTCTGGGGCCGGAGGCGGCACCGGCGTCTCCCGGGGGGTGAGTCCGTGGTTTGTGCTAACAGTCACAGAGCCCAGTGTTCCCAGCGAGCCCCTGCAAGGGATGGAAAAGCCCCGGAACAGCGGCTCCAGAGGCTCCAACTCAACGGCAAACATGGAATACTCCGAGTGCGGATGGACGGAGCGGGAAAGCGGAGCCAAGGAGGGATTTGCTGGAGCAAATTCAGCAGGGAAAACCACCAGGAACCAACCCCTGGGGACCGGGATGTGCCAGCAGGGATCACCCCCCGTGGCCACGTGGATCCCGGGACTCGGGCGGGATAAAGGAAAGGTTTGGAAAATGTCTCACCAAGGAGAATGCCTGGAAAATTCCACATTTCCACCCAAATTCCCCTCAACTGCCGCTGCAGCCGGGTCGGACATGGAAGGCAAAGACAGAAACAAGGAAAAGGGAAAATCCATGACCTCTGAGAGGGCCAGGGACAGCCTGGGATGGCTCCAGCCTGGAACAGCCTCTCCTGCCCGGAGAAAATGGAACAGGGATAAAATCAGGGGAAGGAGTCGCTCCATTCTCAGCCCTGGGACCCCTGGAATTCCCAGCCCTGCCCAGCACCCGGGACTGGGATTGGGATTGGATTGATTTGTGCCAACGCCAGAGCCCATTGGGAAGGTGCAAATCTCCTGCTCTAGGAGATCCCAGCAAAGCCAAAAGCTTTGGGAAAAATGGGATTCGGGTGAGTTTAGAAATCTCTGCAATAAATTTTTATAAATATTCCCTATTTACAGCAAATGCTGGGAATGGGAGAGTAGGGAGGGAAGGAGGAGCCAGGGACATGATTGGAGCAGCTCCTGCTGCCACCACCGGGATGCTCCTGCCTGTCCCCAGTGTCCCCTCTGCCCTCATTCCATGGACCCATGTCCTCTGGAATGCTCCTGCCTGTCCCCAGTGTCACCTCAGCCCTCTCTCCTTGGATCCATGCCCTGGGATGCTCCTGCCTGTCCCCAAGGCTGTGGGAGAAACCAACCACCTCCTTCCCTGAAATCCCAAGGACTTTCATCCCAAGGTCTCTCCTCATCAGTCTCACGGTCCAACCCTCGAGTCACGGCCTCAACCAAATGGGAAACCCACAGGAAAGGTTCTGGCTCCCTTGGGAATGCGGGTGGGGGTCAGGTCCTGTTCCTAAATCGGCCATAAATCCATAAATCCAGGAAGTCCGGCTGCTCCGCCCCCGCAGCGCATCCTTTGATCCCAACCAGGGAAACCCCAACCCAACCCAGGCAATTCCTAATTCCAGCCCCTCCCGCTGTGCCCAGGTCCAGGTTTGAGGTTGGATCCCAGCACCGTCCCCTCCACTCGGGAGGCCTGAGCATTCCCGTGTTTGCCACTGTCGGCTGCCAGGGGACGAAGGACAATTTTAAGAGGGAAAAGCTCATCAGGGAATTCTCTGGGACTGTCTGGCAGAAAATCCCTTTCTATTCCACAAACCCCAGACCCAGCAGGGGAATGTTTATATTCCAAGAGGGGGGAATATTTACAGGCCCAGGAAGTTTTCATTTAAATTCCATTAAATAATAAAATATTTGGGATTAAACATTAATTCCATTCCATCAGAAAATCAGGAATAATCCTTTCTTTCTGGTGCTTTTAAGCCCAGTGTCTGTATTACTCAGAGATAGCTCTGATGCCCAGGCTGGAGTCTGGGATCCTCTGGAGCAGACAGGAAATGGACACAGAATTCCCGTTCCCTGCCCCATGGCCCCACTCCCATGGGATTTCTGTTATCCCTTGGGAAAGGATCAGCTGCTCCCTGCACGGCCCCAAAGGGAACCCCGGGAGCTGAGCATTCCCAAAGGACGTTTTCCTTCTGTTTTGTGGAATTCTGACAGGGCCCCACTCCCAAACATCACCCTCACATCCCCAGTCCAGGGAAGGGGCCCTGGGGCTTCCTGTGACCAAATCCCATCTGGCTCTGCCCGGAGCTCCGTGGGGACACCGGGGGTGGATGAACTGGGACACTGGGATGGGCTAACTGGGATACTGGGATGGGCTAACTGGGATGAACGGGATACAGGGATGAAGTGGGATATAGGGAGGGATGAACTGGGACACTGGGATGGATGAACTGGGACACTGGGATGGGCTAACTGGGATGAATGGGGATACAGGGATGAAGTGGGATATAGGGATGGATGAACTGGGACACTGGGATGGGCTAACTGGGATAAGGAGCTGTGAGGTGTAGGGGGAAGAGCACAGGGAACAGAAATCCATTGCTGGGATGGGGATGGATTTAAGGCACTCGGATCAGTGGGAATTGGGAATGATTTGTTATCCATGGGCTTGGGCACAGGACGTTCTCCTTCTCTGTCTCCTGTGACCTGGGATGGAAGAGGCCTGGATCCAAGCTGGAATGGGAAGAGGTGGCTCCTTCCATACTAAATCCCAGGCTTTGGATTGCTTTGGAACTTCCAGTGTGGCCAGTGCCGTGCCCTGGAACAGCTCCCGATCCAAGGGGCCCAGGAGCTGGAAGTGTCTGAGGGAGCAGAACCTTTTTTGGGAAAGCTGCAGCAGGTCTGGAGGGAGGGGAGGAGCAGGGATGGGAATTGCAGGGATGTGATGAATACATGGGAATTAACTGCAAATTAACAGGATCCAGGGGAAGGGAAGGGAAGGGAAGGGAAGGGAAGGGAAGGGAAGGGAAGGGAAGGGAAGGGACTGGGATTGGGATTTTCCACACTTTCCCAGATTCTGCTGTGGCCAATCAGACACAGATTGGAGTTTGAACATTCCTAGGATGAGAGAAAGGAGCAGGGAAAGAGCTGAAGTGTCCGTGCAAAGTCACTGCCAGGAGTGGGAACAGGGAGCTGAGGAGCAGGGAATGGCTGCAGGGAACAGGGAATGGCTGCAGGGAGCAGGGATTAACTGCAAGGATCAGGGAATGCACGAGGGCCAGGGAACAGCTGCAAGGACCATGGAATAGACGTGAGGATCAGGGAACTGCAAGGACCAAGGGATGACTCCAAGGGCCAGGGAAGGACTCCAGGGAGCCAGGAATTCACAGGAGGACATGGAAGGCATGCAAGGACCACGGAACAAGGGAACTCCAGGCTCAACTCTGGGCTCAGGAGTGGAGCAGCCAAAACTCCCTGCTGCAATCCCAGCACCCCAGGGGCCACTCGAGGCTCTCCAGCAGCAGTCTGGGAAAGAGGAGAGCGGGAGAAGCATTTCCATGGAGAGAAGAACGCTTGCTGTGCCTGTGGATAATTCTATTCCATGTCTGGATCCATGAGATCCAGCCAAGGGGATCCTCCAGCAGTGCCCTCACTGCCAAAGGCACCAAACCCACCCCCCGCAGGGGAATCCCTACAGCATTCCCAGAATTCCTACAAAGTTCTGCAAAACTACCTCTGAGCATCAAAACTACAGGAGAAAGGATTTTTTTCCTTGTTTCCATCTGTCCAGGGAATTTGAGGGAATCAAAAATAGAAGGGAAGGCTCTGCCCTCCAGAAAAGCCCCAAATACAGGGAGAGAGGAAAATCCCTCTCTTCCCATCAGCATCAAATACAAAAATACAGTTTCCATGGGAACATCCCACTGCTGGGAGAGGTGAGGACCACCAGGGAACACTGGGAATTCTGTACAAATCCAGGTGAGAGCTGGGACACCACAAAGCCCTTCCTGGATGAGGTAAGAGAGATTCAGGTGAGCAAAGCCAGCAGGGAGGAGCCAAATTGTTCCTTTTCCATTTGTTTGTCCCTAAGTTCAGCCCTAAATACACCTGGAAAACTCCTGGGTTTGCTGGAACTTCCCACCACGGAGGGAAAAACCAGGATCAAAGATCTCATTCTCAGCCCAAACCCAACAGCATTCCTGATAAAGTCAGAAACGTTATCCAGGACAAAACCAACAGGAACCGATCCAACCCATCTTCCCAAGGATCTCAGACTTTCACTGATGGAATGCTGGAGCTGGTCCAACACCTGAAGGGCACCATTGCTGCCACTGCCACGTCATTCACTAACACAGGTAATTATTCATTAACACTGCCAAATTCCAGAGCCGATTCTGGACTGGGAACCACAATCCCAAATCCAATCTCGGCACAGCAAAGGGAAAAATCCTGGTAAGGAGTCCAAGGGAGAACAGTCACAACGAAACCCCTCCATGGGTTTCCATGGATTTCCATGGTTTCCATGGATACACCACAGCAGCACACCTGGTTCCAAGGGCAGGGCTGAGCAGCCTCGGGCCCTGCCCGGAGGGCACGGCCAGGATTCCAGGGTGGCACATCCCTGTTTCCCCAGGAGGAGAGCACGGGGAAGCAGCACAGGACGGAGCCAGGACGAGCAGGGATGGAGAATGTTCCATGGCAAGAACAGCTTCCCAAATGTGGTACGGAGCCAGGACAGCGGGAATGGGAAATGGCAGGAGGAGCTCCCAACCCCAACGTGTGCAGCTCGGCCGCTGAGGAGGGGACCAGGAATTCTCTCAGAGCACCGAGCCCAGCGAGCCCCAGTTTAAACCAGCTCAGAGCCAGTCCACGAGTGACAGGACAGCAGGAATAAACACCCTGGATACACCTGGGATACACCCAGGACACAGCCCAGTTACACCCAGGATACACCCTGGACACACCTGGGATACACCTTGAGCCCTTCACTAAGCGCCACCCTCCAGTTTTTCCAACAGATCAATTCCATTTTTCCCGATCAATTCCTTTTTTTCCGACAGATCAATTCCCAGCCCACCCAGTGGGGCAGAAAGGGGCCTTCAGGATGAGGGGGATCCCCAAGGGGTTGGGATTTCAAGGCCTGGTGCAGGGATGTGCTCCAAGCATTGCCACTGATAAATCAGGATTTTAATGACAGCTGCCCGGCCAGTGTGGGAAAAATGACTCTGGGCTGCCACTGGAGAAGAAGAAAGTAATTTAAATGATATTTCCTTTAGATATGTTCTTTGGGAATGTCCCTGCACCTTCACTCCAAACCTTTCACTGGGAAGTCTGGGAACTGGGATGCCCAAGCCCTTTGGAACAGACACTGAGGGCAACACTGAGCTTTTTGTCTTTTTTTTGGTAATCTTTTTCCTTTTTTTTTCAGGGTTTCCATTCCCTGCCCACCTGATGCTCTCCAAAGAGATGTTCTTGATGAAACCTCGGGATGAAACCTTGGGATTCCATCCCAGGGGCAGCAAAGCCTCGGGACACTCGGAGAATTTCCCTTGGGCTTTGCTGAGGACAGAGGACCCCAATAAACACCTGGGATTTTGCCTGCCTCGAGAGGAGAGGGAATTCTCTTTTAGGGAAGTTTTTGGCTGTGGAATTGCTGAGGGAATGACTGGAATATTCCCTTCTGGCTGCCCTTCCAGGGCGCTGGGTGCAGTGGGAAGATCTCCCCCCTGGGACACACAGGGAATTCCGGACACACCTCTGGATAACCCTGGACTGAGGGGGTACAGAACCCCCCCAGCCTGTCCTGAGCCCCAGGAATGCTCAATCCCAGCCACTCCAACTCCATCTGCCGTGAGATCACAGCTCCACACACTGGGATTTGGCATTCCCAGCCCTCCAGCTCTGCTCCCTTCCCTCACTCCGCACCCAGGTGCCACCACAGGACCTGGGACACTGGGAAGGGGCACCCGATGTGACAGTGGATGGGGACACTCCCAACACCACGGGATTTTCCATTCCCAAGGAGCCTGTTCTTCCCACATCCCACCCAGGGACAGGTGTGCCACGATCCAGGGATCCCCCGGGATTGGCCAAAGGGATCAGGTTTAGCTCTAACTGTGCCCTCCCCTCCCATCCCAGCATGGAGCAGTTGGCACAGCGGGATCCCTGGATCCCCAGATCCATGCCCAGGCAGGCAGAGCCACTGCACGGAACATTCCAGAACCACCCCCCCAGGAACCTGGCCCTGCTGCTTTTGCTCTTGACCCTGGAGATAAAAACGCAGCCCCTTGTGCTCCCAGTGCTCCCTTCCTGGGTTTCTCACAAGATCCAGGTGTGTGTGTGATAAAAAGCTATGGAATGACACAGATGTGTGTCCACCCACACCCTCAGCAGCCCCAGGGGCAATCCCAGCCCCACGGATACCCTGTGCACATGGGAGACTCCAAGCATGAGGCAGGAGGGAAGCGCAGAGCAGGACTTGGGGGGAGCCCTCAGCATTCGGACACGGAGCCGAGCAGGGCCAGGGGATGAGGGGATGGGGGGACAGGGAATTCCATCCTCAGAAGCCAAGAGATCCTGCTCCAGCCCTGGGAAGCCCTTCCCCGGAGCACAGGGAGAAGGAAAACCCCAAGTGGGACGCTCCAAGCCCCACACACCCGCTGTGTCTCCGGAGGGATGGAAGCTCTGCCTCAGAAGCATTTCCTATTCCTGGTTTCCCCAGAAAACCACCGGAGCCAGGTCAGGAACTGGCTCTGGCTCTGTTCGGAGCTGCAAACCCCGGCAGCCCAAGCAGCAGGAGCTGGGTCTGGATCAGCCCCTGGCTGGAGGGAAGAACAACCCCAGGGGAGTGGAGAGGTGCAATGAACTGAGAGCCTCAATCCCAGCCGTGGAGGGATCACCCACAGGCACCAAACCCATGGAATTGTGCATCTCCACAGGTTGGACCAAGCCCCAGTGATGTGTCTCAGCATTAAGTAATAAATTAACCCACTAACGAGCCCCCAGTAACGAGCTGTGTTCGGATCTGGATATGCCCAAGGATATTATTATTATTATAATCATTATTATTAATATAATTATTATTATTAAAGCTCTCACTGACACTCAGGGACTCGAAGCCAAAGCTGAGGATCGCCAGGCTGGAATTGCAGCGGAAGGCACGGCCAGCCCCACCTCTGGGAGCCACCATGGGGCTATTGCTGCCCCATCCCTGTCCAGGTGGAATCACAGCTCCCAGAGCTCAGCAACCCGGGGTGGAGGCCCTGTCCTGTCCCTCAGGCCACATGAGGGGACCCCGCTGTGTCCCCACCCCAGCCAAAGCCCTGCTCCCACGGGAAGGGATCCGAGCCGGAAGGATGATCCAGCTGTGCCTGCCGAGGACATTCCCCTCATCCCCCGATCCCGCACGGATCTGGGCACAGCTGCCCCTGGGGCAGGCAGAGGGAACAGGCTGGAAGAGCACCCTGGCATCCCCCGGGATCCAGCCAGGCTGTACCAGCACATGGATCCTTCAGCTTCCATGGAATCAGCTCTGGGGCCCCAGGAATGCCCGGAGGGAAGCCGATGTCCAGCAGAACTCTAGCACCAATCCTTGGAAAATTAAGACTTTAATGTGTCTCCAATCAGGACCTCAAAGCCACTGATCCTGCCTGAGAGTCCTGGCTGGAGTGGGATTGATCCCTGAACACCAAGCAGGGGAAGCAAAGCACAAAGTGAGATATTTTTCCCTCCCAGTGCAATTAACTTTAAATTATTAATTTTAAATTACACGCAGCGAGTGAAAACTTCCAGAATGAGAGCCCTGCACCACCTGATTCCCAAGGAACTGGGGCTGGGGGACAGCCCAGCCCTGCCAGCAGCACACGAGTGGCCCACAGCCCCAGTAACCTCCAGGATCCCAGCCGTGTCCAGCACCCCAGTTCCTGGGATCCCCCCTCTTCCCTACGAGCAGAACCGACCTGGGCAGGCAGGGCTGAGCCGGGGCTGCGGGAATGGCGCCGCCGGACCCAGCGGAGCAGCCCCACGGTGGGAACACCTCGTTCCCCTCACTGCCCTCCCAGCCCACGTAAGGACATCCCAGGAGCAGACACCACAGCACAAGGAAGGGATTTCCAGGCAGCCAGGCTGCCTGTTGGGAATGTGAGGTCCTTCCCACCCTCAGGGATGCATCCCAAAGCAGCGGCCTGGCTCCCTGTGTGCCAAGCTCCAGCCTTTACTCCAAAGGGAGGATTTTTCAGGATTCCACATGCCAGGGGGTTCCAGCTCAGCTGCCCCAGGTGGCCCAAACCCCCCCAGTGCCCCTCACGTGCCCCCCAGGCTGGGCTGGCAGTGAGCTCAGAGCCCGGCACCAGCACGGCATTCCCGGGAGCGGGTCTGCAGCCTGGGCACATCCCATATCCCACATCCCACAGCCCATATCCCAGCTCCAGGTGCTCCCCTCACCTGGCCCTGCTCTCCCATCCTCCCTGAGGGATCCGGATGTCCCCCAGGGCTCTCCCGTGCCCTCCCCCAACGCTGTCATCACCAGGTACAAAGTGCAAAAGTGTTGCTGTTCCTGCATCCATTAAAAACTTTAAAAACAGAACAAAACAAACAGAAAACGGATTTCCATCATCATTTGCAAATACATTAACTCAGTCTCCAAAGAGCCAGCAAACCCCTGGTCACCTCCTCGTGGGCAGGGTCCCCTGCGGCCAACACGGACATCAGCAGGAGAGGCCACCTCTGACCCAGCGCAGACCCTGCCCTGACCCACCACGTGTCCACGGAGAGCCCCGAGCAGTGCTGGAATGCAGGGACATGCCGTTCCCTGGAGAGCTGGGCCTCAGCGTCACTGCCTGGCTCCGGCCGGGGACAAGCCCGGCCTCGGCCCTGCCAACCCAATGCGAGCCCTCCCTGCTCCCCCCCGCGGAAGTGTTGGCATTCCTCCTCTCCTGTGAAATGTTTCTGGTAAGGCTTTATTGCTCTACAAAGCGGTGCAAAGGCTGCCCGAGGACAGCTCCATCAGGAACTTTGGTCACACGGCTGCGGGATTTGTGCGCTGGCCCCGGCCGCCGCTGGACCTGCTACCTTCCCAAGAGAAGCTGAATACTGTGTGCAATAACACTGGGAAAACAGCACTGAACCCCAAATCCAAAACAAAAACCAGGGGCACGGGGAAGGGGACAACTCAAATCAGGCAGAAGGCTTGGGAAGAGCCCGTCATTCCCGTGAGGACTGAACTCAATGCTACATTTCGACAATGCCGAGTGTCTTTCCGAACGGATCGGTGCTGTTGGATCTGCGTGTCTGGTCCTGAACGCCAGCTCGCTCTCATCAATGCAGCATTTATTAAAAAATAAAATTAAAATGAAAAAAAAAATAATAAAGAATTGACAAATTGCATCACCAGGGAGCAGCCTGGCCTGGCTCACACACGTCCCAGGGCGGCGGCGGCATCAAGCAGGGCCGTTCAACGTGGCTTCGGCGCAGGGCAAGGCCTCGTCACTCCTGCAGGGACACCAGGGAGCAGCCTTAGGGATGTGGGACATGCCAGGAAAGCTCCCAGAGCTTCCCTCATCCCTCCTGGAACGCCTTTCTGCTGGGACCGGAGCCCCTCCCTCTGGCTGTGTTTTGTCTGCCCAGTGAAGTGTTCTCAGCTCCCTATGGAGAAACTCCCCCGGAGCCTCATGGAATATTACAGGGAAAATCAACGTGGAATCAGGGAGTGGCCTGGGTGGGGGGAGACCTAACAACTGTCTAGTTCCAGCCCCTTCCAAGGTGATCAGAGGGATGGGGCATCTCTACTATGAGGGCAGGCTGAGAGTTAGGAATGCTCAGCCACGGAGAGCTCAGAGCCCCTGCCAGGGCCTAAAGGGACTCCAGGAGAGCTGCACAGGGACTGGGGACAATCCTGCAGGGACAGGACACAGGGAATGGCTCCCACTGCCAGAGGGCAGCGATGGATGGGAGATTGGGAATTAGGAATTCCTGGCTGGGCTGGAATTGCCAGAGCAGCTGGGGCTGCCCCTGGATCCCTGGCAGTGCCCAAGGCCAGGCTGGGCACTGGGGCTGGAGCAGCCTGGGCCAGTGGGAGGTGTCCCTGCCATGGCAGGGGTGGCACTGCAGGGGCTCTGGGGTCTCTTCCCACCCAAGCCATCCCAGGATTCTGCCCTCACCTGTCTCTCGTGGCCGTTTCTGTGGCAGTTGTGACAGCAGGGGCCACTCTCTGGTGCCCGTCCGTGTGCGTGGCCGCGCTGTTCCGGGCTCGGGGGGCACCGGCCGTCCCGGAGTCGGCCACGGGAAGCGTCTCCAGAGCCTTTCCCTTGGAGTCACTGTGGGAGAGGGCAGGCACACGGTAATGGAACTCAGCCCATGGAAAATGCAGACTCACGCTGGAATGGGGCTCAAATTCCAATGGGGAAAACAAAATTCCTCCTGCTCTCCTCACAAAGGCCTAAAGACCCCATTGGGAATGAGAACTGGAGTAAGCTGGGATTCAAATCAGCGGGCACGTCCTGGAGGCTCCGGGTCCCAAACCCAACAGGACACACCAGAACAGCTCCTCGAGGGAGGCATTCCCAACTCCTGCTGCAAATCCAGCCTGAGAATTCCCAAAGTGCCATTCCCATTGCCATTGCTGGGATTGCTTGGGCACGGACACGGACACTGCTCTGCTCCACAGGCTCTGCCCACGGGGCTCCTGAGGCTTCTGGGGCACCCAGAAAATCCTGCATTTAGGGGCAGATCCTACAATCCCATGGAGGAAAAACTCCAGGGATTGGATGTCCAGAATCCAAACATGCTGAAGGTGCTCCAGGGACCACAGAGGTACCACCTGAGGGACAACATCCCCAGTGAGGCTACAGCAACCAAAGCTCAAATCCTGGGAAAGGAGAACTGCAGGAACAAACCCTCCCAATCTCTTGTTGGGAATAAACCCACACATATTTCCAACTGGAGAAGGGATTTCTGTGCACATCCCATTTTTTGGCTTCCAAGGCAGAGGATGAGTTGCCCCAGGAATGATTTTCTTCCCAGTTTCCATCCAGAACAATTCTTTTTCCCTGTCTCCCAGAGCAAACCTCCACAAAAGGGAGGAAAGCTGGAGATGGCTGAGCTGGAATCCTGTCACCAGCTCCGGGGGAGTTTATGGAATAAAATAATCTCAGCTGGATAATTGGACATGTGATGGAGATTGGAGACTGAGGTTCTATTTCTGGAGCACTTCTTTTGAAAAAAAATGTAAAAAATGAGGAATAATGAGATCTAAACATTCCCTTTCTTCCAAGGCTCACAAGCTCCTCAGAAGTACCAAAATACACCTTGGAGAGACACATGGATGGAGCTGTGTTCCCAGGAGTGTCGCTGGAAAACCACTTCCCACACAAAAAACTGGAGCTCGACATTTCCATGGCTCAAAGAGAAACTTCTGAAGCCCAGTCCCTGAAGTTTCCAGGGCAGGAGGGTTCCAGAGTTACCTGAGCACCCACAGTGGCTCAGGAATTTCTCTGCCTTCCCTGGGCTCCAGGAAAATCCCAGCTGGACACCCAGGGCCAGATCCAGGGCTGACACAACCCAAACAAGGAGTTTGTGTGGGATGTCCTGTTGTCCCTAGGACACCCCTGGAGGGATGGGATCCCAAACCTCCCAGGACAGCGGGATCCAATCCGGGAAGCTGAGAGCAATTCCTGAGCTGCATCTCCCTAAGGATCCCCATGGGCAGCTGGGATAGGGCTCACAGAGGGTGGAACATCTGAAGGATTTGCTGGGCTGCAACATCTGGTTCTCCATGAAATCCACAGAGGCCTTGGGCAGCTCCAAGGATAAAAGACCTCCATGTGGATGCCAGGGACAAGTGGAAGGAAAACCCTGAGTTCCTGAGCAGTTCCAAGGAGCATTGGAGATCTCTGTGTAGATTCCAGTATTCCAGGGGCAAAGGAGATGGAAAACCTGTTCCTACAGCAACAGGAACGAGGTTTTGGGGAAGTACTTGGAGTCACAACCCACAGAGTGACTCCAAAATGTTCCTATCTCCCTGGAATCATTAAGGAATGTGGTAAGAAATGGATATTCCCTCTGCAGGCAGAGTGGTTTGGGAGAGCTGAGGACACCGGGAAGGCTCTGGGTGGTGATTCCCACTGGGAGCCCAGGCCTGAAGCAGCTCCAGTCCCAGCTGTGGCACCACCCCTGTCCTCCCACTGCTCCCCTGGGATCTCTGGCCATGGACACAGCTGTGGAGAGCCACAGACACCTGTCAGGGGAGGCTGTGGGTGCTCCAGGGTTTCCTCTCTTTGCCACAATGGAATCAGCTCTGCAGAAGGGCAGGCAGGCAAAGACAGGCAAGTTCAGGAAGCTTTATCCCTATGGAGTGTGGTCCAGACACTTGTCTGGAGAGGAAAACATTCCCAACGTGCCAAACCAGGAACAAACACCGCTGTCCTGCCAGGAAAGCAGGGAAGAGGTGAGAACATCTCAAAGAGGATGGACACAAGAACAGGAACAGCTGGAGCTGGGCTGGGGAGGGTTAGGTGGGATATCAGGAAAGGTTCTTTCTCCAGAGGGTGTTGGACACTGAACAGCTCCCCAGGGAATGGGCATGGCCCCAGAGCCCCAGAAATGTCTGGACAATACTGGGATTGTCCCCAAACTGTCACCAACCATTGCTGAAGGGAAACTCCTGATCCTGAGTCAGGTGCACAAACCCAGGGACTCCAGTAAAAAACACAAGGCAATCCATGGAAAAGTATGAGGAAAAACCTCAGCATCTTAGAACTAGGTAAAATCTCTGTGGATGCAGCAGATTCTGACTGGGTTGGGCAGCAGCTCATCCCCCGTGATTGGAGCAGGCTGGATTGAGGATCCAATTCCTACAAACCTGCCCAGTCCCTGGATCTGCCCCAGCCTTTCCTGGTGCTTTTCTCATTGATTGGCTTTGACACTGAGGGGAAAAGGAGAACCTGAGTGGGTTAAACTTCCCCCCCATGGCTGCAGGAGGATCCCATGGGAGCCTTTACTCTGCTTTTCCGAGCGATCCCACCCAGATCCCGCCCTGGGTCAGATCCCAGATCACGGACCAAGATGTTCCTGTGACACTGGAGTGGCCCAAAGGAGCCCCAACCCTTCCTTGGAATAACCCTGTGCTAAATATGTCCCTCAGCCCCCCCATGCCACGCCAGGGGCAGGACCTGCTCCCAGGGGACACCCCAGCCCATGGAGATCCCTTCCCACCTGGTGGGAGCTGCCCTGTCCTTGCTGGGCTCCTGTGCCGTGGCCGTGGATTCCGTGCCAGCCTTGGCTTTGTCGTCGTCGTCGTCGTCGCTCTCGGAGCTGCCCGAGGAGCTGCTGTCCAAGGCCACCAGTGGTGCCTTCCGTGCCCCACACGCGTTCCACACACAGGGAGAGGCAGCAGCGCTGGCTGGGGGAGGAACAGCCCACGCTGGAACATCGGGAAAGCTCCCTGGAATGGCCCGAGGGGTCAAACAGGGCCTGCAGCCACTGCAGATGGTCTGGGAATCATGGGATGGGTTGGGTGGGAAGGGTCTCAAAGCCCATGCCATGCCACCATGGGTGGGGACAACTTCCACTGTCCCAGAGTGCTCCCAGCCCCGTCCAGCCTGGCCTGGGACATTTCCAGGGATAAAAGAAGTGTCCCTGTGACATCAGCTCCAACTCACTGCAGGTCCATCCCTTCCCTGCTGACGTTGTCCCAACAAACCCTCGGGATTTCTGCCTTTGTTTCATTCACTGATCCCACAGGGAACGCTCAGGGCAGGGGCCCTGCAGGGACGTTTCTCCTGCCCCAGGTGCTCCATGCAGGGTTCCCAGGAGCTGAGAGCACCCTGTGGGGCCCCGTGTCACTCACAGTTCTTGTCCTGGCCCTGCGCCGGGGTCCTGTCGGTGCCGCCGCTCTCGGTGTCCAAGGGGGAGCTGCAGCGAGGGCTGGACTCGGAGCTGGGGAGGGAAGAGCCCTGAGCACGGAGCCAGGATCATCCCAGAGCCTCCCAACAGCCCCAGGAGCAGTCACCAGCCCTGCTCTTCCTTCCCATCCCTGCTCTGAATTTCTCTAAACTTTATTTTACTGGTTTTCTACCCCACTGAGGACACAGAAAGAGGGGCTGTGTCCCACCCCAGTCAGGAGCACTGGGA
Organism: Vidua macroura; assembly: GCF_024509145.1. Taxonomy (NCBI): domain Eukaryota; kingdom Metazoa; phylum Chordata; class Aves; order Passeriformes; family Viduidae; genus Vidua; species Vidua macroura. The sequence continues at coordinate 73,222,303 of NC_071575.1, forward strand.
GGCAGCAGGAAGCACGAAGGAGCCCTGATCCAGGATCATCAGACAGTATTAAACAGCAAAAGGGAAGTGATGGGAAGGGGAAGAAGAAAGGATTACAGCCAGGCATTCCATCAAAATTTATCCCAAATATTCCCCCGTTCCCAAGTCCCAAGGGAGCTGGAATTCCGTGGCTCTTACCAGCAGAAAGGCTGGAAGTCTGTGAACTTGGCCCAGCCCTTCTCCTCCGGGGCGCTGCTCTGCGGGGCGGCCGAGTCCCACACGCTGGAGCCCACGTCCATGGCCACGGGCGGCGTGGGGCCCGCGGGCTCGAACACGGCCGTCCAGCCAGCCCCTAGGGACACCACAGCCTGGGTGCCAGCCCAGCCTCAGCCGGCCAGGAGCACCCCAGGGACATCCCAGGGACACGGCAACCCCGCCCGGGGACATCCCAGGGACACAGCAACCCAGCCCAGAAACACCATGGGATCCCAGGGACATCCCAGGGACACAGCAACCCAGCCCAGGGACATCCCAGGGACACGGCAACCCCGCCCGGGGACGTCCCAGGGACACAGCAACCCAGCCCAGGGACATCCCAGGGACACGGCAACCCCGCCTGGGGACATCCCAGAGACAGAGCAACCCAGCCCAGAAACACCATGGGATCCCAGGGACATCCCAGGGACACGGCAACCCAGCCCAGGGACATCCCAGGGACACAGCAACCCAGCCCAGGGACATCCCAGGAACACAGCAACCCAGCCCAGGGACATCCCAGGGACACGGCAACCCCGTCCGGGGACATCCCAGGGACATCCCAGGGAGCCCAGGGACATCCCAGGGACACAGCTGGGATCCCAGGGACATCCCAGGGATCCCATAGACACAGTGACCCAGCCCAGGAACACACCTGGGATCCCAGGGACAGACCAACCCATCCCAGGGACATCCCAGGGCCCCCCTTCCACACCCGCCTGTGTCCCATGGAAATCCCTCTGCGGATGTTTATCCCCAGGAGAGGAATCCATGGACACACATGACACCGTGGGTAGCTTCATCCCCCAAGTCAGTGATTCCCAGCTCCAAGTCCCTTAGTTCCCTGCCAAAAGCTCCCATCTCCATCCCCAATGGCTGGGTTTTAGGTAAAGAACTGATCAATGGATTCCAATACTTAAGATCCTAAAAATCACCCATTGCTTTTTTTTACAATCCTGGACAATTCCTCCTCCAGAACCTCTTTCCACTTCTAGTCCCACTTCCTACTTCCAGTCCTACAAATCCCACTTCTGGAATAGCATTTTTCCTTAGCTTTTCCCAGGGAAGAGGGAGGATTGCAGAGCTCTGCAGGAACAGAACCAGGCAGGAGAGCTGCTCCCCTCAAGGCTGCATCCCCAAAACTGATCCCAAATTCCAGATGAGTCTCCAGAGGGTGACTGGGCTGGCACACACAGCCCACTGGGACTGGGAGGTTCATACTGGTTCTTCCCAATGGACTGGAATTATCTGACACTTCCAAAGGGGTGCAGAGAGCAGGATGATGGGATAACCCTGGCTGGTGCTCACAGTGACAACACAAAGGCAGCACCGGAGAAAATAATGGTTTAGAACTCAAAGAGTTCTTGGGAAAACAGATGGTTGGGAAAATGTTTTGTCCCTTGGAACTGTTCTGCTGACAGCACCATGTGTGTGTCCAGCATTCCCATGGTGTCATCTACACAAAGAGTTGTGAAAATCCCTGAAGGGAGCAGACAAGATGGAAAAAGACAATTTACAGGAGCCTGGAGGGACAAGACACAGGGAATGGCTTCCAGCTCCAGGTTTAGATGGGACCTTGGGAAGAATTCCTGGCTGGAAGGGTGTGCAGGAAGTGGGCTGGAATTGCCAGAGCAGCTGGGGCTGCCCCTGCATCCCTGGCAGTGCCCAAGGCCAGGCTGGACACTGGGGCTGGAGCAGCCTGGGACAGTGGGAGGTGTCCCTGCCATGGCAGGGGTGGCACTGGAGGGGCTTTGGGGCTCCCTTCCCACCCAAACCCATTCCTGGCATTCCAGGAAAAGCCTGTTCCTCTGCACTCCTCCTCCAGTCACTGTAGGATGGGTTTACTGCTGGCAAAGCACAGCTGGAAAAGCAGGAGAACAGGCAGGGATGGGGGTGTGGAGACACCTGGCAAAGGTGGGCACACAACTCCTGTCCTGGCCAGGGAGGAGTTCAGGTCACATCCCTGCACCGCTGCTTTGATTGGGATTTGCACTGAAGGAGCTGGGATTCAGGGAACCACAGAACCATGGAATGGCTTGGGTGCGAGGGGACCTTAAAGCTCCTCTCATTGCAAGCCCTGCCATGGGCAGGGACCCTTTCCCTGGGATTCTCCCTGTGGGGCTGCCTGACACAAGGGCTGTTCTGGGGCAGGGCTCCAGCTCCCAGAGACTCCAGAGGCACACAGTGAGCCCTGGCATTCCCATTTCCCCCTGGCCAGGAGGAACTGGGGACTGTCCAGGGGAGCTGGCAGTGTGAGAGTGCTGCTGTGATCCCTGCAGACCCAGGGATGTGCTCCCAGCCCCGGTACCTTGGCAGGAGTCCGAGTCCTTCTGCTCCGGGGTGCTGCCCTTGTGTGGGGAGGGGGGTGGCCGCTCCTCCTCCTCCTCCGAGTCCACGCTGCCGTCGTGGTCCCCGTTCTCCAGGTCACTCTTGGAGCTCTCTGACGTCTGCGAGGCTCCAAACCTGAACAGGAACTGGGAATGAGCCACGCCCTGCTCCCTCAGCTCCTCCTCCCTGTCCCTGGGGAAACAGCCCAGAGCCTTTCCCAGGGTTGTTTCCCCCACAGTATTTCCCCCAGCTGCTCAGGACATTTGTGGGTGCCCAGAGAGATTCCCCCAGATTCCCATGGGCTTTGGTGCCAGCATTCCCTGGAGGTGCAGGACAGAGCCAGGGCTGGGGACACCACACAAACCAGTGCCCAGTGAGGGGACAGACACTGGTGTGGAGCCTACCCTGTGCCCAGGCAGGACCTGAGGTTGTTGATGCTTGGCAAGGATATGGTGAGGTCTTGGATGTTTTCCCTGTTTCCTTTGATCACATTTCAGATTGGGAATTATGGAAATAACTTTATTTTAATGAGTGGTTCTGTCAAAGGGATGAAAAATTATTTCAAAGCCCGAGATGCCCCTGGGAGGCCTCTTGTTCTCACTTTCCTGATTTGAATGTTCTGAGAAAGAATGTTCTGCCCACTCCCCTCAGTCTCACCTCCTCCTCCTCCTCTTCCTTTTCTCCAAGGACGAGGGAAGGAGCAAATTCCAAGTGTTTCACACTAAGGGTGGGGGGGTTTTAATGTGTTTGATTGAAGACTCATTAATTAGGTGTTCCCATTGTTAATGAATTCCCTTGAACTGGATCAGTCTCCAGTTCAGGAGAACCCCCAGCACAAGTGGCAGGGAAAGTGCTCAGGGTTGTGTCAGATAAAACCTCACAGCTCCAAAGTGACACAAAAGCCAAGAAATTCCTCCTGGCGTGGACTGAAATGTGCAGATTCCCAGCAGCAGGGGGAAAATCAGGGTTCTGCTTTCCCCTTACCGTGTCCTGGACTTGACCTGGGTTGCGTAGGAGATGTCCTTCTCCTCCCAGATATCCTCCTCCTCCTCGTTGTCGTCGAACTGCTGGATGCGCTCGTTGCAGCAGGCCTCGAACAGGGAGGCGTTGGGCTGCAGGACCAAAGGGAAATCACATTCCAGAGGTTCTCTGGACACACTGCTTTAAGCCCAAGTCTCAGGGCTGACCAAATCCAGCTTAGCTCAGGAGCTGGGATCACCTGGGATCACCACAGTCCAGCGGCTGCTTTGCTTTGGGACAATAAACCAGGAAAGGCCAGGAACAGCCTGGCAATGTTTAGATCCATGAGAAATCCATCTCTGCCTATGCTCCCCTAATCTGTCCGGAAAGATGACCTAAGGCTGTGAGAGGTGGGGGTGTTCACCTGGACAAGAGAGGAATCCAGGAGAGCTCAGAGCTCTGCCAGGGCCTAAAGGGGCTCCAGAAGAGCTGCAGAGGGACTGGGGACAAGGCCTGCAGGGACAGGACACAGGGAATGGCTCCCACTGCCAGAGGGCAGGGATGGATGGGATCTTGAAAATTGAGAATTCCTGGCTGGGCTGGAATTGCCAGAGCAGCTGGGGCTGCCCCTGGATCCCTGGCAGTGCCCAAGGCCAGGCTGGGCACTGGGGCTGGAGCAGCCTGGGACAGTGGGAGGTGTCCCTGCCATGGCAGGGGTGGCACTGCAGGGGCTCTGGGGTCCCTTCCCACCCAAGCCATCCCAGGATTCCACGATTCTAGGAACAATCTGGCACCGCAGGGAGAGAGGAAGATTCCCTCCATGCCGGGGTGCTGCCTCAGAGGGAACATTTCCTGGGAGAATCCCCTGAGGGGCTGAGCAGTGCCTGGCTCTCTCAGGCCCCCCTGCATTGGCCAAACCCCTCCCAAACCTTTGTTCTCTCAGAATGCAAGCAGCACCTCTCCAGAACCACCTCTATCCCAGCCCCAGCCCAGGTCCCCACTCACGCTGTCATCGTCAGCGTCGATGTTGAAGTTGATCTCGGCGATGCGGTCAAAGGGAGCGCTGGGAGGGAGGAGGGAGGGAAGAGCCTCAGGGGTGGCTCCGAGGAGCCCGTGCTTCCCAGAGGGACAGCAGCAGAGCCAGAGCCACTCCTGGGCTGGGATCCCTGCACAGCCACTCCTGCCCCCAGGCCACGGTGTCCCCTCACTGAGGGAGGGGTTATTCCAGCCTAGAACATTCCCTGTCCACCGCAGGGGAGGCACTGGAGCGGCTTCCTGGGGGACAGCTGGGGGGGTCAGGCTGTGCTCCAGGGAACAGGGACAGGAGAAGAGGGAACGGCCTCAGGCTGGGCCAGGGCAGGCTCAGGGTGGGCACCAGCAGGAATTTCCCCATGGAAAGGGGGTCAGGCCTCGGCTGGGGCTGCCCAGGGAGGTTTGGAGTGCCCATCCCTGGAGGTGTCCAGGGAATTCCTGGAGGTGGCACTCAGGGCTCTGGGCTGGGGACAAGGTGGGGACTGGGCACAGCTTGGACTGGATGGGCTGGGAGGGCTTTCCCAGCCTCAGGGATTTTGGGATTCTGTGAATCTCAATGCAGGAGTGGCTCAAAGCCCGAGGTGTGGCTGTTCTGTGATGGTATCCCAGGATGTGCATATCACAGGATGACCTAATTCCCAGTCCAAGCCGGGAGAGCCCCTGGTGGGAACAGCAGAGGGTGCTGCAGGCCCAGAAATTCCCAATTCCCAGAGTTTGGGTCCAGAAAGCGTTCACTCTCCCTACACATGGATCCGTAGCTCTTCCAGTGTTATTTTCTTTGAAAGACTCTCCAGTTCAGTACTCCTGCAATCCCAGGGACCCTGACACATGACTGATACTCCTTAAATATTCCAATTCACTTCCAGCCCAGTGTCCAACAGCTGGAAACAGCTGGTAGGGAGCACCACTCCCAGAATATTCCAGGTTTTGCAGTACATTCTTCTTTTCCAATCACAAACAGAGCCATAGCATCCCAAGCACAGACTTTTTCCAGCTTCATGTTCATTTTACACCGGGCACGAAGCACCAGCTCCTCAGGGATTTAACTCCTCCCTGCCCATCACTCACATGGGGCTGTATTTGCCAGTAGTGAAAAATCTATTTTATTTATTTTATTTTATTTTATTTTATTTTATTTTATTTTATTTTATTTTATTTTATTTTATTTTACTTAATTTAAAAAAAATATGTATAGAATTGAATAATTTCTGTTCAATTCAACTCTTGATTCTATTCTGGAACTTTTTGGCCTTATCAAGTTTCTGACATCTCTAAGGCTCACGAAAAACCCTCGATGGGAAGGGCAGAGGTGCTGCCTTGGATCCCAAGGAATTCCTGGGATGGACACAAACCCAGGAGCACTGGGATCCCCTGGAGCACTGCTCTGTCCACAACTGGTCCCAGTTTCAGGACTGTTATGGCCACTGGGATAATCCCAGTGCCAGGTACATTTCTAAGGAGAGAGGATGAGCTGCAGCTTTAATGGGATTAAAGGAATTCTGTAAAAGCAGCAAATTTTGAGCTCTGGATTCAGCAAGTTGTGTAACACTGAATCCCCTTTCCTGTCTCCCTGAACTGCCACTGCTCCTGATCATCCCTGCTCCCTTCCTCAGGAGGGGGAAAATGGCTGCATTTTCCATGGATTCCATCAGAGCACTGTCCCTTCACTCCTCCTTCCAATAGGGATTTAATTCCTTGGAAAAGATCTGTTTAACTGCCCAGAGTTTGCTCTCATGCTTTGCCTTTAAACTCATTCCAGACCAGGGCTGGACAACAGTTGCCTGCTTTATTTCCCTCTTTGAAATGAAGGAATACTTTTCCTTCCTTCTCCACCTGGCTCTGGAGACGGGCTGGGCTCCTGGGAAACAAGGAGCTGTTTACAACCTGAGGAGGGATAACAAGGCTCATTTTTAAACCTGAAGCAGAGGGAGGATGGGATGCCAAGAGGCTGAAATGCCAATCACCCCCAGACTCACTCGGTACCATCACCAAACACCCCCACACTCACTTGATGTTGTCATCCTGGTCTGCAAACTCCTCGTCGTTGAAGCCGAACTGATCCACGAAATTGGCCGTCATCTGCTGGATCTGGTACTCGGAAAAGGCCTGGGAAGGGATCCCAAAAAATCCATCAGTAGGGTGTCCAGAGACATTCCAGAAACAGTCAGTGGAGCTGCATGGAAACAGCTTCTCCAGGAAAGCATTAAAATCCCAGAAGTGTGTGAAATCTTCATTCCAACCCCTTCCCAGAGCAGGGTCACACAGAGCTCTGGGATTCCCCACCCCCCGATGCCTCCTGCGCTGCTCCCGGGTGGATCCCAGGCCATGGAACTGCTCTGGGAAAGCCCAAAGGAGCTGAGCACAGACTGGGAGCAGAGTTCAGGAAGCTGCTCCACAGCAGGATGACCAAAGGCAACTGGAGCAGCGAGTTTCCTGGGAACAGTGAAGATGTTCCCAACTCACCTGCTGGAGAGTGAGCTCGTTGGGAAAAGCACTCTCAATGTCCTCATCCTCGCTGGAGGAGTGCAGGTGGTGGGTGCTCACCTGGGAAAGCACAAACCAGTCAGGGAACCAGGGAAATCTGGAAAAGCTCCAATGTTTCAGTTCCACCAAAGCCCAGACTCCTGCCCAGGCAGGAGCTGCCCCAAGGAATCCCAGGGACCAGCTCAGCACCATGCATCAGCTCTGCTGAAGGACTGTTAATGGAATATGCTTATGGAAATGCTTTCTACTCTGCTTTGAAGTCTTCTTCAGCAAAATAAGGAAAGTGAGATAAACCAGGAAAACCCCTTTCTTCTGTTATGGGAAGCCCAGCAGGCACTGGAGTGACCAACTCACCAAATCCACCGTGTTTCTCCGGTTCGTCTCCGTCAGCGTCTCCTCCACGAAACTCTCCCACCTGCCCCTGCAGTCCTCAGGCAGCTCTGGAATGAGAGGGAGAAAACCACGGGAGTTCTGAGCCAGCTGAACTCCTTGGGGACTCACCTGGGCTAAGGACTCACAGCTTCTCTCACCTTGCTGGGAACAATCCCCAGCAGAGCTCCAGCTGTGCTTGGGTCTTCCCTTTCGTCCTGGGGACTTGGGGGAACCCTTCCCTCCCATCCCTCCCAGCCCAGCACAACTGGGAGCCCAAAAGTGAGTAGAACTTGAGGGTTGAGGAAAGGAAATGGAGAAGTAACAAAAGCAGAAAAGAGCAGAAGATTGTGCCCCAGATTGTCACTGCCCGGCTGTGCCCTGTCCCAGCCTGGCAGGGGCTGAACAGTGGGGATGGAAAAGGTGGAAAATGGAAAATCTTCCTTCCTCCCACCCAAACCCATGGGACAAAAACAGTTCCCCAAGTGGATCCAGTGAGGGCAGGATGGACCCAGCCTGGCAATGGGAATTCCCCTGATGAGCACATCTGGGGTCTCTGGGGACACCTCATGTCTCTTTCCTCAGAGAGTCATGGAATCATGGGATGGGCTGGGTGGGAAGGGACTCAAACCCCATCCAGAGCCACCCCTGCCATGGCAGGGTCACCTTCCACTGTCCAATCTTAACCTCACTGTGTGGAAACCAAGAGCAGCCAAATGGGGTCTCACCATACTTTAAATGATGGGATATTGTGGGATTTCCCTGGGAATCCTTTCCAATGGGAAAGGATCTTGAGGAAATACCTCAGTGAGTCCTTCCAGGAGCTCCTAATGGTTATTATTCCCTGGAGAGCAGTGAGGGGGAGCTGAAGAGGAGGAGGAAGAGGAGAAGGAGAAGGAGGAGCAGGCGGTACCTTTGATGAAGTCACTGATCTGGGTCTGCATGGGCCCCTTCTCCATGTTGTGCACCACGGCGTTGGCGATGCGGGTCAGGTGCCCCATGTTCCCTCTCCTCCTGCCGCCCTCTGCCCTGGAACAGAGAGCAGCCGCTACCCTCGGAGCCGGGATACCCTCGGAGACGGGATACCCATGGAACCCGGATACCCATGGAACTGGGATAACCACAGAGCTGGGATGGGATACCCATGGAGCCAGGACACCCACAGAGCTGGGACACCTCCAGAGCTGGAATACCCATGGAGTTGGGATGGGATGCCCATGGAGCCAGGATACCCATGGAGCTGGGACAGAGCCCTGGGAATGGCCCTGGAACTCCTGCCCAATGGCCACAGAATTCCTGCCCCAATGGCCACAGAATTCCAGCCCCAATGGCCACAGAATTCCTGCCCCAATGGCCACAGAATTCCAGCCCCAATGGCCACAGAAGACCAGCCCCAATGGCCACAGAATTCCTGCCCCAATGGCCACAGAACTCCAGCCCCACACATCCCAGAGTTCCCTGCAGAACCGCAGCAGGGATCAGCCCTGCTCTGGCAGGATGGGATGAGCTCGCCCCCAGCACAGGGACCTTCCCTCATTTTGCCCTGCTTCCTCCTGATCCCTCCTCCCACTCAGGTAACATGGGAGGGGCTCCAAACAAGGAGCTAAACATGGAAAAGATGCAGGAATGAATCTGATTGTAATTCCCAGGGAAGAAAACTCCCAGAGTTAAGGATCTACAGCACAGCTACTGGCAGAGCTCCGGGGAGGGCTGGGATTGCAGCAGTGACTCCCCCAGAACAGAAGACATTCCCACCCAACCATGGGATTCCCCTTGGGATAAAACCAGATCCCAACACGGAGCCCGAGCAGCCCCGAGTCCCTTCCCTGGCTCCTCACTGCTTCCCTTCCTGCAGAGTGAGGCCGTGCTCCAAACCAGCTCAGGGAACAGTTTGGGTGGGAAGGGACCCCAGAGCCCCTGCAGTGCCACCCCTGCCATGGCAGGGACACCTCCCACTGTCCCAGGCTGCTCCAGCCCCAGTGCCCAGCCTGGCCCTGGGCACTGCCAGGGATGCAGGGGCAGGCCCTGCTGGTCTCCATCTGCCCACTGAGAGAGGCCAAGATTCTTCCTGGAAACTCCACCTTCCCAAAGCCCCAGCTGAGATTCCTCTGCTTAAATCCCTATTTTCTCCCTTCCACTCAGATTCTTTCCAGTGTGGTGGTGACTGGAACTCTGGCAGGAAATAGGGATGAGCTCTGACTCCTTTCTGGTTTAATCAAGAAAACTCCCAAGCAGCACTCAGGGATATTTATGGTCCTACAGAACTGGGTAAGGAAATGCCCAGCAAAATTCCTTATGTGGACAAGGGGCTGTAAAAAGAACCAAAAACCCAAACCACACCACAAAAAAAAAAAAAAATGTAATCCAAATCTCAATCCACCAATTATGGCCTAAACAACTCCAGTGGGACTCCAAAGCCCTTGGAAGCAACCCGGAGCTCAAAATAGAGAGGGAGGACCAAACACTGAGCTGGACACGGAAATTGAAGCCTCTGGAATATTTCCACTTTAATGTTTTAGTTCTTTTAGAATATTTAGTTCTAATCAGCACAAAATCCAAGGGGTATATAAAGCTAAAATAGGAAATCCAGGCCACAAATGCTTGGCCATCCCAACTTCCAACAATTTTCTACTCCAGGGAGAATAAAATTGTGCATTTAAAACATAACAAACCAAAAAATTTTAAAAGTGAATATTCCATGGGATTCCCTGAGAAAGCAGGAAAGCAGAAGACTGAGTGCTTGGGATGGGGTGTTGGAAACATCCATAAAACCCATCATGCCTTCAAATCCTGTCTATTTGGGAATTTGGCTTGTCAGCATGCAAACCACCCCAGTTCCAAATCCCAACCAAAATCCAAGTCTGCTTGGACACCATTAAAATGGAAATTCTCCAAGAATATTCCAAAGTCAGTGTGCAGCCCCGGGCCAGCAATTCCTTACTGGATTTTGTCATTGGCTTCCCAGGCGTCCAATATCCTCTGCACCAGGCAGCACTTCTGGAACAGCTGCGGGGGGAAAGGGAGAACGTTCCGGATTTTCCCAAGGAGAACTGTGGATCCTGCTGTTCCTTCCCTCGCTCCTCCTCGGGAGCTCAAAGCTCAGCCCTTCCCCTGCCCGAGAGCCCAATTCCTTCCTGGTTATTTCCCAGAGGATGCCAGCAGAGCAGCAACACCTGGAGCATCCCCAGGCTGCTCCTGAGCCTCCCAGCAGCAGGAATTAAAGCACTGCTGGCATTTTCCAACCACCACGCTGAGGCCTGGCCACCAACAGCTGGAGTGTTCTTGGATCGTTTTTTGTCCAAAATCTGTAGCAATTTTTACTTTAAAAAATGGAATTTTAACAATAAATGGGGATAATTTTAATATTAAATAGGGATAATTTTAATAAATACCAAGGGATTCACAGGGTCATTAAATGAGGGGAGTTTTAATGGGATGCTGCAAATAAAGGGACAACAGCAACCACAGCTCCATGAGAACCACTACGAATGATAATAAGTAATAATAAAGCCCACTAAAAATTGATAGTAAATAATAAAAATAATTTTTTAAAGGCAATAAATTATAACAAAACCCACTAAAAATTATATATGAAAATAAATAATAAGAAATCCACACTGAGACAAGTTCCTGTTCTGGAACAGCTGACCCCAGAGATCCCTGGTGACCCCAGCCCACCCCAGAGATCCTGGTGACCCCAGTCCCACCCCAGAGATCCCTGGAGACCCCAGCCCACTCCAGAGATCCCTGGTGACCCCAGTCCACCCCGGGGATCCCCTGGTGACCCCAGCCCACCCCAGAGATCCCTGGTGACCCCAGTCCACCCCAGAGATCCCTGGTGACCCCAGTCCCACCCCAGAGATCCCTGGTGACCCCAGCCCCATCCTAGAGATCCCTGGTGACCCCAGTCCCACTCCAGAGATCCTGGTGACCCCAGTCCCACCCCAGAGATCCCTGGTGACCCCAGCCCACTCCAGAGATCCCTGGTGACCCCAGCCCCATCCCAGAGATCCCTGGTGACCCCAGTCCATCCCAGAGATCCCTGGTGACCCCAGCCCACCCCAGAGATCCCCTGGAGACCCCATCCCATCCCAAAGATCCCTGGTGACCCCAGACCATCCCAGAGATCCCTGGTGACCCCAGTCCCACCCCAGAGATCCCCTGGTGACCCCAGCCCCATCCTAGAGATCCCTGGTGACCCCAGTCCCACTCCAGAGATCCCTGGTGACCCCAGCCCACCCCAGAGATCCCTGGTGACCCCAGTCCCACCCCAGGGATCCCCTGGTGACCCCAGTCCCACCCCAGAGATCCCTGGTGACCCCAGTCCCACCCCAGAGATCCCTGGTGACCCCAGTCCCACCCCAGGGATCCCCTGGTGACCCCAGTCCCACCCCGGGGATCCCCTGGTGACCCCAGTCCCACTCCAGAGATCCTGGTGACCCCAGTCCCACCCCAGAGATCCCTGGTGACCCCAGCCCACCCCAGAGATCCCTGGTGACCCCAGTCCCACCCCAGAGATCCCTGGTGACCCCAGCCCATGCCGGGGATCCCCCGGTGACCACAGTCCCACCCCGGGGATCCCTGGTGACCCCAGCCCACCCTGGGGATCCCTGGTGACCCCAGCCCATCCCAGAGATCCCTGGTGACCCCAGTCCCACCCCAGGGATCCCTGGAGACCCCAGCCCATCCCAGCTCTCACGTGGGTGACCATGACGTTCTCGGTGGCTCCGGCCGGGGGCTCCGAGGGCTCCGAGGGCTCCGCTGGCTCCGGGGCCGCGCTCCCGCTCGGAGCCTCCTCTTTGCTGCCCGGCTCCCCCGGGCTGGGCTTCCCCTCGTGCGCCGAGTGGGACAGGATGGCTGCTATGGACAGCTCCACTTGGAAATGCAAAAAGTTATTCCACGTGTATTTAAAAAATAAATCCTGGAGGAGAAATAAGAGATGGAAGAGTTTACTCGGGATATTCTAATGGTATCAGGGATCTTTAAGGATCTTCCCAATTCAACCCATCCCAGGATTCTGGGACTCTGGGATATTAAATTGTTGCCCAAGCTGTTGTTTGATCAAGCAATTCCACTCAAACAGTTTTCCTGCTACATGCCAGCACTCACTGCAGGCTGGGTTCTACATTCCCAGGGCACTCAGTCTGTTGGGAAATCAGTGAATATTCCCAATAAATGGAGCACTTAGGAATCCTCTCACACAGACAGCACTCACAGCACAGACACACTGAATTAAACAACTTAACTCTGCTGGGGCTCAGTGAAGCCTAGGAAAAACAGGAACTAAATCACTGCTAAGGGTGGAATTAATTCTCTTAAGGCTGCACAGGTTCTGGGAGGCTTTTTCCAGCCTCAGGGATCCTGGGAGAAAATTCATCTCTCATCATTCCAGGAGCTCACACACACAGCACAGACTGTTTCACACCTTCTCCACTGAACTGACACGGAATTGGAAGTGTGAGGCTGAGTCCAAAACCCCAAAGAGTCGGATTTGGATCACAAAAGCTCCTGCAGGGATCTGCTCCTTGCCGGAGCAGGTAAGGGAAACACCAGGACTTTGGCCCCCCGGCACGAGCCCCGCACAGAACGGATCCCAGGTGGAACTGCCCCGTCCCTGCCCGCGGTGGCCCCGGACACTCACAAGTAACAAGTCCATGGTGCCGAGCCTGCAGAGCTCCTGGTTGATGCTGGGGGTGTTGGTGTGCAGCAGCGCCGCGATCAGCCGCGAGCCGTGCAGCCGCGCGTTCCCCAGCGGCTCCTCCAGCACCCCCAGCGTGGTCAGGATCGCCGGTTTCTGAGGAGCAGGGACGGCAGTCAGGGGAGGACAACGTTCCCGCAGCGCGCCAGGGCTCTACAGCGCCTCGGCCGAAAACTCAACCATGGGAATTCCACCTCACCAGGGTGGGGCAGAGCCCTGGGACCACTGCCCAGGGAGGGCCTGAGTGCCCCACTCTGCAGACATCCCAAACCCAGCTGGACGTGTCCCTGTGTCACCCGCTCCAGGTGACCCTGCCCTGCAGGGGCCTGCACTGGACGATCCCTAACAACCCCACCAGTTCGGGGAGTCTCAGATTTAACAGAACCCTCCCATTTAAGGAATGTTCTCAGCAGGGAAACCTAAACCACCTTCCCAAGAAGATGGTTCTAGGGCCACTGGGAGATTTGACTTTCAAACCAGAAGATTAAAATCCAACTACCCACTGAAAATTCCTTCCTCTCCATCCCTTCCCATCTCCAGTCAATTCCCCAGTCCCAAAGATTTCCCTGAACACAACCCTCAGACTCCTGCTGCAGACTCCTGCTGCAGACTCCTGCTGCTCATCCCTGCAGGCCTGAGTTGCAGAATCTGCGTGTGGATTTCCCTTCCCTGGGCACGTGTCCTCGCTGGAGCTGTCTGGACTCCCGGGAATGCCGGCGGTACCTTGGGTGGGCGCAGCAGCAGCTGGTGGAAGTCCTTGAGCCGGGGCTCGATGCCGTGTAAGATGCTGCTGTTGACAGTGTAAGACCTCTCGAATCCCTGAGTGTACGAGTCCATCAGGCCTTCCACTCTGAGGGAACACCAGGATTCACTCGGAGGCACTCACCATTCCCTCTTCCCATTCTGAACAACCAAGTGATACCAGGGTCCTCAAGGTCCCTCCCAACCCAGTCCATCCTGGGATTCTGGGACTTTATGATATTAAACCAGTGCCCAACTCTGTTTAATCAGCAATTCCACTAAAACCATTTTCTTTCTACACTTCCTGCATTTCATCTTCCCTCTCCTGGGGCCCAGAACTGCCCCCAGTATCCAGAGGTGGAGATTTTGTTAAAGAGCCTCCAGTCACACTGGCCATGTCAGTGGTTTTCTCTTGAAAAATGAGGATGAAAAGTAATAACATTCAGCTCCTGAACACATTCCCATACCTGCATGGTATAGATTCTATTATATTAGTTATTTCTATTATTTATTATACTGTATTAGTTAATATTGGTATCATTTCCCAGGTGCTGCTCACACAAACAAACCTGTGCTGAGCTCAGGAGGAGCTGACCAGAAATAACCTCCCAGCAGAGCCGGCAAACCACATTCCCAAAGTGTTTCCTGGGGTTCCAAATTCCCAAACACTTCCAAAGGGAACGGCTCAGCAAGAATTACCCAACAAATGTTTGTTCCTCCCACTGTCCCAGGCTGCTCCAGCCCCAGTGTCCAGCCTGGCCCTGGGCACTGCCAGGGATCCAGGGGCAGCCCCAGCTGCTCTGGGCACCCTGTGCCAGGGCCTGCCCATCCTGCCAGCCAGGAATTCCTAACTCCCAGTATCCCATCTAAGACTTTCCTCTTCCAGCTTGAAGCAATTCCCTGTGTCTGGGCGGTGCCTGTCCCTCTGTGCCCCCAGCCCCGGCGGGAGCCCCCGGGCAGTCCCGAGGCACGGTCCCGGTGATCCCGGGGTGATCCCGGGGTGATCCCGGGGTGATCCCGGTGATCCCGGCGGTCCCGGCTCACCCGGAGCGCCGCGTTTCCAGCAGCGTCAGGAGCACCTGGGTTCCGTTCACGATGCAGGTCTCGCTCTGCTCCCCGTCGAACATGTTCCTGAGGAGCTGCTCCACGCACTCCTGCCTGGGGACACAGGGGGGTCACTCACACGGGGCTGGGGCTGCTCCCGGGCTGCTGCACCCACTGAGGCTTTGTCACGGAAGGCAAAGGGAAGATCCCACTCTTCCCACTGCTCTCTGCCAGACCAAGGAATGGCAGGTGGGAGGAACAGGAGGCTGAGGCCAGCCCTGCTCCCCAGCTCACACAGTCACACAATCCCAGGGTTGGGAGAGACCTCCAAGAGCATCAATCCAGCCCAGCCCAACAGCTCAGGCAGACCCTGGCACCCAGGGCCACATCCAGGCTTTTTAAACACATCCAGGGGTGGTGACCCCACCACCTCCCCGGGCAGCCATTCCAGAACTTTATCACCTTTCTGGAAAAGCTTTTTCCTGATATCCACCCTGAATTTCCCTTGGCGTAGTTTAAGACTGTCTCCTCTGGTTCTGTCAGTTGTTGCTCCAGCTCCTGCAGCTCCTGTTCCCCACCACATCCCAGCTCCGTCCCTCAGGGACAGCTTCCCAAAATCCAGCCCTCAGCAAGTCCCTTCCCAGCCTTCCCCAGTTCCACATCCAGCCAAACCCAGCATCCCTGGAGTTCACAGCCCAATCCTGACTATTTTCTAACGTTCCAAAAAGTCGCCTTTCCATGGGTATAAATAAAATATGAGACAAAAATGTGAAAACAGCTGAATAATTCATGAGGGAGGATTATTTGAAAAAGGAGCATCTAAATACCCTCTGTCAGCAGAGAAGGGGAGGTAAAGGAGGCAATTTTCTGTAATGAACCAAATTCCCTTTATAGGACCCAGCCAGCAGCTCCTGAACCTGGATTTCGGGCTCATTCCCTGATCCCACCTCCTTCATGCTGATCATTCATTCCTGACTCAGGAATGACAAAAGTTATCCAAGACCCAAAAGGTCACTGTAATGCTGGGAAAATTGGCCAGGAAGGGTAATGAGCTTTGTGACCTTCAGCAGAAAGGGAAGAAGAGTAAAAGAACCCCTTTGCCCAAAATGCTCCTTTATTTTGAGCAGGAATTCTGGAGATGGTTCCTGGAAGTGCAGGGTCCCACAGCCCTCTCCAAAACTATGAAGAAAGCCTAAAATTACCAAAAAAGTCTGTAAGTGCCATGTCTTCTATGGCCATCACTGCAAGGAATCACAGCCCTCATTAAAGGTCCTGGGACTTCCCAGAGGGAATGACCGAGCTGCAATCCCATCTCCAAAATTCTGAGGGCTCAGAACTGGCACAGAGGAGAGGCCATCCAGTCAGGGATGTGACCTCCAGTGGCTCCAGCTCCAGAGCCCAACAGCAGCAGCACCTGGAGCTGCTGAAGAGAGCCCAGAGGAGACCCCGGAGCTGCTGCAGGGCTGGAGCCCCTCAGTTCCCAGGGATCCAGGCTGGCAGAGCTGGGAATGTTCACCTGGAGAGGAAAAGGATCCAGGGAGAGCTCAGAGCTCTGCCAGGCCCTGAAGAGGCTCCAGGAGAGCTGCAGAGGGACTGGGGACAAGGCCTGCAGGGACAGGACATAGGGAATGGCTCCCACTGCCAGAGGGCAGGGATGGATGGGATCTTGGGAATTAGGAATTCCTGCCTGGGAGGGTGGGGAGAGGCTGGGCTGGAGTTCCCAGAGCAGCCCTGGCAGTGTCCAAGGCCAAGCTGGACACTGGGGCTTGGAGAAGCCTGGGACATGGCAGGGGTGGCACTGGAGGGAATCTGAGGTCCCTTCCCATCCAACCCCTTCCAGGGTTCCATGAAAGGTCAACACTTCCCTAGCACAGGATTCTGTCAGGCCATAGCACAAAGGCTGGATCTACCTCATTCCTGCAGGAGCAGTGAGGGAAATGAAAAATTTATGGAAGAGTAGCAGCTCCTGGTAGGGGTGGAGCTCCATGGCAAGCCCAGGATGGTCCCAGTGGCTTCCAAGTGCTGCGATAAGCCACATCCCATTCCCACCTGCACACACCAGGTCCCATCCCAGGAATTATCCCACAGTCATGGAGGAAGTGACAGCCCTGGACCAGGAGAAAAGATCCCCCGTGCCACCTAAATTCAGAGCTCTGGGTGGACAGAAATATCTCAGGGGAACTGGAAGCCCCTGTCCCTTCCATGGCTCCTTCCAGCCCTTTCCTGACAAAATGTTGCCTCCAGACCTAAAAGAGCCTTTTTAGTTTCAGTCTCCTGGAGAATCTCAAGGAGATTTTAGGTTTGAAGAAACAATAAGAAGCAGAAAACACAGGACATAAATAATTGAATGTTCATTCAAAGAGCAAAGAAACAACACCAGAAAAGAAGCAAAACTGGGAAAATCAACACTTCTGGTACACACTGAATGTTATCTGGGAAATCAGGGAATCCTGGAATGGGTTGGGTGGGAAGGGAGCTCAGAGCTTCTCCAGTGCCACCCCTGCCACGGCAGGGACACCTCCCACTGTCCCAGGCTGCTCCAGCCCCAGTGCCCAGCCTGGCCTTGGGCACTGCCAGGGATCCAGGGGCAGCCCCAGCTGCTCTGGCAATTCCAGCCCAGCCAGGAATTCCTAATTCCCAAGATCCTATCAATCCCTGTCCTCTGGCAGCTTCATGTTCTCCCCTTGTCCTGGCACTTCAGTTCTGGATGAACAATCCCCCTCTGGCTTCCTCTGAGATCCCTTCAGACCCTGAAGGTGCTGTGAGGTCCCCACACAACCCTCCCTTCTCCAGGCTGGAATTCCTTGGGTTTTTGCCTCACTCTGGATCAGGTTGGGACCTTTGGGCTCCTTGACCCCCTCTCCTGCCTCTGGACAGAGCCCCAAACCCCAGACTGCTGAAGAGGCCCTTCAGAGCTGCTCCAGCTCCAAAGGAACATCCCTGCTCTGTCTGCGCCCTGCAGAGCCATCCAGGAGCCCCTCCCAGTGCACCCAGTGCCCCCAGCATGCCCAGTGCCCCCAGTACTCACGATTCCAGTGCTGTGAGAAGTGGATCTGGCTCCGGGACATCCTGGAGCTGAGTGCTCTGGTCTCTGCTCAGCCTGATGATGTCACACAGGGTCTGGGAAGCGTTGGATTGCCTCTGGAAACAGGGACAGGAGCAGCATCAGCGCCGGGGCCAAGCCCAGCCAGGCTGGGAATGCTCCAGCTGGGATCAATCCCATTCCTGCTCCCCCAGGAGTTACTCAGGGCTGGACACTCCTGGAGTAGCAGCATCAACAGGCTTTGCACTCAAAGGAGATTGGCCCAAACACGACCATCAAGAGCAGTTCAGGAGCTCAGGGGTGAGGATTTCTTTTTCTCTCCTCAATCCTGCTAATCTGCACACCCATAACACAAACATCCCATCCTTCCTCCCACTGCTCAGCTTTTAGCTTGAGAAAACCTTTCACCATTTAATTCCGGGGATTTAAAAGGCTTTCCAGGGGTGTTTGAGGAATTCATCCTCTGGTTCTGGCCATCAGGCAAAGCCTCTCTGCAGCTGCTGTACCTCAGCATCTGCTCCAACACAAATCCATGGGGATGTTCCCAGTTTTCCCTCACAGAGGGAAGTTTGCCTGGGATGAGCCGAGGGAATTTGGCTCAGAGAACTACATTTTCTGGACTTTATCACTGAATTCCTACTCAGGGCTAGGACAATTTAAAAATGGCATAAAGTGGCTGTTTTTAAAGAATCTTCCAGGAACAGCAGGTTCCTCCCTAATCCCAAGGGAAATCCCCACTGTGTGTAGGATTGAGATGAACTGAGGCAGCAGAACCAAGAAATTGGGAGTAAAGTAAGTCAAAAGCAGATGAAGGGACATCCCAAGGCCATTCCTGGTGGCTCCTCCACAGGTCACCAGGACAAGGCAAACAGAAATCTCCCGGACCCTGCAGGAACCAGCCCCCCAAATGCCCAGGCCAGCTGCCACTCACATCCTCATCCTGGCTCGAATGGATCAGCTCCACGAGTCTCTGGATAATCCTGGCTTCATTCAGCCACTGCAGGGAAAAGAGCAGCAGAGAAAATCCTCGGTGGATGTCCAAAAACTCTGAACAAGAGGGGCACTGGGAAGCTCTGCAAGAAGGGGAAGCCCTTCCTTCCTTCTCCTAATCCCATCCCTGAGGCAGGGACAGGGATGGATTCGGATTTGCGTCAGCATGGATGGGGATGGATTTGGATTTGCATCCTGCCATGGAACTAACACACAGACCCCTCTGGAAACCTGGAATGTTCCAGGGACAAACAGCCTCATCTGAGCAGTGGTGGCAGAACCCCACCACATTCTCCCAGCAGCTCCTGCTCTTCCTGCTGCTCACACTCAGCAATTCCACCTCCTGCCAGATGTTGGAACAGCTGTCACTACCTTCACCTTGCTCCACAACTTCCTGTTCTCCATGCAAACCACTCCCTATCCCCCTTTCTGGCCCAGGCAAACCAGGAAGGTCCTCTCCAAAGGCTCTCTTCCATTTCTCTCTCCCAGCCTCTCATGCAGGCTCAGCCCCTCATCCCCACCTGTTTCCAGAAAAACTGCTGGATGTGTGACATCCCCCAGACTCATCCCAACAATGCCCAAACTCAGTTGCCTGGGAAATGAGCAAACTTCCATTACAAGGAAAAACATTTCCAGGAATAGGACTGGAGCCTCTCTGCTCCTGAGCCTGGCTGGGAGAGCTGGGGGGGCTCACCTGGAGAGGAGAAGGCTCCAGGGAGAGCTCAGAGCTCTGCCAGGCCCTAAAGGGGCTCCAGGAGAGCTGCAGAGGGACTGGGGACAAGGCCTGCAGGGACAGGACACAGGGAATGGCTCCCACTGCCAGAGGATGGATGGGATCTTGGGAATTGGGAATTCCTGGCTGGGCTGGAATTGCCAGAGCAGCTGGGGCTGCCCCTGGTCCCTGGCAGTGCCCAAGGCCAGGCTGGGCACTGGGGCTGGAGCAGCCTGGGACAGTGGGAGGTGTCCCTGCCATGGCAGGGGTGGCACTGCAGGGCTCTGGGGTCCCTTCCCACCCAAACCATCCCAGGATTCCATGATTCTATGATTCTTTGAACATAGTAAGGAATTACACCAATTACTGTCCCAATCAATGTCTGAATTTCTGAACACTGGGAAGAACACAGTTTCCCTTTCTCCAAGCTTTCCAGCTGGACTAAAGAGAGGCTGCTCCATGGAACAATGAGTGGGAACCCCTTTGCTGCCAGGAGTGACCCAGGCTGCTGGCCTGGAGCCACAACGGAGCTGAGGGAGCCCACGGAGCGACCCCAGCCCTGGGAACAGGAGCTGCCAGAGGGGTGGATCTGCTCCTGGGATGGAACACCCACAGACCCCATCTGTCCCGAGCCAGGCAGGGACAGGGGCTGGGAGGGGAAGGCCCTCACGTTGAGCACGTCCTGGCGCAGCGCCGTGGGCTCCACGCAGCTGATGAGGCGCAGCAGCAGGTCCATCATGGCAGAGGTGTCGATGTGCTTTAGCACCAGGCTCAGGAACTTGTCCTTTTTCCTCAAAAATGAGATCACCTGTGGAAACAGGAGCCTGCATCAGCTGCCAGCAGGACACACAGCTCCCTCACAAATCCCCCACAACTCCTGGAGCTTCTCCTTTGTGTCTCAATCACCGACCTTGGGTTGGGAACTCTCCAGGGAACAAGGGAATACTTCTTATTCCAAGGCAACACCAAATCAGATCTTTTCTGCCAACTTTTCTCCCCTCTGTGCCACAGAGAAACCCAATGCCAAGGAAATAAGTGAAGCTGGAGAATTTCCCTTTCCTCTCAAGCTCCCTATCAGGCAGCATTTACAGCCCCAGCATTTACTGGGATGTGAGTATTCCTGAATCTCTGTTCAGCCCATGCCTCAGCACCTCTTCCATAAGGATGAGCCTGAGGCCTTGTTTATGGATTGGGATGACTCTGATGATCCTCAAAATGCCTTGGTATGAAAAGTGAAGCTTTAGCTGTGCCATGGGGATATCCCGGCCGTGGCAGATCCTAACCCAAAACTCTGGGAAGAGTCTGTCCACACCAGCATCTCCCCGCACTGAGGAATTCCAGAACTTTCCAGAGACTCCATTTCACCTCCAACCTTAAACCCAGGTCGAGGAATACCACGAGCTCACAGCAAGGACACAACACGGGCAGTGCAGTGCCGGGGAATTGCCTGGATCGGGACAGATCCCATCCCCACCTGTTCTGTTTTCCGTGCAATGAGGTTCCCGATGGTCTTGCTGAAGAAGCTGGCGAGGAGGGGGTTCAGGGGGGGCTCGTGGTCCAGGAAGTCGTAGAGGATGTTGAGCAGGGTCTCGTCCCCGCCCAGTTTGTCGTTGATCTGCGGCACGTCCGAGGTCAGCAGCTCGCAGGCCGTGTTGGGATACCTGCAGCGACACACCCGCAGCGACCACAGGTGAGATGGGAACTCTGCGGATCTGCCCTCCGCCAAGGTCTCAGGAGGTGAAGGAATTCCTGGCTGGCAGTGTGGGCAGGCCCTGGCACAGGGTGCCCAGAGCAGCTGGGGCTGCCCCTGCATCCCCAGCAGTGCCCAAGGCCAGGCTGGACACTGGGGCTGGAGCAGCCTGGGACAGTGGGAGGTGTCCCTGCCATGGCAGGGGTGGCACTGCAGGGGCTCTGGGGTCCCATCCCACCATGCCCACCCCATGACTGATTCCCTCTGGTAGGAACACTTTTCCCACAATGTGTTATTAGTGACTTGTGACCACACCAGGTTTCTACACCAGGATCTTTCCCAATCTCTGCAATCCAAGCTCTGCACTCCCCACAAGCCACTAAAACACTTCTGGGCCAACTGGGAGCTTTGACCCTTTCCCTGCACCATTCCCTCCTGCAGCAGCCTCCTCCTGTTCCTGCAGTTCCAGCCCTGGAGGTTCCAAAAGCCCCTCAGGCCCTGCTGCTGCTGTTCCAGGCTTGGTGCTGCCCAAGGAGCTGAGGCTGAGGATGTCACTGTCACCACCGCAGAGGGACCTTCCAGCCCCTACATCCCTTACAGCCCCGAGGGGACACCAGGACTCTTTTCTCCTTTTCCTGGCTCATTCCATGCAAAAAGCACCCACAATTCCTAAAGATCTGTGTGTGGAGCCTCCCTGGGATACACATCCCATGGACAGTGGAGAAATGGGAGCTCTCCCTGTCCCAGCAGGTTCTGCTCCTGCAGCTCTCACAGCCCCAGGTCTGATCCAACCCCTCACCATTCCCGTTCTGGCACCACATCCCAGCCCTGGAGGTTTCCAGGCTGCAGGGAACTCACCTCACCCAAACTCCCCCTCCGACCCCTGGAAGCTGAGCTTCCCTCACCCCTGGGCTCAGCAGCTCATTTGCAGATCCAAGATTCACACTCTCCTTTCCTGCTCCAGCCTCCTTTCAGGGGTTTAATTCCACAAGTTCTGCTTGGATGGGGATTTTCCAGGGACACTTCCTGTTTGCAGTTTCCCCTCCCAACTTTATGAACCTCCATCTCCCACTGTTCCAGGGATAAAGCCCTTGGATGATCCCCTCTCTACATATCCTGAGCCCCAGATCCTTCCAAAGCTATAAAGTTTCTCCTTGTTCCACTTCACCAACTTTTATAACCTTTCCCAAAGAGCCAAAAGTGGGATTCCATCTGGATTTACAGAGTCCATTCTTTCTGCTGCTCAGGTTTTATTTATCCCAAAAGCTTCCCTGATTTCTAATGAGCTCAAACCCTCCTTCCCCTCTCCAGGCTTTGGAAACGCTTCTGGGCCTGGAAGCCCCAAGTTCCCTTTCTGCCTGGGAGTTCCAAGTGCTGCCAAGAAAATGCTCCATGAACATCAGCCCTCGGTGTCCCAGCAGGAATTTCCTTCTTGAAACCTTTGTCCTTGTCCCCCCCTTCCCTCATTCTTCACCTGTTTGGAAACAATCAGGGAACCTTGGGATCATTGTGTGGGAAGGGACCCCAAAGCCCCTGCAGTGCCACCCCTGCCATGGCAGGGACACCTCCCACTGGCCCAGGCTGCTCCAGCCCCAGTGCCCAGCCTGGCCTTGGGCACTGCCAGGGATCCAGGGGCAGCCCCAGCTGCTCTGGCAATTCCAGCCCAGCCAGGAATTCCCAATTCCCAAGATCCCATCCATCCCTGCCCTCTGGCAGTGGGAGCCATTCCCTGTGTCCTGTCCCTGCAGGCCTTGTCCCCAGTCCCTCTGCAGCTCTCCTGGAGCCCCTTTAGGGCCTGGAATGTGCTGGAGGCTCTCCCTGGATCCTTCCCTTCTCCAGGGGAACATTCCCACCTCTCCCAGTCTGACGCCAGAGCAGAGAGGCTCCAGCCCTGGGAGCAGCTCCTCTGGACTTGCTCCAGGTCCTTTGCTGGCCCCAGGGCTGAGGCAGCTCTGCAGGTGGGTCCCTTCAGAGCAGGGTGGGTCCCAAATTCACCCTCGCACAGCAGCCACAGGATATTCCATGTTATTACCCCACATACTCCTGGGCATTCACTCACCTGGGAACAGCCACCTCACACCATTATCAACTCTTAGCCAAAACCACACCTGAACGTGGCACTTCTGTGGCTTTCCACCAACCCCAGCCCTGATCCATTCCCACCAGGAAAAACCTGCCCAGTTTCATTTATTTATAGCCAGAGCAGCCTTTTATTTTTATATAAACTTCACAAAAGCAAACAAACTCCACAAACCCAAATGTCAATATTTTTGAGTATACATTGGGTTAAAAATCCATAAACACAACTTTGGTGAGAAGCAAGCCCCTGTGAGGAGCTCAGTGTGGTCTGAGCAGAGGCAGGGCCTGCCTGGAGCTGTGATCCCTGAAATCAGCAGGATCTGGACGTGCAGCACACTGAAAATATTCCAGATTTTATTCATTTTCCAGCTCACTTTGTTCTATGGGATTGGAAACCCATTGAGTTCTGAGATTTGTACCTCTTGTGCTTCCCTTTCCTATAAAAACTTACTCAAGTGGCTTTGAATTTTGAGGGAAGAGTGGGATAAGATTTTTTGGAGACTTTACTTGAGATAGGATTTTTTTTTTTGACATTATTTGAGATTTGATTATTTGAGACATTACTTGAGCTATGTTTTTTTTGAGACATTACTTGAAATAGGATTTTTTTTGGAGACCAACTCAACGTCAAACCATCAAAAGCAAACCAATTCCCTGCAAACCCCAAATGCTGGAACATCCCCAGAGCTCGAAGCCTCCCTCGCCCCCAGGAGGTGCCACCCCTGGCGGTGGGACGGAACCCAGGTGGAATCTCTGTTTCCAGCCCCGGGATCCCTGGCTGGCATGTCCCGGGGGAGCAGGGATCCAATACCTACTTGAATCGGACCTTCTCGTCCATGTCCACGGGGGGCTCGTGGGTGATGAGGGTGACCAGCTGCTCCATGCAGTGCTGCTGGCACAGGAAGTCCAGCAGCCGCCGGTTCTGGGCCTTGCATTCCTGCAGGACGTCATCCTCGTCCATCAGCTCCTCCAGGGTCACATCCTCCTTGTCCAGCAGCTTGTCCACGTGTGACGTTGTGTTCAAATCAAACTTCCAGAACATGGTGATGGGACGCAACTGGCTGGGGGCGGGAAAGCACCGGTTACTGCTCCACACCCACTGTGGATGATCACGGGATCACTGAGGTCGCAGAAGACCTCTGAGACCATCGAGTCCCACCATCAACCCCAGCCACTACCACCCCGTGTCCTCAAGTGCCACATCCACACATTTTTTGAACACTTTCAGGGACGGGGACTCCATCCAGTGCTTTCCAACCCTCCTGGGGAAGGAATTTCCCCAAAATCCACCCTGACCTCCCCTGGCCCAGCCTGAGGCCGTTCCCTCTCCTCCTGTCCCTGTTCCCTGGAGCACAGCCCGACCCCCCCGGCTGTCCCCTCCTGCCAGGGACTTGTGCAGAGCCACAAGGTCCCCCCTGAGCCTCCTTTGCTCCAGGCTCAGCCCCTTCCCAGCTCCCTCAGCTTCTCCTGGGGCTCCAGCCCCTTCCCAGCTCCATTCCCTGGACCCTCTCCAGCCCCTCCAGGGCTCTCCAGAGCTGCCCCCAGGATTCCAAGTGGGAAAATCCTGATGTGTAAAAGGAAGTCTGTTTTTCCCCTGTTCCATGTCGTGGTTCTGTGAATGCTTCATTCAGAGCTTCACTGTGGAAGTTACACCATGAAGGACTGAGAGATTTAAAATCTAATGGGAAAATTGGGGTCTTCACCCTTTTGCAAGGCCCTGCTCTGGTGACTGGAAGGCGGATCCCCCTGAGTGTCATTCCTGGAGGGAAAATGGGTTTTTAGGAGGACAATGTCCAGGCTGCCCTGTAGCTGAGGTTATGCAGAATGCGACCAGCTGAGGATCAGGCACGGGGAAAATTTGGATGCTGGAAAAAGCCAAAGGAAAGGATGGAGAGAGTTCTGTGTGTGGAAATGAGGATGTGGGTTAGGTTAAAAACAGCCTTGTGATCCTGGGTATGGAGTCACATGGTGCTGCTGGATCATTTGGGAATGTGGCACAGGGACACGGCTGAGCCCAGGGGCTGCGTGTGCAGAGTGTGGGAGCCAGGGCTGGCACTGCCCAGGATGTGTCCAGATGTGTCCCCTGTGTCCCTGGGGAGTGACAGCCACTGCCTGCTGTTTGTGTTAATGGCTGCACAGGGACTGGGGACAAGGCCTGCAGGGACAGGACACAGGGAATGGCTCCCACTGCCAGAGGGCAGCGATGGATGGGATCTTGGGAATTGGGAATTCCTGGCTGGGCTGGAATTGCCAGAGCAGCTGGGGCTGCCCCTGCATCCCTGGCAGTGCCCAAGGCCAGGCTGGGCACTGGGGCTGGAGCAGCCTGGGACAGAGGGAGGTGTCCCTGCCATGGAGGGGTGGCACTGGAGGGGATCTGAGGTCCCTTCCCACCCAACCCATCCCAGGATTCTGTGAATTCTGTACCTGGTGCTGGGCCAGAACAGAACTGTGAAGGGTTTTTGAGGAGCTGAGGTGAGACGGTGAAGGGCAGAATTGGAAGAGGAAATGTTAAGCAAGAGGAAGAGCCCTGGAAGAGTCTCCTAGGAGTGGTCTGAACAATGCCTTGGTTTGATGTAACTCACAGCTTTTCCAAAATTTCAGGTATTAGGAAAGCAAAGTGGAAAAACATCATTAATAGAACTCACACAGAGAAAAATCAGGATAACAAAAGGGCAAACTAGGGTTGGGGTAGCAGTGGATGGAAATGGGGAATTCAAAGTGCAGTGCCCCAGGAATGACCCTTAGGGGCTGGAGTGCCCAGGAACGGAGCTGGGACGGGGCTGGAGCCCCAGGAGAGGCCGAGGGAGCTGGGAAGGGGCTGAGCCTGGAGCAAAGGAGGCTCAGGGGGGACCTTGTGGCTCTGCACAAGTCCCTGGCAGGAGGGGACAGTCGGGGGGGTCGGGCTGTGCTCCAGGGAACAGGGACAGGAGCAGAGGGAACGGCCTCAGGCTGGGCCAGGGGAGGTGAGGTTGGATATCAGCAGGAATTTCCCCATGGAAAGGGGGTCAGGTCTCGGCAGGGGCTGCCCAGGGGGGTTTGGAGCCCCCATTCCTGGAGGTGTCCAAGGAATTCCTGGAGGTGGCACTCAGGGCTGTGGGCTGGGGACAGGTGGGGTCAGGCACAGTTTGGACTGGATGGGCTGGGAGGGCTTTTCCAGCCCCAGGGATTTTGGGATTCTGGGATTTCAGCACTGAATTTCGGAGTTGGGAGCAGCCATCTGAATGCTCAACCTACGTGACACTGCAGTGACAGCACTGCTGGGCTCGGTGTGTTCCTCACAAACTGTTCTTTGGGTATTTTTAACCATCTCTGCTTGGTTATAAATTCACCGAGGGAAAATCTGGCACCAAAGGCCTTCAGTGAAGGAGGTTTGGGGGCTCAGTCAACCCAAATGCAGAAATATTCCCTTCACTGGCATAGAATCCACATGGAATTCTCACTTTCCAAACTGACACCCATTGTAATCCTGGCAATTCCACAGCTTTCCTGAACTTTTTCTACATCTCCAAGAAAAGCTGCCTGACCTTCCCTGGGAGAGTGGAGAGGGGCTGGGCTGGAATTGCCAGAGCAGCTGGGGCTGCCCCTGGATCCCTGGCAGTGCCCAAGGCCAGGCTGGGCACTGGGGCTGGAGCAGCCTGGGACAGTGGGAGGTGTCCCTGCCATGGCAGGGGTGGCACTGCAGGGGCTTTGGGGCCCATTCCCACCCAACCATTCCAGAACTCTCTGTTTCCATGGGATCTGCCACTTCTGCCATCTCAGTACTTAAATTTAGGTCACTCTTCCACCAGTAAAGCAGAGCTGTTTTCCCTTTTTCAGGTGGACACTCAAAGCTCTTCCCAGCTGCTGATTTTATCTGTGGACTATCCAATGAGAGCAAAACCCACGAGGGCTCCAGGAGAGCAGCTCTGTGTCAGTACCTGCAGCACAGTCAGATCTGAGATGCATTCCAGGGAGCATCTCCAAACCCCACGCAGGGGAATTCCAGGGTCAGCCCAAGCCACCAAGGCTCTGCAGGACTGCAGGGCTGGGAAGGAGGAGAGAGGCTGCAGCCAAGGAGAGCCCCATGGCAACCCCTGCAGGCAGCAGGCTCTGGGACAGCTCATTAACCACAGCAATTAAAGATCCTCTCTGTGGGCACCAAAGGCTCAGGGAATCCTGGAGTGGTTTGGGTGGGAAGGGACCCCAGAGCCCCTGCAGTGCCACCCCTGCCACGGCAGGGACACCTCCCACTGTCCCAGGCTGCTCCAGCCCCAGTGCCCAGCCTGGCCTTGGGCACTGCCAGGGATCCAGGGGTAGCCCCAGCTGCTCTGGCAATTCCAGCCCAGCCAGGAATTCCCAATTCCCAAGATCCCATCCATCCCTGCCCTCCCTCAGCCTGAGGCCAGCAGGGAAGGTGATTTCTGTAGGTGTGTCTTTGGGCTCCACCTGGATTAAAGCCCCCCTGTCCCAGCACAGCAGCACCAGTTTCCAACCCATAAATAAATTCCTATTAACGATAAAAAACAGTGTTGGGGTGTTTGAATTTTGGGACAATGCAGGAGATATTTAATTTCCCTGTTCTGACACAGAATTCCAAGACTAACAAACCCTGCCTCCTCAGGGCTGGGATTATTCAATTCTCTGCCAACAAAATTCCAGCTGAGTTTATAGAAAGTTCCAATAAGTATTGCACTTGCTGTTAAAAACCTCAAATAAAGGACCCCCTCTGCTCTGTTTAGTTCTTTTTCTCCTTCTCCATCTGCTCAGGAGCTAGGGGGAGGACACATATTATATTTTATTTATATGTAATTTTGTATGTTATTTTATTTTATTGTATTTAATTTTATTTCATTTTCCACCCTCCCCAGAGCCGTGTCCTGGACAGCACCTGCCCCAGAGCTGCTCATTTGCATAAAGGACAAAAATCAATGTTTTACACAGAATGTTCTGAGCCCAACGAGCTCCTGGCTGGGAATACCAGTGGGGAATTTGTCCTTTAATTATTTCTTTTTCATGGATGATCACCCAGCCTCCTGGAAACCAAGGCTCCCTTTGGGGACTGCAGTGGGAACAGCAGGGAATCGACCCAGGGGCGTGGTGCCAGTGCCAGGGTCACTCCCAGGTGACCCCAAAGGGACCCAGGGCGTGGTGCCAGTGCCAGGGTCACTCCCAGGTGACCCCAAAGGGACCTGGGGCGTGGTGCCAGTGCCAGGGTCACTCCCAGGTGACCCCAAAGGGACCCAGGGCATGGTGCCAGTGCCAGGGTCACTCCCAGGTGACTCCCTGGTCCCGGAGCCTTTCCCAGCCCCCCCAGTCCCAAGGCGCCAGGAGTATCCAGGCCCTGGGTTGCTGTGATTTCTCCCAGGGTTATTCCCAGCCAGTTCTGTGTCACCAAGGGCCTCCCTGAGCCTCAGCAAACAAAGGCACAGACAAAATATCCACAGCATTTTCCAAACTTTCCAAAATGCTCTGTGCACTCCAACGCCAGGAAAAGTGAGCACAGAGGGGCAGGAACCCCACAGGCAACTCCTCCTGGAAACCAGGACAAAATTCCCAAGATTTACTGATTTTTTAGGCCCATTTAAGACCATTCCTGCTAAAATAAAACACTGAATGTTTCCACTAGGTGGGAGCACATGGAACTGCTGAGGGAAGGACATTCCCAAAAAGAGTTTGGGGATCCTCCTGCCATGCCGGTAACATCCAGTACAAAATCCCAAAGCCAACCCCAACTCCGGCAGTTCTGGCCCACCTGAACAGGTCCCAGTTCCATTTAGGGTGGATTTCAGCCTGGACAGACAGAGATTCCTGATGGGAATTTCAAGCTGATTCTTTTTTTTTTTCTTTTTTTTTTTTTCCCCAAGTTTTAATACAAAATCTCCCCTATTTTCTCCATAAGAACAAATAATTTTAAGCTTTGCTACACAAAGCAACAAAAAAATACCCCAAAACATAGGGAATTCCCTCCAATTCCAGTATGGGAGGAAGTTTGGAGCACACCAGGACTACACACCCATCCAAGAATTCTCCACCTTTAATTCCAGTTATCCCAGCTCCAGGGAATAAAATCTCACTTTACTGAAGCTGCTGAATGTGAACCCCCCAAACCAGCTTTTTCAGCAAACTGTTCCACCACTGGAAAATCCACCTGGAAAACAGAGATGGACAGGGCCAGGCTGATCAATGGCTCTGCTGAATTCCCATGGAAGGGCTGGGCATGGAATTCCCAAACAGCTTTAGAGCAAAACTCCCTTCCTTTGGTGACTCAGCAGTGGGATGAAAGGCAAGACATGAATCAGCACAAATTAGAAAAAGGAAAAGGCACAGGCAGATCCCAAACCAGGGTCAGTGGATTTGGGAGTGACCCCAGAAGGAAGAGGAACAGCAGGGAATCAACATCTGCTTGGGACACATAAATAATTAGGCTGAGCCTACCAAAGCCATCACAAGGGCCAGGGTGCTCCAAGCCCCATCCAGCCTGGCCTTGGACGTTTTCAGGGATCCAGGAGCAGCCTCAGCTTCTCTGGGAATTCCAGCCCAGCCCTCACCACCCTCCCAGCAGGAATTCCTTCCCAGTATCCCACCTAACCATTCCAATCTGTGCATCTTTAACTCATCACCTATTTCCATGGGAGAACTTGTTTTACATAAAATCTCTCCCTTTGGAGCACTAGGGGAGCTTTTCCCAACTGAATTCCCAACAGGAAAATGCCCGAGTGAGCCACTCCACTGCTGGCACTGGGAAGGATCCTGCTGCTCCCACACCTCCAGGGAATCCCAGATGGAATTACTGCTGCAGGAGAGGGCAGCTCCTCCTGTGTGCCTTGAGCTGCTCTGCTGGAAGGTTCCCACTCCTCCCTGGGGAACTCTGGTGAGAGATCCCGGCCTGTTCCCTTTTCCTGCCCCACGATGAGCGTGCAGTGTGGCACTTCCACTGGGAATTTCCTGCAACAGCCACAGCAGAGCCTAGGAGAACAGGGAAAGAGGAGTTCCATGCTCTTTCCAGCAATTATGGACCTGAGATCAGGATCTGAGAGGCACTTTTTCCCAGCTGAACCTGGTTTTAGGGAGGATCCTGGCCAGCACACTGTGAATCCCAGGATCCCTGAGGCTGGAAAAGCCCTCCCAGACAAAAGGACAGGTAGATGTTCCTACCTTCAGTAGAAGTTTCTTCAAATGTGAAATCTCCTCCACGAACGGAGAAACATTTGGGTTACAGTTCCTGGAATAGACCCAGCTTCAGGAAATGGTTTTCATCCAGTGTGAATTCCTTTGCAAGCTTCCAATCCTGGAAAAGATTTTTAAAAGTTACCAATAACCAAAGGTACCTGAGGGCCAAAGGTTCTTCATTTTTTCCCTAAACGAACTTTCACAGAACCTTTCAGCACAAAGGAAGATCACAAGGACTGACAGCCCCTGCCAAGGCATCACCAGCAGGCCACTCAGGATCCTCCCAGTTATCCCAGTTTCCCCCCTCCTGCAGCACTGGGTAAATGTGAACTGCTCAGCCCTGGAAGTGTCCAAGGCCAGGCTGGATGAGGCTCAGAACAACCACAGATAGCAGAATGGGATCACAGAGGAAGAGCCAAGCCTGGCTCAGCCCATGAGCTCCCCCGCAACTCCAGAGCTGGGCTTTAACCAATCTCCTGAAATCCAGGAATTCCTGGTGTGCTGTGGGGTACACCCAAACAGAGACCAACCAGCAGCAGGTCCCCATATCAAATGGAAATTAAATGTAATGTGAAAATAAATGTATTTCCTCATCATCCAAACAGTGATTACTTAACTGGAGGTACAACATTCACCCAAACCAAGGGCATTGATCTGAATAAAAACTGTTCAAGATTTTATTTCTAAACTTTAACGCCTTTTTATCTGGAAGCTGTGTCCCAAAGTCTTTGACAGAGTCCCAGATTTAGGGAGGTTGGAAAAGCCCTCCCAGCCCATCCAGTCCCAGCTGTGCCCAATCCCCACCTTATCCCCAGTCCAGAGCCCTGAGTGCCACCTCCAGGAATTCCTTGGACACCTCCAGGGATGGGCACTTCAAAACTCCCTGGGCAGCCCCTGCCAAGGCCTGACCCCCTTTCCATGGGGAAATTCCTGCTGATGTGCACCCCGAGCCTCCCCTGGCCCAGCCTGAGGCCGCTCCCTCTCCTCCTGTCCCTGTTCCCTGGCAGGAGAGCCCAACCCCTGCCATGAGCAGGGACACCTCCAACAAGAACATCCTCAGCAATTCTCTGCTGGGCCACAAACACCAAGAGTTCCATAAAATTCTGCACAACTCTGGCTTAAATGGACACCAGTGCTCTGGAGAGCTCAAGGCTGGAAAAGCCATGGAAGAACACATGGAATTCTCACAATGCACAGAAGCTGTTCCAGGACAGGAGCAAAGAGGGGTCTGGAAGGGAGAACTTGTCTCAGTCTCAGTCCGCTGTGCATTCCACAGCCATGGAGCTCTGGAATGGGTTGTGTGGGAAGGGACCCCAGAACCCCTGCAGTGCCACCCCTGCCATGGCAGGGACACCTCCCACTGTCCCAGGCTGCTCCAGCCCCAGTGCCCAGCCTGGCCTTGGGCACTGCCAGGGATCCAGGGGCAGCCCCAGCTGCTCTGGGCACCTGTGCCAGGGCCTGCCCACCCTGCCCAGCAGGAATTTGTTCCAAATATCCAACCTGAACCTCTCTCCATCAGTTCTCACAGGCACTGCACGTCCCTGCAGAGGCAGGACACCAAGGGATCCAGCCTGGCCGACCCCAGCAAGCCCCAGGCTCCAGCACATCCTCATGGGAACGGCTCCAGAGAGCCTCCAGGGACACCTGGACACAGCCAGCACTCCTGCCACCCCCGTGTCACTGCCATGTCACCACAGCCAGCACTCCTGCCACCACCCCATGTCACTCTGTGTCACCACAGCCAGCACTCCCTGCCACCATCCCATGTCACTCTGTGTCACCACAGCCAGCACTCCCTGTCACTGCCATGTCACCACAGCCAGCATTCCCTGCCACCATCCCATGTCACTCTGTGTCACCACAGCCAGCACTCCCTGTGTGTGTCACCACCCCATGTCACTCTGTGTCACCACAGTCAGCACTCCCTGTCACTGCCATGTTACCTCAGCCAGCACTTCCTGCCACCACCCTGTGTTACTGCTGTGTCACCTCAGCCAGCACTCCTGCCACCACCCCATGTCACTGCTTTGTCACCAGCATACATCTGCTGGCCAAGGGACACGCCTGGTGACACCAGCAGCTGCTGGCACTGCTCCTCAGGGGAAAGGGCTGACACAGCTCCTGATGATCACAATTCCCTCACATCCAGCCTCATTCCCACAGCAGCCAAACCCTGCCGAGGTGTCAGGACCGACACGGCAGCAGAATTGGAGCCGTGTCTCCCTCAGGAGGAGCCTTGGCCAAATGCCCACAGAACTCACCTGAAGTTTAGTGGGAACAAAACCCAAAGGAGTTCAAGAGGCTGCTGATCTGCAGCTCTTCCATGAGACAGCAGCTGGTCCCAAATATCCCAAATATACACAAAGAGCTGTGGCTGTCATTGGAAAGACACGGCCCCAAAAATATGAACAAATTGAAAATATCAATCAAGAGTGAAAGTCCATTTTGTATAAATCAGGGGATCATGGAATGGTTTGGGTGGGAAGGACCTTAAAGCTCACCCAGTGCCAGCCCTGCCATGGCAGGGACACCTTCCACTGTCCCAGGGTGCCCCAAGCCCCAGTGTCAAACCTGGCCTGGGACACCGCCAGGGATGGGGCCAGAGTTTGCAGGGATATGGTTCAGCTCCAAGCACATGAATGAAATTGAAGTGTGTTGCAGCTTTTCCACACATCTGTGTGCCAATACCTCATGAACAGAGCCCACCTTCCCCACCTTGGCCACACCTTCCATGCCTTAGGACAGATGGTCCCAAGATATTCCGCAGCCTTTCCATGGAATCCACTCAGGCAGGTAAGGAAAGCTCGTTACTGAGCAGACTAAAACCCACTAAAAACCTCTCCAGTGCCTTTGGAAAAGCATTTACACATTAGCAAGTCATGAACAACTGTTCAGTATATCCCAGCTCCTCTCTCAAGCTCTCCTCAGGGAACTCCCACCTGGACCAGCCCTGCTGGAGGATCTGCAGAGCCCAGGAACAGCAGACCCGCTGTCCCTGTGGCTATTCCTGTGAGAACATGTGCCAGGTGCTGTGTGTGTAACACATCCCTGCTGGACACGGGGCTCAGAGCCCATCCCAGAGCCTGCACCAGGACCCCTGAGCCCAACCAGCAGGGACAGGGATGGGCTCCGGCAGAGCCTGGATCCTTCCCTGTGTCCCTCTGCTTAAGGGAGCCGGCAATTAAACAGCCAGCACGTGGGTGGAAGCACACAACTGTCCTTGGACTCGTGGAGGCATGGAATATCCTGAGGTGGAGGGGATCCATGGGGATCACCTGCACAGACCCCACAGATCCTGTCCCTGGGAGCGCTGTCCAAACACTCCTGGAGCTCCAGCAGCTGTGGGGCCGGGACCATGCCCTGCTCAGTGCCCAGCACCCTCTGGGGAAGAACCTGTTCCTGAGATCCCACCTGACCCTCCCTGCCAGGGGCTCCTCCCGCTCTGTGCCAGCTGTTTCGGGGAAGCCGGGAGAAGGGATGCACAGAGGATGGAATGACCCTTCCCTGAGGAGAAGGGATGCACAGAGGCTGAACACTCCTTCCCCAGGAGAAGGGATGCACAGAGGATGGAACGCCCCTTCCCCAGGAGAAGGGATGCACAGAGGCTGAACACTCCTTCCCCAGGAGAAGGGATGCACAGAGGCTGAACGCCCCTTCCCCAGGAGAAGGGATGCACAGAGGATGGAATGACCCTTCCCCAGGAGAAGGGATGCACAGAGGCTGGAATGACCCTTCCCTGAGGTGAAGGGATGCACAGAGTCTGAACACTCCTTCCCCAGGGAGAAGGGATGCACAGAGGATGGAATGACCCTTCCCCAGGGAGAAGGGATGCACAGAGTCTGAACACCCCTTCCCCAGGGAGAAGGGATGCACAGAGGCTGGAATGACCCTTCCCCAGGAGAAGGGATGCACAGAGGCTGGAATGACCCTTCCCCGAGGAGAAGGGATGCACAGAGGCTGGAATGACCCTTCCCCAGGAGAAGGGATGCACAGAGGCTGGAATGACCCTTCCCCAGGGAGAAGGGATGCACAGAGGATGGAATGACCCTTCCCTGAGGTGAATCCATACCCACTATTGCTCTGAGCCAACTACAAGGAAAGGGTTCTTTGGCTGCTAAAGGAACTGGAAGAGGATGAGGAGAATCAGGAATTCCTCAATAAAAACAATCAAAAGGTCCATTTAACCCTTAAACATGAATCTCACGAGAGGAACAGAATTCCTGCCTTTCCCATACATCCCATGGCACATCCCAGGAGGCAGCAGTGGGATGGGAGCCTTTGAAAAAGGACAGGCACGTACAAAACCTGGCTATTTTTAACAAAATTTAAAGTCTTCCCACTGCCTCAGTTACTTTATCATGGTTGATCAGAACTATCAGCCCAGATGAGCTAAATTCAACCTTTTATATAAGTTAGAACTTCCCTCAAGAACTTCACTGATAAAGAAAGAGTTTGAGCTGTTGGAATTAAGGAAAAGCAGCATTTTCCAAGCTACCTGCACTGCTGACAGGAGAACGGAACAACCACAAACTCAATGTCCACTCACATATATTTTGGGATTTATTCAGCCTCTTCCCACCTGCTTTAAGAGCAGCCCCAAAAGAATTCCTCAGGCTGGAAAAGCCCTCTCAGCCCATCCAGTCCAAGCTGTGCCCAATGCCCACCTTGTCCCCAGCCCAGAGCCCTGAGTGCCACCTCCAGGAATTCCCTGGACACCTCCAGGGATGGGGACTCCAAACCTCCCTGGGCAGCCCCTTCCATGGCTAAACACAGTCAAAGGAAAAAAAAAAATAATCCCAGCCTAAACCAGTTGGACTTTCCAGCTTCTTCACTCCAGCAGGAGTGAGTGATGCAAAGACTGGGAAAAATGGCCCAGAGGTTTTCCCATTTTGGGGATTTTATACCATCAACACCTGCATCGACTTTCTGAACTTGGGGTTTTATGACACCTTCAGCTCTTCCCTAACCCTCCTTGTCTCTGCCAAGAATTCAGGGATTAAAGGGTGGAAGAGCTGTAAAACCATCCAGGCACCGCCCCAATGCTCAGTCAGAACGGCCAAGTGACCACAAACACCAACTGACCAAGATGGTCACCCCAGGCAGTCCTGATTAGTTCTAACCCACAAACTCCTGCAGCCCATTCCTGACTCCACACAGCCCAGGGGTCACTGGGATGGGCTCTGGTCTCTGCTGCTTCCTCATTTCCAGTAAATAAATATATAAATAAATACATGAAGATCCTTCCACCAACTCTTCTGAACCTCAGCCATAATACGGGAATTAAAATATTCCCAGAGCCACTGGTTCTAACAGTAAATAAACAACAGCTGAGATAAACTGCTGGACAGAGTCCAGAGACCATGGAGCTGCTCCAGGGAGAGCTCAGAGCCCCTTCCACAGCCTAAAGGGGCTCCAGGAGAGCTGCAGAGGGACTGGGGACAAGGCCTGCAGGGACAGGACAAGGGGGTGCCCATGGGCAGGGACACCTCCCACTGTCCCAGGCTGCTCCAGCCCCAGTGCCCAGTCTGGCCTGGGGCACTGCCAGGGATGCAGGGGCAGCCCCAGCTGCTCTGGCAATTCCAGCCCAGCCAGGAATTCCCAATTCCCAAGATCCCATCCAGCCCTGCCCTCTGGCAGTTTTCTGGAGCTCCTGTTCCATCCCATCAAGGAGCAGCCAGCCCACCCCTCTCTGCCCAAACACTGCTGGCTGCTCCCAGCTCCGGCTCATCCCTAAATCCACTCCTCCTGGCAAACATCATTTCAACTCTTCCTTCATCAACTCAGGGTCAGAGCAACAGCAAATTTCTTTTCCTCTGCATGTGGACATTTGGAAAACGATACACAAATCATGAGATCCCTGGAATGATCCTGGTAACTGGAGAAGCCACCAAGACCAGTTACTATTTTAAACTCTTGGCCAAGCTCTGGGAATCTTCCACAGGAACTGATCCAGCAAAGAACCAGCACCTTGTGCTGCCAGAGTCTGCTCCAAATCTTTTCAAATCTCCATGGAGCTGTGCCAGGGGAGGGATAGGATGGACATCAGGAAAGGCTCTTTTCCAAGGGTGCTGGGCACTGCCCAGGCTCCCCAGGGAATGGGCACGGCCCCAGAGCTCCAGGAGCGTTTGGACAGCGCTGCCAGGGATGCCCAGGCTGGGATTGTTGGGGTGTCTGTGCAGGGCCAGGAGCTGGATCTGTGATCCCTGTGGGTCCCCTCCTGCTCAGGAGATCCCATGGTTCTGTGATTCAGGTACACCTCAGGATGGACGTGCAGCTGCTCTGGTTTTCCAGTCAGACACTTAAACCACAGCAGGTCTGTCCCCAAGGTCAGGCAGCCCTGGGTGAGGAAACACAGCCCAGGATTCCCAGTGCAGTCACCGATGGCAATGACCTGCCCACACCTGCAAGCAGAGGGGCTGCTGTTGTTGTTGTTGTTATGGTTATCCCAGCCCAGTGCTGCCTGGGAAGAAGCTGGAGCTGGCAGTGGGAAGTGCAGCAGGAGGTGGGAAAGGGCTGGGAGTGACCCTGTCCCTGCTCTGGGGGTCACCAGGCAGCAGTGCATCACCTGCAGGGATATGGAGGGTGCCCAGGTGTCCCACTGCTGCCTGGTGACTCCCAGGGCAGGGACAGGGTCACTCCCAGCCCCTTCCCACCTCCTGCTGCACAGCCCTCCCTCCCTGCCCAGCTGGAAGCTAGCCCTGATCCATCCCCAGACCTGTCAAGCACTCCCAGGAAAGCAGGCGAGGAGCGGTGCCAGGCTCATACATAACACCCCACTGCCACCTCACAACAATTTACACTCGCCAGTATTTTTATCCCCAAGCTCTTCCCAAGAAATTGGATCATTTGGGTTATCAACATTTCTCGACTGCACAATTTCACTTGCCTAAAAAGGACTCAACTTTCCTTGAGAGACAAGCAAACACCGTCCAAAATTCAGAGCAAATGTAAATGTCTCGGGTCAGCCCTGACGGGGGCTGCAGGCACATCTGAGTCCTCCACCTGTGAGTGCTGGACAAGAGAGACAGGAAGTCACCATCCTGCAGGAAATCAGCAGGAATTTCCCCATGGAACAAGGTCAGGCCTTGGCAGGGGCTGCCTAGGAAGCTTTGGAATCCCCATCCCTGGAGGTGTCCAAGAATTCCTGGAGGTGGCACTCAGAGCTCTGGGCTGGGGACAAGGTGAGCACTGGGCACAGCTTGGACTCGGTGATCCCAGAGGGCTTTTCCAGCCTCAGTATTTCTGGGATTCAGTCTGCCAGGGGAAGAGAATCATGAGCTACTCAGTTATTTCAGAGCTCTCTCAACTTCCTTAGGCTCCCAGCTCAGACTCCTGAGGAACACACTCTGTCTCTGCTTCCAAGATGGAATAATTCCCATATTCATCTTTAATACAGCAAAGATTGAATCCAAGACCTTTGTGGATTTCTCTTCAGAGGAATGGCAGAGGCACCAAGGATGGTGAGAAACTCCAAAGGAGGAAAGGAAATGCTTCCTACGTAAATCCTGGAGCTCAAGGCCAGGCTGGATGGGGCTTGGAGCAGCCTGGGGCAGTGGAAGGTGTCCCTGGCATGGCAGGGGTGGCACTGGAGGGCCTTTGAGGTCCTTTCCCACCCATAGCAGTCTGGGATTCCACAATTCCATGAACCCAGCCCCTCTGTTCTCAAATTACACCATGCCAGGAGCCCATCCCACCCAGACATGAGGAACAGCCAAGGGACAGGACCTGTGGAAGATCCTCCACCTAGGGGCAGCTCTGGGACACCCTCCCAAGCGGCAGCACAAAATTAAAACAGCTCCTTTGACATCAGGATTTTACATAACTCCATTCTCATTCAGCACCATTCCCTTTGCTCCCTGCCTTGCTCATTTGCTCGATTCTTATTGGAATCCCTGATAAAGGCAAAGCAGGACACACCGGAGGCCTCAAGGCAGTGATCCCAACTCACTGGGGGTTCATCATTGCCACACAGCCCCAAAAGAGGTGTTTCAGCTTCCTGAGACATTCCCTGGCCCAAGCTGCTTATTGAAAATCACCTGGATACACTTAAAATTCACAGATAAAATTTCAACCAAATAGTTCACCAGTTTGCCAAGAATCTGCTTTTGTTTTCCCCTTGTGAGCTATGAAGATTAATTTCTTCACTATTCCTTAACAGCGGACAAATTAAAAAAGATCTCTGCATTTGCATTACAAAATCCTGGCACCATTTAGGTTGGAAAAGCCCTCCAAAGCCACCCAGTAGAGGGATGGGGACTCCAAACCTCCCTGGGCAGCTGTGCCAGTGCTGGACAGCCTTTCCAGGAGGAATTTCCCCAAAATCCACCCTGACCTCCCCTGGCCCAGCCTGAGGCCGTTCCCTCTCCTCCTGTCCCTGTTCCCTGGAGCACAGCCCGACCCCCCCGACTGTCCCCTCCTGCCAGGGACTTGTGCAGAGCCACAAGGTCCCCCCTGAGCCTCCTTTGCTCCAGGCTCAGCCCCTTCCCAGCTCCCTCGGCCTCTCCTGGGGCTCCAGCCCCTTCCCAGCTCCGTTCCCTGGACCCTCTCCAGCCCCTCCAGGGCTCTCCTGGCAGGAGGGGCCCGGAGCTGCCCCCACGATTCCAGGGGGTCCCTCAGCAGGGCCAGCACAGGGGACAGTCCCTGCCCTGGGGCTGTGCCCACACCGGGGCTGCCACAGCCCAGGGGCCATCGGCCTCCTGCCCCGCTGGCCACCCTGGGCTCGTGCCCAGCCGCTGGCACAGCACCCCAGGGCCTTTCCCAGCTCTCCAGCCCCCCTGCCCCAGCCTGGAGCGCCCCAGGGGCTTGGGCTGACCCAGGGCAGCACCTGGCACTTGGCCTGGCTGTCCCTCACCCTGCTGGCATCAGCCCACGGATCCAGCCTGTCCCCACCCCTCTGCAGAGCTCCCACATCCCACCCAGCTCAGTGCCACCCGACGTTCCCTGGCCAGCAGCAGGAAACCACAGGCACAGTGGGATGCTGCTCTGCATGGAAAGGGGCTGTGCCGGGTTTGTTCTTTAACAAAAAGCTGCCCCTGGCAATAAACCCTTGAAGGCCTCTGTGTTGGACAAATGTGCACTCGAAATGAAGAGCTCCTTCTAATCCTTCCCGGCCTCTGAAGCTCCCAAAGAAAGAGATGATATCAGGAGTACTTTGTTTTGATCATCAACCTTATCCTCACCCAGTATCTCGTTAAGCAGCCTCCTAATTGCTGCCCTACCCCATGCTAAAGACAGAATTTGCACAGCTTCTTGATTTAAATGTTACTTTTTAATTAACTGCTCCACACCCAGACACGAAGAAATCGAAACCACAGCACTTCAAAAGCTGCAGGAAAAAGCGGCAGAAAAGGATCCCAAATGCTCGGGAAACAGAACAGCACAAAAAAGGCCTTTTTTTACCAGCTCAGTGCACACAGAGCTCAATACATCCCTAAAATTCACCTCTGTGGGCTGCTGGGCTCACATCAGCTCTGAGGGCAGAGGAATCTCCCAGTTTGTGATCTGTATTTCAGCAATAATTCAGCAGGATTGGTATTCCCCTGCTCCTCTGTGCTGACGGCCCCACGGAAGCAACATCAGTCCCAAGGAACCCCGGGGAGACTCTGGGCTTCCCATTAAACCTCAGCCTTTGAGTGTGAGATTTGCAACTGTATTTGAATATTAAACTAGCAAAACAAAGTCCTGGGGTGCTTGAAGCGTTGATT
This sequence comes from Vidua macroura, assembly GCF_024509145.1. NCBI lineage: Eukaryota > Metazoa > Chordata > Aves > Passeriformes > Viduidae > Vidua > Vidua macroura. Next base: position 73,262,560 of record NC_071575.1, read on the forward strand.
TCCACCCCTTGCAGGAGTCCAGGCTCCTCCCTCTCGGCCTGCCTGGATCACTTTGATGCCGCTCACGGCTGGCTACTCTGTCTGCTCTAAGCAACAAGTGACATTTTCTCCCGGGTCACCACAGCTCAGCCCCACAGAAATCCCCGTTCACGACCAGACTGGGATCTCAGAGCAGGGTGTTAGTTTTTACTGGGGTGCACAAGCAGCGTTCCACAGAAATCCCGCTTTGTCCTTCCGTGGACCTTGGCTGTTTTCATCTTTGCTGCCCACACAGACTAAGGCGATGTTACAAAAGACACCTCTTTGTACTCAGACTGAGGGCCAGCATTTGCAAACTGAGATTTCCTGCTGCACCCCATGGGGAGATCAAGGGCTGCCCGTTCCACAGACGCCTATTTGATCAACACACGGCCTCAAGTGGCCCAGTGAAACAACTGCTGTGCTCCTTTCCTGGTCCTTCATCCCAGTTCAAAGCTCCCAAGGTGAGTTTGTGGCTGTACCTGCATCAGAACAGCCCAGCCTGTCACACACACTGCAGTTCCTACCAGAATATTCCAACGCTCCTCCACCCAACAGACCCAGAACCGAGGCCCCAGCGAAGCAGAGCCCTCAAACAGGACATTAAATGAATGCCTTTTCATTTCCTCAAGCTTTCAGGGCATTACAGACACAGTCCATGCAAAGTTTAAGAAGTTTTGCAGTTAAAAGAAATAAAGACTCTTCAGAAGGAGCACAGAATGGCTGAGGTTGGAAAAGAGCATCCAGTCCAAGCTCTGCCTGACCCCCACCTTGTCCCCAGCCCAGAGCCCTGAGTGCCACCTCCAGGAATTCCTTGGACACCTCCAGGAACAGGGACTCCAAAGCTCCCTGGGCAGCCCCGGCCAAGGCCTGACCTCCTTTCCATGGGGAAATTCCTCCCTCTTTACCCAGTTCATCTTTCCCAGGACAAGGCACCACCAGGCTGTTCTCCCTGCATGGCACCACTTAACCTCTATTTATGAGCCAGCCTTCATCCATCCTAAAACAATCCCTGAGAACTCTCAGACCCACCCTTAGGAGTTCCATGGGTTTTACCTGGACAAAGAAACATCAAAGCTCAACCTGCTCTGGGAATCCCAAACCAGCAGGGCACACTCCTGATCTGAGGCCACGGCTTGCTGGGTATTAAACCTGCATTGCTGGGAAAAAATGGGTTTCCTTTGCCATGAAGTATTAGCAGCAAAAAAATACTCAGCTGGATCATTCCCCCAAACTGGCTTCCAACCTTGCTACAGGAATGTCTGAGCAGGGAGGGAGGGCAGGGAAGTGGGGAAGGATGGAGCAGCAGGAATGGGACAGCATTCCAGCTGAAATGTCCATCCAACTCGGGCTTGGAGCACTAATCCAAGGAGTCACTCACACTGGGACTGAATTCCCTCAATCACAAGCAAAACCACTCATAAAACCCATGGAATCTGTAGGGCGAGTGTTTCAAAATACTGAAAATGATGACATTTATTTTTCCAAGCTTAATAAAGAATCCTAGAGATTGGATCAACATTGGGAAAATAACTGAACATCCACCTTGCACAGATGATCATCAATAGCCCTCTTGATGATGGAAGCATGGAATGGTTTGGGTGGGGCTTGGAGTCCCCTCAGACAGTGAAGATGTCCCTGCCCTGGGCAGGGGTAGCAACAAGAGGGGCTTTAAGGTCCCAAACCATCCTGGGATCCCATGATTCCCCCCAGGAGTCTGAATGGGCCAACCCACAGGAATTGCAGCGATTTCCTCAGCAGGAATTGCCCCTGAAGCATAAAACCTAAACCCAGCAGGGCACTGCTCCTTTCAGCCAGGGCCCTGGAGATCCTCCTGCTTCCCCCAGCACTGGCCCTGCTGGTTGGCTGGTGGTGATTCCACCTGCTTTTCCCAAAATGACACATTCCTGACCAGGGCACTGTCCACAGCTCCAAACAAACTGGGATTACACAACAGGATTTTCCCCACATGGCCAAAGTCTCCCGTGCCCGCCAGGTGATCCCGTCTCCCTTCACTGCTCCTTGGAAAACTCCAGTGCAAATCCAAGGATACACCCAACACTCCTCCTTGCTTTTCTCTTCTAAAACTAAAAATAACTCAACAGTTTTGTTCTTGGGAACTGCACTGCTTCATTCCAGCATTTGCTTCCAGGTATTTGAGAAAAGCACAAAGAAGCTCTGAGAATCCCAGGATCCCTGAGGCTGGAAAAGCCCTCCCAGCCCATCCAGTCCCAGCTGTGCCCAATGCCCACCTTGTCCCCAGCCCAGAGCCCTGAGTGCCACCTCCAGGAATTCCTTGGACACCTCCAGGGACAGGACCTCCCTAGGCAGCCCCTGTTAAGGCCTGACCACCCTTCCCATAAAGAAATTGCTGTTCATGCCCAACATTCACCTGTCAAAAATGAAGCTGAAGTGGCCATTTTTATCCTGCAAGACACAACATTCCTCAGCAGAGCTGCTGCTGGAAATGGAGGGCAAAGCAGGAGCAGGGAGGCCATGGACACACCGGAAGCACTCCTCACATTAACATCACTGCCCTGTACCAGTTATGTCGTGTGTCAGAACAAAGGTGACAGAAGGGAAGGAAAAACAGAAGGTTTGAAATTGCCTCTTTTGCAAGAGGAAGTTACAGTGCAACAGACATGAAAGGGGGTGCGCAGCCACTGCTCGCACCACACCCCAAACCCCACACCACCATCTGGCACCCTAAAGCCCCTTACAGCTTTTGGAAATGCCTTTGCTGCTTCATGCTTGAGTTTCCAGAGCCCTCAGTCACACACAGCAGTCTGGGACCAGCCATAATTAAATGGACTTTCTCTAAAGCAGAAATAAAAACTCAGCAAAATACTGATAAACTTCTTCTGAGCTTTGGCTCCTCCCCATGCCAGGTACTGAAGAAGGTGGGTAAACCCTGTCCTCTGCCAGAAGGACCTCAAATCCCCTGCAGTGCCACCCCTGCCATGGCAGGGACACCTCCCACTGTCCCAGGGTGCTCCAGCCCCAGTGTCCAGCCTGGCCTTGGACACTGCCAGGGATCCAGGGCCAGCCCCAGCTGCTCTGGGCACCTGTGCCGGGGCCTGCCCACCCTCCCAGGCAGGGTTTTTTTCCTAATATCCAATCTAAACCAATCCATCCCTGCCCTCTGGCAGTGGGAAGCCATTCCCTGTGCCCTGGCACTCCAGTGCTGATTCAGGGTCCCTCTCTGGCTCTCCTGGATCCCTTCAGACCCTGGAAGGTGCTGTGAGGTCTCCACATGACCTTCCCTTCCCCAGGCTGAACATTCCCAACTCTCCCAGGCTGTCTCTGGAGGTGCTCCAGCCTCTGTATGAAAATGCTGGGCTCCTCTGGACCTGCTCCAGCAGCTCCACGTCCTCCTGATGCCAGGAGCAGCAGAGCTGTGCCCCGCACTCCTCACAGAACTGAAAACCAGCTGTGCTGGGCATGTGCACAACAACAACTTTAATCTGGTTCAGTGCTTTAGCCTTAGAGAGATCTCCATGGTTCTGAATCCCTTCCTGCTTCCAGCAGCAAACTCATCCACCCGCTGTGGAAAGGGAGAAGGTTCCCAGGCAGAGCTCAGGGTTTGGACATGGCAAAACATCAGCGTCTCACAGTCACGGAATCGTTTAGGTTGGAAAAGCTCCTGGGGAGCACCCAGCCCAATCTCTTGTGCCGAGCACCTCCCAGGCTGCCTGACCCAGGTGAGGAGGTGCCTGCCCCTGTCCCAGCCCTGCAGGTGTCCCCTGCCCAGGCTGGGTCTCACCCATTGTGCAGATATTTATACTGGGGATGACTGATCCCAGTCAGTCACACAGATTCCCTGGACAGGAGAGGAACGCTGGAGCGCTTCTCCAGCACAACTCAGCTATTTCAGACCCCTGCACAGACAGGGAATGAGCACCTGGCTCCTTCACTGACTAAAAAAGGAACCCTGAACTGTTACCTCAGAAAGAGGGATTTACATCACAGAGGTGTGAACTTTGGGAGAGGTTCCAGCCCCTGGAAAGCCAAGGCAGAGTATGGAACACATTGCTGGGGGGAGGGGAAATACTTAGGAAGCCATGGAAGAAAATTTAAGATATACCATGGACAGTGCAACATTAAATAATGATATAGTAAATCAGGGAATCATAGAGTGGTTTGGGTGGGAAGGGACTTTAAAGACCATCTCATTCCAACTATGGCAAGGAAAAAGGACTAGGAGAATGCAGAAGAAGTAAATAACAACTGATCACAAAGAAAAACAACCTTCCAAATGAAAAATAAAAAGGAAACAAGCTGCAGAACTAAGCAGAAGAAACATCTTTGGTGTATTCCAATTTGCTAAATGGTGCAGACTGAGCACCTGCTCAGCAGGAATGAGCCTCAGTCCTGGCTCCAGGGCTGAGAGCTCTTAGGATAACCCGGATATTCCATTCCCTGGGCTGAGCTTGACTTAACTAAGACAGAATCATGCTTTTGTCAACACCACTGCAGCCCCACTGCTGCAACCCCATCACATTCCAGCCCCATATTCCAACTGCCCAGCAGAACTTCCAGCAGAGGGACTCATGTTCAGTGAAGCAGGAGCGCAGAGTCATGGAATGGGTTGTGTGGGAAGGGACCCCAAAGCCCCTGCAGTGCCACCCCTGCCATGGCAGGGACACCTCCCACTGTCCCAGGCTGCTCCAGCCCCAGTGCCCAGCCTGGCCTTGGGCACTGCCAGGGATGCAGGGGCAGCCCCAGCTGCTCTGGCAATTCCAGCCCAGCCAGGAATTCCCAATTCCCAAGATCCCATCCATCGCTGCCCTCTGGCAGTGGGAGCCATTCCCTGTGTCCTGTCCCTGCAGGCCTTGTCCCCAGTCCCTCTGCAGCTCTCCTGGGGCCCCTTTAGGCCCTGCCAGGGGCTCTGAGCTCTCCCTGGAGCCTTCTCTTGTCCAGGTGAACATTCCCAGCTCTCCCAGCCTGGCTGCAGACCAGAGGGGCTCCAGCACCTCCATGGCCTCTCTGGGTTCACTCCAGCAGCTCCAGGTCCCTCTGCTGCCGGGAGCTGCAGGCTCTCAGAGGCAGCAGCAGAAGTTCCCAGGGAGGGGAGGTGCCTGAGCCCTGCTCCCTGTGAGCCCGGCAGTGGCACAGCCACACCAGGAACATGTTGCACCATGACACTGACAGTGCCATCCAACCACGCCCTGGTTAAATCCCCAGGACAGCCCCGGCCCTGTCACTCTGCTCCTTCCTGGGTCCCACGTCCCCGTGTTGTCCCTGGTGCCAGCGTTGCCGTGCCGCTCCAGCTGCGGAGCTCCCGGCGCTGGCCCCGTGCCCGCGGCTCTGCCGCTGCCATCCCGCACGGACACGGTGCCAGCACAGGGCAGCCTGGCCTTGTGCCCGCTCCTGGCACGGTGCAACCGTGCCCTTCGTCCTCTGCCTCGGGGACACGGGGACAGTTTTCAACCTGTGAGCTCACAGGCTCAATTATCCTTCTCAAAGAAAAGAAATCCATCTTAACATGAAAGAATTCAATTAAACGGTGTCCCGGGGGATCTGCCGAGGGAAGAGAACACAAATAAACAGCTAAGGAAACACAACCTCCTCATCCCAGCCCACTGCAGAGCCAAGCAAGGAGCTGGAACAAGCTGCAGGCCGTGCAGGGCTACGAGAACGGAAGGAAAGGAAGAAACTGCCACATGGAAGAAAACCCCAAATGTCACAGCAGAGCTACTGGTGCATTCTCTGAGGTGTGACAGAACTCAGTCCTCACAAGGAATCAAAGGCAAAACTGAAACTGAAGCAGCTTCTTGTGTTTTATTTCCTTCTTCCTTCCTGTGGCTGCAGCAGCCAGACCATCCCCACTCCTGCAGGTTTGTGCCTCTCCCAGTGCGAGGCTCTGCTCTGCTGCCACTGTTCCGAAAGCTGCCCAGGGAAATCAGAATCAAAGTGACTCCGGAGTCATCAGTGTCACTCCAGGCCACAGAGCTCTGAGCAGCAGCAAATCGCAGGACTGAAATCCCACTGCAAGCCCAGGTTCCCAGCACAGCCACCCTGAAGTGCAGCAGGGGCACTGTCAGCTCCACACAAACCCTGGACTGAGCAATCCAGATGTTTGGGAAGTTTCCCTGCAAAGCCAAAGTTCCACCTGGCTCCAGGTCAGGCCCAGTTCCCTTCAGCACCGTCCCAGGTGACCTGGGTGCAGCTTGAGGGGACACCAGGGAAGTGTGCAGATGGTACAGAACTGGGAGGAGCTGCTGACTCCCCTAAGGCAGAGAGACCTGGACAAATCCAAGGGCTGGGAATCACCAGCGGTGTGAGGTTCAACACAGGCAGGTGCCGGATTCCACACCTGGGTAGGGGCAGCCCTGCATGCACCCACAGGCTGCGATGGGCAGGCTGGAGAGCAGCTCTGGGAAGGGACCTGGTCCTGGTGGATGGCAAGGGGGATCTGAGTCAGCTGTGCCCTGCTGCCAGGAGGGACATCCCTGTCTCGGGGGCACCAGGGACAGCAGCAAGGGAGGGGACTGTCCTGCTCTGCAGGGGGAGGCCTCACCTCCAGTGCTGGGATTGGGCACCTCAACTTACAAAACAACTAAAGCTCTTGGGGAGCATCCAAAGGAGGGATGTGGGGATGGGGAAGGGTCTGGAGGGGCCACACGAGGAGCGGCTGAGGGCACTTGGAATGTCCAGCTGGAGGAGACTGAGCTCAGACCTCCCCAGGGGCTGCAGTTTCATCCCCAGGGGCAGCTCCAGTCTCTGCTCCCTGTGAGGAGCAGGACCCAGGGAACAGCTGGAGCCGTGCCAGGGCAGGGTCAGGCTGGAAAGCAGGAAAGGTTCTTCCCCAGAGGGTGCTGGGCACTGCCCAGGCTCCCTGGGGAATGGGCACAGCCCTGAGGCTGCTGGAGCTCCCCTCCCAGGGATGCCCAGGCTGGGATTGTTGGGGTGTCTGTGCAGGGCCAGGAGCTGGATCCATGATTCCTGTGGGGCCCTCCCAGCTCAGGAGATTCTGTGGAAAGCTGTGCCAGAGAACCTTTTCACTCTGCCCCGGCCAGGGAAGAGCTCTGAGCTCTGCTTGCCCCCTGTGACTCCCTGCCCTTTGCCATTTCACCAGAAGGTTTTTTTCTCACACCTTCCAGCTTCCCCTCCTGCCCAGATGATCCCGGTGTCCTCAGGCACCCCAGGCTGACTCCACTGGAAGGAATGGGGTGTGTGGGTACCGTGACACCGGGGACAGCCACCCCCAGAGCGCTCCCAGCTCTCAGGTAACAGGTGGACACAGCAAGGAGAGACTGAGGAGGACGACAAGGAGCAACCCCAGCCCAGCAGCTGCAGAGCTGCCAGCTCAGGCTGAGGAGCTGCACTTCCTCCTGACATCACCTCACCCTCACTGTGGTGACAGCCCCCGATCACGGCTCGCTGCCACGTGGGGCTTGGTTTAAAGGCGCCTCTGACAAAAATGACAATTTTGGTCAGGATTCAGGCCCTGCAGACGTTTATTACTGTCACTCTCGAGGTGCCTCTACTCCATCTGGGACTAACAGGCACTAAGAAACACAGAGATGGAACTTCCCACTTCCACACCTCATCCAACAGCAATATGTGCGGCACTCAAATTCCACCTGAATCCAAGCCTTTTTCGTCTGAGATTTTCAAGCTTGGCTGAAAAAGCTTCATTTCCTGAGATAACTGATATTTATTTGCCCAAGTTTCCCTCCAAACCAGAGTTAAGGTGCAGGTAAAAATAGTCCAGGCAGTGATAACAATGCCAATATTGGTTATTGCAGTGCCGGTGGCTCTCCTGCTGGGGAGGATCAAAACAAGGAGCAGGGAAGTCCACCAGGAGTGAAGGGAGGATGGTGGGAGGAACAGGGAGCAGAGAGGGAAAAAGAAAAGCTCAAGTAGAGAAACACAGCAGCAGCCAGAAAAGACAACACACTCCTGCTTCCAATAATATTGAATCAAAGGAGACACTTAAGTGCCTTTGTTGCTACTCCTGGTCACACAGAGGCCACATTCCTTCCCTGAGCCTTCCATAAACCCCCGACATCTGCGGATTTTCTGTGAAAAGGAGGTAAATCCACTGCAGCCCATAAATGTAACTAGGAGCAGGGCTGTGCTCCCTATAAATAGGGCCAGGAGTGAGGGACTGCTGCTCCCGGCCGAGGCTCCGTGTCTGACAGCCCGGCCCAGCGCTGCCGTCACTCATTAACTCACTCTATTAACTCCATTAGTTCTTCAGGAATTCTGCATCCAGCAAAACAAGACCTCCCACAAACCTTCCTCCCTGTAAAGTTCTCTGAAGTTCTGTCAACCTGGCACAGACTCCCCAAGGAATGGGCACAGCCCCGAGGCTGACAGAGCTCCAGGAGCGCTTTGACAACACTTCCAGGGATGCACAGGGTGGGATTTGGGGGGTCCTGGGCAGGGCCAGGAGCTGGACTGGATAATCCCTGTGGGACCCTTCCAACTCAGGATATTCCTTGATCCTACGACTGAAGCATCCAGCTCCTCCTTTGCCCTCAGCTCACCTATCTCACCTGTTTCTCCTGCACCATTTGCACCCAAATTTCCCAGTTATTCTTGTTCTACTCCTGTTCCAAACCCACGATTTACTCCAACAAGAGACTCTCCTATTTCCTGGCGTTCCAGTTTGCCCATTTTTATGGCTGAGCTGCAGCTCCTGCCCTTCAGGCACTCTGACTCGCAGCCCCTGTTAAACCATCCTGCTGGATGACATCCACGGAGTCACGATCCCGAGCACAGAACCCACGGCTGTTCCCCCTGCACACCTGGCTGTCAGCAAGGAGAGCAGGAAAGCTCATCCCTCTGTTCCCAGCCCCGAGCTCTTCCCAAACTCTGGTGACCAGTTACAGGACGCAGGGAACGGCTGGAGCTGTGCCAGGGGAGGGATAGGATGGACATCAGGAAAGGCTCTTTTCCAAGGGTGCTGGGCACTGCCCAGGCTCCCCAGGGAATGGGCACGGCCCCAGAGCTCCAGGAGCGTTTGGACACTGCTGCCAGGGATGCCCAGGCTGGGATTGTTGGGGTGTCTGTGCAGGGCCAGGAGCTGGATCTGTGATCCCTGTGGGCCCTTCCCACTCAGGAGATCCCATGGTTCTGTGATGCTGGAATTCCTCTGTACCACTGCTGGGCTCAGAGAAGAAAAGTTTTGGGTCCCCTTTGCCACCAGAAAACTCAGGGGAGACCTGAAATGAAGCATTCCCTGCACAGGGCATGGAAAAGCACCACGGGAAAACACTGGGATATCTCTGTACCAAAGAGGAGAGGAAGCATTAACGAACCAACATCTCCTTCTCACTCAGGTTCTTACTGTGGGGGACAGCAGGGATGGGATTCCCTCCAGCTGCTTCCCAATCCAACCAGGAGACTGTGATCAGGAGACTGGGACCAGGAGATCCCACTCTGGAACACAGCTGGGTCCCCCAGGACCCTTTTCCCCAGGGAAGCATTGCCAACAGCGCTGAGCTTCCCAAAAATCCTGTAAGCCCACAGAGCACTTTTCTCCTGGTAACAAACCCCCGAGCAGCAGCTCTCACACAGTGCTGCCTCGTCGTTATTATTTTTGACAGTTTCCAATTTGTGAAGTCAGAAATTCACCCTGTCCCTCCCACAGCACACGCAGAGCTCCTGGAACACCAGGCTGAGCAGGAGATGCTCCACAGCCCCTGCATCCCACAACAAACCTTCCCCCAGTGTGAGGTTCTGCAGGAACCTTTCCTGCACCACCTGCCTGACAGGCACCTGCTGCTGCATCACCAATCTGTCCCCACTGCCAGCCAGGACATTATCCCACATCCCTGGATTTCAACATTAATCCAAAGGAAGTACAGAAAGCACCAGGAATATCAGTGTACACACAGAGAACAAGCCTTGGTTTCAGACCAGTTTGTTCCCACCCAGCCCTCATCACCTTCTGCCGAGCAAATGTCACCCAGGCCAGCCCAGGCCACGATGTGCTCCCACTGACAGCCCAAAATTTAACTTTGCTTCCCATGAGATCACCATTGGTTGCCATGGAAATCCCTATACTACCATCCACCAAGGGGTTTTTTTTACCACTGAAGTATTTTGGCAGCATGTTCGCTTTTAAGTGTCAGAGTAATAAGAGAAAACATAAATGTTTCTTCTCTCATCAGGCTTTAAACAGAGCTTTATAACCCAAATCTGCTCCTAAGAGCTTGGTTCAAACCTGTGGGGCTTGAATCACCACGTTCTCCTTTCTGAGACACAAAATAAACGATGAAAACAACCTTCAAGTTTTTAAAACATTAATTTCCAAGTGGGGGATCAAGCGAGGAAAAACCTCTTAGGCCCCTCCGAGTTCTCTCAGTTTCTCTTTTTCACTTCCTAGTCTGTTTTTTTTTTTTTTTTTAGCTGGTGCAAAACAAGGCCCTCAAATTCAGCAGGGCCCTCCCAGCCTCTTGCCAGGAGCCGCTTTCCTGTCAGATCAATCTCGTGGTGATTCCAGCAGGGCCTCCACTCCTACCCCGGTTTCTGGTCGTTAATAAAACCAGCACGGTGACATTTACGGCCAAACTCTGCACCCTGAGGTGGGCAGGTGGCCAGGAGGGTGACACGCGTGGGAGGCTGATCCCCCTCCTGTGAGCCCTGCGAGGAACCTGACCCCGGGAAGGGACCAGACCCTCGGGAGAGGGACCCTGACCACCGATCCCCCTCCTGTGAGCCCCGGGAGGGACCTGACCCCTGGCAACAGGGCCAGACTCTCAGGAAGGCGACCACACACCCGGGAAGGGGACCGGACCCCTGGGAAGGGGAGCAGACCCCTTGGAGGGGGATCTGACCCTCCAGAAGGGGACCAGGCAGCCGAGAGGGACTTAACCCATAGGAGGGGAACCAGACCCCAAGAAGGGACACCCTCAGAAGGGTGATCTGACCCCCGGGACTGACCTGATCCCCAGGAGGGGGACAAGAACCTCGAGAGGGGGACCTGACCCTCGGGAAAGGGACCAGACCCCCAGGGGGGTGATGTGACCCTCGGGCAGGGGACCCCCGGAAGGTGACCAGACCCTCGGGAGTGCGCGCTGAGCCCTAAGAGGGGGATCTGAGTCCCAGGAAGGGTGACCTGACCCCTGACCTTGCCACCGCCACCACTCCCGACAGCTCCGGCCACTCCCGGCCGGCCAGGTGCGACCCAGGACCACCTGGAGCCCGCGGCCGCAGCCCCCAGCCCCGCCAGCCCGCCCCGCACGCACCAAAACACGGCAAAAGGAAACTGTCACGCGCAGAGCAGTCGGATTTAACCCAGATCCGCACGGAACGAGGCGGCGGGACCACGGCCCGGCCCCGGACAGTGGCTCGGCGGGGGAGGTTTTTAACCCCCCAAAGGGTGCCGAACCCCCGGAGCGCGGGGGGCGGCTCCGGGAGGCCGGAGCGGAGCCGGGGGGGCGGCGGGGCCCAGTCCGCGGCGCCGGGCCCAGCCCCGACCCTGGCCCCGCGAGGGCGGCGGTGACAGCCGGGTCTCACCTGCGGGTGCCGGGCTGCCCTCGGGCGCTGCCGGGCCGGGCTGCGGGCCGGGCCCGCGGGCTGGGCCGGCCGGGGCTGCGCGGGCAGCGGCGGCGGAGCGGCGGCGGCGGCAGCTCCAAAATGGCGGCGGCGCCGCGGCTCCCTCAGGGCGGGGGAGAGGGGCGTGGCCGAGAGAGAGGGGGCGCGGTCTGTGCTGGGCGGGGTCGGTGCTGGGCGTGGCTGTGGGAGGCGGGCGTGGCTGGGGCGGGGCGGGACCGCGGGGACAGGGATGGGGACACGGGGATAGGGACGGGGACACGGGGACGGGAATGAGGGCATGGAGATGGGGACACGGACATAAAAACATGAGCATGGGGCCAGGAATGGGCACGGGGACACGGGGATAGGGACGGGAACACGGGGACGGGAATGAGGGCATGGAGATGGGGACACGGACATAAGAACATGGGTACGGGGCCAGGAATGGGCACAGGGACACGGGGATAGGGACGGGAACACGGGGACGGGAGATGGGGACACAGGGATGGGGACAGGGGGATAGGGACGGGAACACGGGGACGGGAGATGGGGACACAGGGATGGGGACAGGGGGATAGGGACGGGAACACGGGGACGGGAGATGGGGACACAGGGATGGGGACACGGGGATGGGGACACGGACATAAGAACATGGGGACAGGGGCAGGGATGGGCACGGAGTTGAGGATGGGGACACAGACATGGGGACACGGACGGATGAGGACAGGGATGAGGACAGTGGGATGGGGATCGCAACTCGGGACAGGAACGGTGGGACGGGACAGGGGGACAGGGACGGGAATGGGGTTGGGGATGGTGGGGAAGAATGGTGGGGGGAATAGGGGCGAGGACAGGGGGATGAGGATGGGGACACGCGGACGGGAATGGGGGGACAGGGGCGGGGATGGGATGGGGTCGACATTGGAATGGGGATGGGGGACAGGAACGGGGACATTGGAAGACAGGGACAGCAATGAGGATAAGGGGATGGAGACTCGGGGGCGGGGATGGAGACACGGGGACGGGGACTGGGGACGGGGAGATGGTGGGACAGGGATGTGACGGGGACAGAGTCACGGGGACACTGGGATGGCAATGGGGACATGGGGACGGGGAGATGGTGGGACAGGGATGTGACGGGGACAGAGTCAGGGGACACTGGGATGGCGATGGGGACTGGGGACGGGGAGATGGTGGGACAGGGATGTGACAGGGACAGAGTCACGGGGACACTGGGATGGCAATGGGGACACGGGGACGGGGAGATGGTGGGACAAGGATGTGACGGGGACAGAGTCAGGGGACACTGAGATGGCGATGGGGACACGGGGACAAGGGGTCAGGGATGGTGGGGCAAAGGCGGGGACGGGGGAACGGTGGGGCGGCCCCAGCCCCAGGGACAGCGACAGCCCTCGGGACCATGGGGTGGGCGAGCTGCGGCTCCCGGGGGTGGTCACGGCCTCGGGGGGAGCACGAGGACAGGACCCCGCGGCCGGGGGGACACGGGGACAGCGGGAGCCCTTCCGTGGCCAGGGCCTTCAGGTGGCCCCAGTGCTACTGCAAGGGGGGGACCCCAGAGATGGGGGTCAGGGGACTGGGGTGGGGACAGGGTCCACTGTGTCCAGGGATGTGGGGGTGAGCAGGGAGAAGGGAGGGGAAAAGGGAGACAGAGGGAGCAGGGAGCCAGGGCTGGGAGCAGGGATCTCTGAGTCATGCTGGCAGCCCGGGCTCCTGGATCCGCTGTCGCCGTGCCTGGATTTGTCTTTGTCTCGTGGATAAACTGCTTTCCAAGTGCCAGCATCCTCCAGGAACCAGCAGGAAGCGATCCAATCCTTCATTCCAAAGCGAATTCCTGCCATGAGATTTACCACTAAGCTGCTCTGCGCTGCTCTCGCCGGGGGCCTTGACCCTGCAGAGACTCCTGCACGTGGTTAAAGTTTACAGGGAAAACGGGGCCTTTGCCATGGGAAAAGAGGGATGGTTTTGTACTGCCCTGCTCACAGGGGGCACTGAATCACGGGATCCTGGACTGGTTGGGGTCAGGAGGGAGCTTAAGGCTCATCCCGTGTCACCCCCCTGCCACAGGCCGGGGTTTGGCCATGGGGGTGCTGCCACAGAAATGCCACTAGAAGTGTCCCCCGTGACTGCGTGGGTAAAACTCCTCATTTACGGATGCTTTTCCAGTGTGAAGGACTCCTAGAATTTATACGGCACCCAGTGTGGTAATTAGCACGTTGGTGGCCATTAATGTGGGAAAAAATAGCACAACCTCAGGAGTTTCACTTCCCTGTTTCGTCTGTTGGAGGGAAACGGGCTTATAAAGCATTTTTTGTGGCTTATTGTGGCTTCTGGGGACAGGACGAAACCATCCAAGCAAATTCCCAAATCTTCCAGCCACCCCCAGAGCCTATTCCCACCCCCAGGAGGGCCAGGGTTATACAGCCTGACTCCTCCAGCTGATTTCTAGAGTTCCAACCTTGGAACAGCTTCCTTCATCTCTGCTCCAGCCCTCTGGAACACGCTAAGATACAGCTGAACTCTGGGCTTGGCAGCAGCAGGGCCAGGAGCTGCCAGCTCCCCTCTCCTGGCAGGGACAGGGACAGGGACAGGGACAGGGACAGGGACAGGGACAGGGACAGACACCCCAGGGCATGGTTCTGAGCCCTGGTTGTGACACGGGGCACTGGATCCTGCTGGGAACAACTGCTGGAATCTCCTCCAGCACCGAGAGGAGGGGCTGAGCCCAGGTGTGGCAGGGCCAGGCTGGATGTGGCTGGGAGCAGCCTGGGCTCACGGAAGGTGTCCCTGTTCCTGGCAGGGGTGGCACTGGGTGGCATTAGGGACCCCTTCAATCCAAACCATTCCCGGATTGCCTGGTTCTCTGTGTGAGGGCAGCCCCTCAGCACAAGGAGCGCTCTGGCTGCAGAGCTCCCAGCTCTGGAGCAGGATTCCCGGCGGGAGCGGGCACACGTTGGGTGGGAGGCTGCAGGCCCAGAATAGGCTGTGGATGATGAAGAATTCTGGGATCTATTCTTGGCTCAGGATTGAGGCGTGATCTGGTGCCTCCAGCAGGCATCAGAACAGGATCTCCCAGCGCCAGTTTGACATTAATCTGAGCGGCCCTGCAGGGAGGAGGGGACGAGCTTTCCTCCCTTCTCGCACAGCCACAGACTCTGCCGAGCACCCAGCGCTGCTCTGGGAGCTTTTCCAAACCCCATCGTTTTTCTCTGGCTGCCTTTTGGGCCGAGTGACCAGGCCTGGTTGAAATCCCACAGCTCCGAGTGCCCGAGCACAAACAGCCCCAGGAGCAGCTCGCGTTCCTTGGCCTGCGGCACCCCGCACGTTCCCGGGGCTGCAGGGAATGCTCCTCGCTGCTCTGGGGAACATTATCCTGCCTGGCAGAGCGGGAGCACAGGCAGCCGGGGCAGCGGCTCCTGCGGGGCCGGAGGGCCGGGGCGCACAGTTAATTATAGCCGGCAGGGTTGGGCAATGTTGTGTTTGCCGGGTTGCCGGGGAGATGAGCAGCAGCCCCAGCGCTGCCCCGGCAGCTCCGAGCTCGGCACCAGCGCCGCGCTTCCAGAGCTGCACCGCCGACCTTCCCAAATATGGTCCAGCAGCAGCCGGGAGCTCCCCGGGCTCAGCCCGGGCTCTGGGATCAGCGGCTCCTGCCACCGGACCCTCAGCAGCCTCTCCTGAGTGCATCAAACTCAGCCCTCCGGGAAAACCCCGCTCTGCTGCTTCCCCGGCCCGGCAGCAGCAGCCCCCGGCGGGGCAGAGCCCGAGCCCGGCACGGCTCCAACCGGGAGGGTACCGAGGGGAGCCGGGCAAGGGAGTCCTGAGATCCTGCGGGTTTCACCAACAGCAAACCAAAACTGCTCTGGGGCAGGTCCTCAGTTCATGGAAAGCTCCTGTGGAGCCAGGCTGGGAATGTTCACCTGGAGAGGGGAAGGCTCCAGGGAGAACTCAGAGCTCTGCCAGGGCCTAAAGGGGTCCCAGGAGAGCTGCAGAGGGACTGGGGACAAGGCCTGCAGGGACAGGACACAGGGAATGGCTCCCACTGCCAGAGGGCAGGGATGGATGGGATCTTGGGAATTGGGAATTCCTGGCTGGGCTGGAATTGCCAGAGCAGCTGGGGCTGCCCCTGGATTCCTGGCAGTGCCCAAGGCCAGGCTGGGCACTGGGGCTGGAGCAGCCTGGGACAGTGGGAGGTGTCCCTGCCATGGCAGGGGTGGCACTGCAGGGGCTCTGGGGTCCCTTCCCACCCAAAGCATTCCATGATTCCCAGGTTCTGTGATTCCAACATTTGCCTGTCCTGCCTTGTGGCTCTGGGAAATTCTCTGTGAAGGAATGGGGATGCTGGGTGTGACCTTCTGCCCGTGACAGTTCCCTGCTCAGGTGCAGGGCCCTGCTCCCATTCTAATGGAAACCCTCCAGCCCTCACTTTTACACTTCTCAGATGTTCTAAGCGCTTTTATTGCCCTTTTTATTCACAGTTAATTTTCTTCTGCTTGGCCAGGTGGGAATGTTCGTGTGGCTGCAGTGAAATCAGCCATGGGAGACCTCTGGGACAAGATTAAAACTGATTTTTATTGTGGGACAAAGAGTTACTGAGGAAGAAATGTCCAATATTTTCAATTCATATTTTCCTTATCTTTTCCTCCTGTCCCTTGTGTGGCAAGAATGAGCTCCAAGTGTGGCAAGTGTAAATGTTGCAGGCTTTATTACAAGCCTGTAATAAATCACAATCAGCATTAATTAGCAGTTCATGGGACAGAGCAGTGTTTAAGTGCAGCTCCTCTGCTCCCTGATCAGGGGAGTTTGACAGGCTGGGCAAGCACATTAAAGGGCTGAAACTGAACAAACAGCACAGGGGGGGCAAAGAAGTGCCAGAAATAAATAACCAAACCCACGGGGGCAGTGCTGCTGGGGGAGCTGGGCAGCCTGGCCACGGAATTCCTGGGGAAAACAGCTCCTGCCAGGAGCTGCCGTGTCACGGCACGCTCGGGGGCACTTGGACACCTCTAGGCACTCTGGAATCATGGAATGGTTTGGCTGGAAGGGACCTCGAAGCCCATCCAGTCCCGTGGGCAGGGACACCTTCCACCACTGTGCCAGGGTGCTCCAAGCCCTGTCCAGCCTGGCCTTGGGCACTGCCAGGGTGGAATTGTTCCTTCTCACACTTTCTCTTCACAGTGGTCCTCCTCTGCTCCGGGCCTGACCCCGGCAATAAATAACCCCCCAAAGCGCCTGGGTGCTCCTCAGCACACCTGCCACACACCTGTGATTTATCCCCGCTATTTCCCAGGTGCCCCTGAGCAGGAAGCAGCTCGTGCATTGCATCCACGTGCCTGGAATCCCACAAAAATCGCCGTAACTAACAACTCTCTGCCTCGGGAACAGCCCCGTGCCCGGCTCTGCCAACATCCCCGGGGCTCCCCGGCGAATCCTCGTTCCCGGGGTAAACTTCTCCTGAAGGAACTGATGTCATTTTCTCACCTTTGTAAACGCAACTGAGGCGTCGGGTAACTTCTACAACACAAGTCGCTTAATAAAAGAACTCTCTTTCGAGCGAAAGTCAAGTTTCAGCCGGGCCAGGTTAGGTCACACAGCGAACTGTGCGTTAGGCAGGTGGAGAGTGTGAGTTACACCGGGGCGGGTTTGGGGAACTTCTCCTGTAGAAGAGATGCCATTTTTTACCCCTTTGCGGAAATCTCCTCACGCCCGGCAGGGAATAAACGGCGTCTCTTCTAAACGGTGTTTGAAGCGCTCCTAAAATCGGCCCCGCGGGGGCTGCGAACGGGGGCTCGGGGAGGCTCAGACCGGGCACAGCCGGGGGCCGGAGGGGTCCCAGCCGGTACACACGGGGATCCAACAGGCCCCGGGCCGGGCACCGAGCGGTGAAGCCGCCGTGGGTTCAGCAGAGCCGAGCCCCGCGGGAGCCCTCACGCCGCCGCCATGACACCCGCACGGCGCCGCTCTGCGCACCCTCTCCCGTCTCGATGGTGCGGGCGGCGCGCTCGGGACCTCCCGGCCGCCAGTGGGCGCGCTGGGGCGGGGGCGCGGGGCGCGGGGCGCGGTCCTCCCGACCGGCAGGGGGCGCGGCGCGGGGCGGGCCGCGCGCGGGCGGCGCCGCCATGGACGCGCTGAGCCGGGCCGGGCCGCGGTCCCGCCGCGCCGCCGCCGCCGCCTCCCCGCTGCCCTGGGGCCGCTTCGCCGCCTGGATCGACTGCGTGTGTGTGGTGACCTTCGACCTGGAGCTGGGACAGGCCATGGAGGTGCGCCGCGGCGGCCCGGGCACGGGCACACCGCGCCAGGGAGCGGGGCTGCCGAGGGGTCCGGGATGGAGACGGGAACGGGCAGGTGGAAGGGGGAATCGGGGATCGGCGCTGAGGGTGGGGAATGGGGAGAGGGAATCGGGAATAGCGAGGTGACGAGGGGAGGCAGGGGCTGGGGGTGTGGAGGGATCAGGGGTGGGGAGAGAGGGAATCAGGGATGGCGGAGTGGGAAGGGAATGAAGGATGGGGACGGAGGGGATCAGGAGTGCAGCGTGTGGAACGCGGGATCACGGCCGGGGATGGGGAGAGGGGGATCAGGGTTGGGGTGGGGGCAGCGAACAGGGAGGGGAGGGGGCCCCGAGCAGAGATTTGGGGTGAGGGGGATCTTTGTGGGGTGGGGGGTGCACAGGGCAGGGAGGGGCCAGGGCAGCATCCGAGGGACCTTTATGGATCCTCTTCCATATGGATCCTATTCCATTCATGGAATAGAGGGTGACACGTCCCGTGGAGCCAGGCTGGGAGAGCTGGGAATGTTCACCTGGAGAGCAGAAGGCTCCAGGGAGAGCTCAGAGCCCCTGGCAGGGCCTAAAGGGGCTCCAGGAGAGCTGCAGAGGGACTGGGGACAATCCTGCAGGGACAGGACACAGGGAATGGCTCCCACTGCCAGAGGATGGATGGGATCTTGGGAATTGGGAATTCCTGGCTGGGCTGGAATTGCCAGAGCAGCTGGGGCTGCCCCTGCATCCCTGGCAGTGCCCAAGGCCAGGCTGGGCACTGGGGCTGGAGCAGCCTGGGACAGTGGGAGGTGTCCCTGCCATGGCAGGGGTGGCACTGCAGGGGCTCTGGGGTCCCTTCCCACCCAACCCATGCCGGGATTCCAAAGACACGAATTCCCAGCAGGCAGGGCAGGGAGGTGTCCGTGCAGGATTCCCGGGGAAGGGAATTTCCCTGGCTTGGAGCAGAGCTGAGCCCCCTGTGGGGCCACAGAGGGTGGGGTTGGGGCGGGAAGGGCTGGACAGTCGTTCCCAGTTCCCTGGAATGCCCAGTGCTGGTCCTGCAGGAGAGCTTGGGTTCCTCTGGGGCTGCTCTCTGAGGAAAGCAGGGAAGTGTGGATTTCTCTGAACCCGAGGCTTCACCTCAAATTCCTTCTTATTTCTTGTGCGGTTGTGGGAGTCACTCCTTGCTCTGCCCTTTTTAGGGAGGTTGCTCTGGTTTTCAGAGGATTGAGCCTTCCCAGTTTTAAATGCTGGAGCTTCCAAAGGGAATGGGAAGCAGGAGGAACCAACTCCACCTTGTTGCTGCTCCCTTGCTTTGAATACTTCATTGTTTCTTTCCCTGGAGCCTGAAAGTGAATAAAAAAAATCTCCTCCAGACCCAAGTTTCACCTGTTTGATCCTTTTTCCTGCAAAACCAGGCCTGAAATACCCCAAGGAAGGAGGAATGCTGGGATAATAATTAGCATGGTGAATTGAATGCTTTGTAGGTGTGTTTTGATGTGTAAAGGTGGGTTCTCACCTGTCTGCCTTTGTGAGGAGGGGCCTTTGTGGATCAGGGATGCAGGAATGTTGTTTTCTCATCTCTGGAAAGGAATTTTCCTCCTTTTCCTTCCTTTTCTCCTTTTGCCTGCATAAGTTTCAGTGGAAAAAATGTTCCTTATGTGGCACAAATGACTTAGGAAAACTGGGAACGTGTCAGTGGGGATGACACAGCCCCGCTGTCCCTCTTCCTCTGGAAAAACATTGTGGAGTTCTGTTCCAGGGGAAGGAGCAGGGATGAGACATGGGAAGGGAAGCCAGGAAGAGGAGAAGCTGTGGGGGCTTGGGGGGCTCTGGGGGTACCAATTTAGGGGGTCTGGCCATACAAACCCAGGGGGACTCTGAAATCCAGCTCCAAGAGATTCAGAAATGGAAAAGACACTGAGGAAGATCCCAAGGATTCTGGAATTCAGCGGTTCCCACTCTGCTTCCATGGACAAGCTGTTGGAAAGAAGAACCCAAATCAAGGCAGAAATTAAATGGAATTCCTGTTTCTGGCCCCTCCACCTTCAAATAATCAAATAAACATTTCAGGATGTGATTGAAGCCCTTTTGAGCTGCTCTGGAGACTTCTACACATCCTGATTTCCTTTTAATTTGCCTTTTTTTTGGCTTTTGAAAAGTTGTAGTGACTCTGATTCCTTTTGTCTTGGATTTGAGATTTTGAACTTTTGGATGTTTGGTGATTTCCCCGCACCCCAAACACAGAGAAACATCAGAGTTAAAGTGAAGGGGAAGCAGAGACGTGGAATCCCAGAGGGATTAAGGTTGGAAAAGACCTCTGAGATCATCAGTTCCAACCCTGGAGGTTAAAGCCTGATTTTCCAACCGTTCTCTTGCAGAAAGCCCCCCCAGAATCCAGCAGGAGAAGCAGAAGCCTTGTCCCAACCCCTGCTCTGAATTAGGCAGCAGATGTTGAGGAAAGCACAGTCCCTGGGATTCACAGGCTCCTGATGGACCAGGATCAGCTGTCCAGGGCTCCCAGTCCTGGCCATGATTCCCGGGGAATTAACAGGATAAATGTTTGGGTGGGGATTAATTAGTCCCAAGCACAGGGATGTGTTCGGGGCACAACAAGGGGAGCAGGGAAGTGCTGCCTTGGCACAATCCCGATCCCTTCCCACTGCAGCACCCCAGCCTTCCCTCTCCAGTGCTGCCTGGTCCCTGGAGCTGCTCGGGGATCGTTCTGCCTCAGGATTCTCGTGGCTGTTCCCTGCAGCTCAGCTCTCATCAGTTCATTGGGAACTGGGCTGGCTCGGCTGGAGCGCCGCCCTCGCCAAGGGATCCGCGGGAATTGCCAGAGCTGGGTGAACTTCCAGCCCCTGGCACGGGGCCACCCGGCCTATTTATAGCCTGGGGAGGAGAGGCAGGCACTGATGGGAGCTCCTGGCAGGAGCAGCAGCTGCCTCTGGAGCAGAACTCCCGGGGCCAAGAGGGGAGCTCCGGCTCAGCCCATCCCTGCCGGCTCCTTTCTGCTCCGCTGCAATTCCTGCACTTCAGCACGGCCTCTGTGGGATCCTTCTCCTCAGGATCCCACCCCTGTGCCCCCGCAGGTGAGACCCCACCTGCAGAGCTGCCCCAGCCCTGGGGACGCAGCAGCAGCACCTGGAGCTGCTGGAGAGAGCCCAGAGGAATCCATGGAGCTGCTGCAGGGCTGGAGCCCCTCAGTTCCCAGGGATCCAGGCTGGGAGAGCTGGGAATGTTCACCTGGACAAGAGAAGGCTCCAGGGAGAGCTCAGAGCCCCTGGCAGGGCCTAAAGGGGCCCCAGGAGAGCTGCAGAGGGACTGGGGACAAGGCCTGCAGGGACAGGACACAGGGAATGGCTCCCACTGCCAGAGGGCAGGGATGGATGGGATCTTGGGAATTAGGAATTCCTGGCTGGGCTGGAATTGCCAGAGCAGCTGGGGCTGCCCCTGGATCCCTGGCAGTGCCCAAGGCCAGGCTGGGCACTGGGGCTGGAGCAGCCTGGGACAGTGGGAGGTGTCCCTGCCATGGCAGGGGTGGCACTGCAGGGGCTCTGGAGTCCCTTCCCACCCAAGCCATCCCGGGATTCCCTGACTCTGTGACTTCGTGGTCTCCATGGATTATGAGAACCACAGAGGCAGGCTGGAGCAGCCCTCCAAGGTCATCAAGTCCAGCACAGATGGAATTCCTCCCTGTGGGGTTTGTCCCAGCCATGGCTGTTGAACCCTCCTGGTGTCCCCCTGCAGTGCATCCCCCCACACCCACCTGCTCTTCCCCAGCTCCTTCTCCACCCTGTCCTGCTCCTGACAGCACAGATGTTTGCACATCTGGAATGCTCCCGGAGGATTTGGGGCTGTTCATTCACTCGGCCATCAGCTCTCAGGAATAAATCTAAACCAGGAGCCTTTGGGTCTGTCGCCACATCCAAATAAAACCGGGTTCAGTGACAGGTTCAGAGTTAAATCACCCCAGGTGCTTTCCTGTGGGCTCTGTGGGGATCAGGGAGGAGGAGTTGTGCGTGGAGCTGTGGGCACAGGGGCTGATAGGCTCTGCTCTCTCCACAGCTGGTGTATCCCCACGACTTCAGGCTCACCGAGAAGGAGGTAACCACCCTTCGTTCCCCTTCTCCCTCCTCTGGCAGCAGCTCTCCGTGGGGTCTCACTGGGTGCTGTTTTTTGCAGAAAACGAGCATCTGCTACCTGTCCTTCCCAGACTCCTACTCAGGTGGGTGACAGAAGTGTCCCTGGTGGAAGGACAATCCCCGGGGTGCAGCAGGGCTGAGGGGACTGCAGGGAGCACCCTGGGGCTCAGCCAGAGCCTCCTTGTGCTGATTCCCCCCCTGCTCTGCTGGGTGGGAACCTGTGCTCCAAGGAAATTCCCAATGTGGCCAGGAGGGGTGGCAGCTGTCACATTCCTGTGTTTGGGAGCAGGAGCTGGGCAGGGGACACTTCCAGCAGAAATGTTCCCAAACCTGAGTTTATACTTCACAAAGGGACAGTGAGAAATAAATCTGCTCATCCAGACAGGGGCTTTAAAGGTTGGGTTTCTGCATTTTCATGGGATCATGGAATGGTTTGGGTGGGAAGGGAGCTCAGATCCCCTCCAGTGCCACCCCTGCCACAGCAGGGACACCTCCCACTGTCCCAGGCTGCTCCAGCCCCAGTGCCCAGCCTGGCCTTGGGCACTGCCAGGGATCCAGAGGCAGCCCCAGCTGCTCTGGGCACCTGTGCCAGGGCCTGCCCACCCTGCCAGGGAAAAGCTTTTTCCTATAGTTCCATTTCCTTTTTCCTTCCCATTTTGCTTCCTTTTTCCCTTCCTTTCCCTTTCGGATTTCTCTGCTTTGGTTTCTCCCCTGTCCCTCCCCTTTCCCGTGTTGGACTCCCCGTAGCCCCGTCCCGTTCTGCTGGAGCCATTCCCAGCTGGCTGTCCCTGTGTCCTGTGCTGTCTCTGTCCCAGGTGGCCTCGGGGACACCCAGTTCAGCTTCCGGCTGCGCCAGGCCGGGGGTTCCCGGAATTCCCCGTTCCAGGATGACGGGAGGTACAACCGGGAGGCCCCGCTGACGCTGCAGGTGGGTCCTGGCCCTGCCCACCCCTGCCAGGGGGAAAAGCCAAGGATTCCATGGATTTCGGGTCCCTGGGGAAAATCCTCCTTTTCTTTGGCCGTGGGAGTAGTGAGACAAGAACGGTTCAGCACAGGGATTTCCTTCCATGCTCACAGGGAGGGAGAGCAGGACAGGGAACTGCTGGGAGAGGGAATTGGGTCAGGGGGATCAAAGAGTGAATTGAATTGGGGGGAGGGATTTAACTGAGTCATGGGGACCCCCAGCTATTCTGGGAGGTGGACCAGAAATAGGCAGACCCCACTGGGAGAGGGAACTGAAGCAGGGGCACCTCCCACTGTCCCAGGCTGCTCCAGCCCCAGTGCCCAGCCTGGCCTTGGGCACTGCCAGGGATGCAGGGGCAGCCCCAGCTGCTCTGGCAATTCCAGCCCAGCCAGGAATTCCCAATTCCCAAGATCCCATCCATCCCTGCCCTCTGGCAGTGGGAGCCATTCCCTGTGTCCTGTCCCTCCAGGCCTTGTCCCCAGTCCCTCTGCAGCTCTCCTGGAGCCCCTTTAGGCCCTGGCAGGGGCCCTGAGCTCTCCCTGGAGCCTTCTCCTCTCCAGGTGAGCACCCCCAGCTCTCCCAGCCTGGCTCCAGTTGTGTCTCTCCCTGTGTCCCCATGGAAAGCTCTCTTGGAGGGCTGGGATGGATGCTAGGATGTGTCAGAGCAAGGGGGTGGCCCAGGAGGGGTTGGTGACAGTGGGGCTGGGCTGTCCCTCACTGTCTCTTTCTGTCCCTCTCTGTTTCTCTGTCCCTGTCCCTCTGTCCCTGCAGCGAGAGGCTGCTCACTATTTTGGGTACGTGTACTTCCGGCAGGTCAAGGACAGCTCCATGAGGAGGGGCTACTTCCAGAAGGTCAGTGCTGAGTCCAGAATTCCAAAATCCCTGGGGCTGGAAAAGCCCTCCCAGCCCATCCAGTCTGAGCTGTGCCCAATGCCCACCTTGTCCCCAGCCCAGAGCCCTGAGTGCCACCTCAAGGAATTCCTTGGACACCTCCAGGGATGGGCACTCCAAACCTCCCTGGGCAGCCCCAGCCGAGGCCTGATCCCCTTTCCATGGGGAAATTCCTGCTGGAATCCCTCCCCTGGCCCAGCCTGAGGCTGTTCCCCCTTGTCCTGTGCTGGTCCATGGGGACATCTCAGTCCCAGCAGTGTCCTGAGCTTTGTGCCCTCCACCTCCAGGAGTTCCTTTCAGACTCCTGCTAATGCAGAAATCAGTTTTTCCATCCCCACTAAACCACTGAGTTTTCCGCTGGAACAGTGGGATTGCTCAGGGAAGGAATTGTCACATTTGGACGAGGTTTGAATTCAAATGGCCAAGTCTGGGGTTGGACAGGAGGTGTTTGAATGACTCCTGCATTCCTAATTATTGCACTCATTAGTGGTTAGAGGAAGAGAAGAATCAGTGTAACAATGAAACCTCTAGTGGGGCTAGGTTGGGACAGCTGTAAAAAACAGGGATTATTTCACAAGGAAGCCCCAGCTAGAACAAACAAGGCCTTGCTGGACACGATTTGTTATTCCAAGTTCCTTTGTCCTTTCCCACCATTCCCTGAATTTGTTTATCTGTCCAGTTCCCATTTCAGGAGTTGCTTCTTTGTGCTTCTCCACCTGAAATGGTTTTTGGGAGCTTTGAACCCACCAGCAACTGATTTTTATTCCCTCTCCAGCTGCTCTTTTGCCAGGCCATGCTCCCATCCCTTTGCTCTCCCAAATCCTGGCTCGTGAGCAGGTGGCAGCAAGAATTCCACCAAAGCTCTGCTTGGGAGCTGCTCTATGGATTTAGTGTTGTGGTTTTTAAGTTCATCCCTCTCTAAGCAGTACAGAAATGTGCAGTGCTGGGGTCAGGGGGGTCCTGATCCCAAATGTGCCATTCCCAGTCCTTGGTGCTCGTGTCCCGCCTTCCCTACGTGAACCTGTTCCAGTGCCTGCTGCAGCTGATTGCTCCGGAATACTTTGACAAGCTGGAGCCCTGCCTGGAGGCAGGTGAGCTGGGGGCAGGGATTCCAGCTTGGGATAGAGGGGCTGCATCGGGAGGCTCCTGAAAAACAGCTGGAAAGCTCCAAATGGCTTCATTCTGGAGCAAATTCCAGCAGGGGAGATCTTTGTCCTCCAAGCGGATAACCAGGTGCAAAGGAGGGATTGTGGGGAGGGAGGGAAGGGATGGGGCTGTCAGTGTGGATGCAGGGTGTTCCCAAGGAACACGGGGTGTTCCCAAAGCCAGAAATCTGCTGCACCTCCAGCAGGCCTTTTTTGCCTGGGTCGTTTCATCCTGATTTATCAGCTCTGGGTTTGCCCCAAGCCAGGGGGATGTGTGAGCTGGGAACAGGGAATAATTACCGTTCAGAATGCCAGGATGAGCTGGATTTTCCCCTCAGGTGAAACACTTTCCCTTCCCTGTGTCCCTCAGTGTGCAACGAGATCGACCAGTGGCCACCCCCGGTGCCCGGCCAGACCCTGAACCTGCCCGTGATGGGAGTGGTCATCCAGGTACCCGGGCTGTGCCAGCGGGAAGGGACCCGTGTTCCGTGGTCCTGGATGTGAAATCCCTGTTCACCCCACGTTCCCCACAACCCTTCCAGCTGGAACTGGTGGCTGGAGAAGTTTGTCCCCTGCCAATCCACCCCAGCACGATCCCTGCTGTCCTTGCCCTGCAGGTGAGGATCCCATCCCGGGTGGACAAGCCAGGCTCCAGCCCAGTGAAGCAGTGCAACCAGGAGGTGAGAGGGGCTGGCACGGAGGGAGGAGCTGGATCCTGAATGCTGTTGGGAACACTTTGGCCTGGGATCAGTGTGTTCCACTCCAGGCTCTCCTGCCTGGAGTCTCACAGGGCTCTCTGCACCCAGTCCAGGTGCTTTACTCACTGTTCCCCTTGCTTTTCCTGGGAATTCAGGCCCTGCTGGGTCTCCTGCCTTCACCCTGGAGTTGTTTAGAATTTGCTCCAGTGTTTTGGTTCAGCTCTGGTTTGGATTCCTCCGCCTTTCCCTTTCTGTGCTGTGACTAACACTGGTGTGGTGCCACATCTCTAACCCCGCTGGCTCTGTTGTGTCTCAAACCCTGGAAAATGAAGGAGCAGACATGGGCAGCCTTTCCCATCTGGAAAAGAGGGGAACCTTCCCGAGTTTGTAGGCACAGGAATTAGTTTGGGATTGAGTGCTGCACCCAGCCCTGCTCCTGCACACACCTCAGGGTGTGAGCCTTGTTCCCTGTGTTCCCTGGGGCTGGTTGGTGCAATTCCAGCCAGGCTGCTCCCATCTCCTCACAGTTCACTAACAGCTACTAACAGCCTTTTCTCCCTTCCTCATCCAGAATCTGTTACCAGCCCCCCTGGTTCTCCCCAGTGTTCATGAGCTGGATCTGTTCAGGTGAGAGGCTCCTCCCAACCCTCTCCCCTCCACCTGCCGCCCTCTCCCTGCTGGGAGCATCGTAAACCGAAGGGATGGTGCAGAATCAAACACTGCTGCATTCCAGGGGCTCCTTTGGGATTCTGGGCAGGATTTGAGCTGAGGGTTGTGCCCCGCACAGCCCCAGGGGCAGGGGAGAGGCTGTGTCCCCCTCCAGGGGCTGGGGAGCAGCTCCTGCCCAAAGCTCCCAGGGGAGCATCCCAGGCACTCCCAGCGCTGGAGGTGCCATTTCCACGTCCATCCTCTGGAATCCAGGGGTGTCCTGCTGTCTCAGCTGAAAGCAACATCTATCCATGGGAACCACCTGAGGTTTAACAAGGCAGAGTCCAAGGGGCTGCACCCAGGTCAGGGCAAGCCCTGGGATCGGTCCAGGCTGGGCATGAGCAGCTCTGGGAGGATTTGGGGGTGCTGGGGGTGAGAGCTGGACCTGACTCAGCCCAGAACCCCCCAGCCCTGGGCTGAGCCCAGTGGGCAGCAGGGCAGGGGGATCCTGCCCCTGTGCCCCCTCAGGTGAGACCCCACCTGCAGAGCTGCCCCAGCCCTGGGGACGCAGCAGCAGCACCTGGAGCTGCTGGAGAGAGCCCAGAGGAGGCCCCAGAGTGGCAGGGGTGGCACTGGATGGGCTTTGAGGTCCCTTCCCACCCAAACCATCCCATGACTCTCTGATCACAGATTGCTCGACTTTGCTTAGAGCATTTCCTTTAAACTTGTATTAAACAATTGAGTGTTTGAGACAGCCCAGGTGAAAACACCTGAATTTCCCTGTGGAATGCTGAAAATCCATCCTAGATCTCAAACTCCCAGACGGGAGCACAACTGGGGGGTGTTGCAGGCCACAGCTGTGTCTGGTCCATCCTGAGTGACCCGACCATTGTTCCCATTGTCCCAGGTGCTTCCAGCCTGTGCTGATCCACATCCAGATGCTCTGGGAGCTGATGCTGCTGGGGGAGC
The DNA here is from genome assembly GCF_024509145.1 of Vidua macroura. NCBI lineage: Eukaryota > Metazoa > Chordata > Aves > Passeriformes > Viduidae > Vidua > Vidua macroura. The sequence continues at coordinate 73,289,799 of NC_071575.1, forward strand.
CCATGGTGGTGATGGCACCGTCCCCAACCATGTCCTCAGAGATGGTCCTGGCCCTCACCAGGTAACACCCACAGGGTGTGAGGGACTGGGAGCTGTGACAGCAAATTCTGGCAGCTTTTCCCTCCCACATGCACTCTGTGCTGCTCACCTGGGTTGGGTTTAGCTTGCTCGTGGAAGCCTTGCATGACAAACTGCAAATACTCCACATGCATTTTCCAGCAAGGATAGAGAGGAGTACAAAGGAGTCTGATGGGTCCAGCCCTGAGGAACGTTCTCTCCCCAGCTCAGAGCTCTGCCTTAGCACAAAACCCCAAAAACCTGGAGCTTCCCCAGAGAGGCTCAGCTAGGCCAAGTGCCAGGTGCTGCCCTGGGACAGCCCAAGCCCCTGGGGCGCTCCAGGCTGGGGCAGGGGGGCTGGAGAGCTGGGAAAGGCCCTGGGGTGCTGTGCCAGCGGCTGGGCACGAGCCCAAGGTGGCCAGCGGGGCAGGAGGCCGATGGCCCCTGGGCTGTGGCAGCCCCGGTGTGGGCACAGCCCCAGGGCAGGGACTGTCCCCTGTGCTGGCCCAGGGTGACCCTGCCTGTCCCTGCAGCTGCCTGGCCCCGCTGCGTTACTGCTGCGACTTCCGGCCCTACTTCACCATCCACGACAGCGAGTTCAAGGAATACACCACGCGCACCCAGGCCCCGTGAGTGCCCCTGTGCCCTGCCGCCAGCCCTGAGGGACACCCAGGGCCACCAGCGCTCAGCCTGTCCCCTCCTTCCAGGCCCAACATCGTCGTGGGTGTCACCAACCCCTTCTTCATCAAGACCCTGCAGCACTGGCCGCACATCCTGCGGGTGGGCGAGCCCCGCATGTCAGGTGAGCTCAGGGTGTCTGCCAGGGGAGCTCAGGGTGCCAGCCAGGGTGTTGCAGTCGAGACAGCCACGATACACAGAGTATCACCACACAATCTCAGAAGGCTTTAAGCATTCCCCCATGCCCAGTAACACCATACCACTTCAGAAGGCTTCAGGCATCTGCCCATCCAGAGTAACACCACACCACCTCAGAGGGCTGCAGGCATCTGCCCTTGCTCTGTACCCCCCTTTTATCCCCCCACGTTCATGCGTGGCACCTGTGTGCCCTCTGTGCCCCGTGTGGTGGCTCAGCACACCTGGGCACTCCATGGCTCAGTGCTGCCAGTGCTGCTCACCTGCTGCTCACAGCTGTGCCCACGGGGATGGGGCTGGGGCAGCCCCACGGCCAATCACCCAAACTGCACCCACACCCAAGGATCTCCCTGTTCCCAGCATCTCCCTGTTCCCACTGCCATCACCCAAACTGCACCGACACCCAAGGATCTCCCTGTTCCCACTGCCATCACCCAAACTGCACCGACACCCAAGGATCTCCCTGTTCCCAGCATCTCCCTGTTCCCACTGCCATCACCCAAACTGCACCCACAGCAGGGGAGCTCAGGATGAAGGGGGAGCTCGTGGTGTCTGTCAGGTGAGCTCAGGGTGCCAGGGGAGCTCCGTGTCTGTCAGGTTGAATCATTAAAACCAAAGATCACGGACAAACACTCTCTAACTAGTCAAAGTTAGAGAGCAATATGTTTGTTATGCCAGTGGGTGGCACGGGGGGATCGTCCCCGAAATGCGTGAACTGCATGAGGATTTTTGCCTTTTACTTATTTCCCAAAATAACACACATGCACACCCCCAGCACCCCCCACCCCCGCTCTGTATTAAAATGAGGTTATTAGTCCTTCACACATGTGCAGTCCTTCTCTTGAATTGGGTCGGTGGTCTCAAATTGGGTCAGTGGTGCCAGGGATGAAGTCAGGAAGGTCTTTGTCAGGTCTCTGTGACCCTCTGGCAGGATCCAAGGCCCCCTGCTCCGTGATGGACTGACATAGGGTGGGCACTGTTCTACTGGTTTCAATATGTTCCTATAATGGTTCACTTGCTCCACTTCCTTCTGCAAATGAGCTCATAATATAACAATTAGCTTTAGCTTAAGCATCTAATAATCATTAGATAGTTAATAATCATTAACTATCACTGCTGTATCTAACTTCAATCTGAATTGGTTCTATTAACCCTTTAAAATCATGATTCAAGGTGAGCTCAGGGTGTCTGTCAGGGGAGCTCGGGATGGAAGGTGAGCTGGCCCAGGGCTCAGTGGGGCTGGCAGAGCAGCTGGAGGCTGCAGGGAGCTGCCCTGGCAGTGATTTCCTCTCCTGGGAGAGCCCAGCAGCCACAGGAGCTCACCTCTGGCTGTGGCCATGTGCAGGATGAGCACAGAGCTGGGGCAGGGTGTGGGGAGCAGGAATTGCTGTCCTGGAGCTTCCAGGAGAGGAAAACCCTTCCTGGGCAGGAAATTGAGAGAGGTGGAGGGAGAGAGAAACCTCCTCTCCTTTATGGAGCACCTTTGTTGACTGGGAAGCCAAGGAAGCCCTGGGAGTGAGGAGCTGGTTTTTAGCACATCCTCATTCCAGAATTCCAGCAGGGAAGGGAGCTGGGATTGCTCTGAGGCTGGAGGGAGGTGGGGAGCGAGGGTGGGCACGGGCAGGGCTGGGTGTCCCCAGGTGCAGTCCCAGCAGGAAGGGACAGAGCCTGAATTGTCCCCCCTGTGTGTGACAGGAGACCTGCCCAAGCAGGTGAAGGTGAAGAAATTGGCCAAGCTGAAGACCCTGGACACCAAACCAGGTGGGTCCAGGCCTCAGGTATCCTGCAGGACTGCCCCGTCCCTTGGGGATTTGGCAGCAGGGAACTGTGTCCCTTTGTAACTCCTGGTTTTTTTCCCATCCCATGTTTTTCCCATCCAGGAATCTACACTTCCTATAAAACATTCCTTCACAAAGACAAAACCCTGATAAAAAGGCTACTAAAGGTAGGCACCTCCCGCTCTGTCCTGGGTGGGAAAACTGCCAAGAGCTCGGTTTGAGCAGACAGAGCTCTCCAAAGGAGCAGAATTTACAGTTTGGGATGATCTAGTCTATACTGGGACACATTCGTCATGCCAGGTTTAGGATTTTCCACTTGATATTAAGGATTAAATCCTGCTGCTAACAATAAACTGAGTGTGAAGAATTGATGTTGGAAAAAAAAGCCTGAAAAAAACCCCAGATTTTGTGCAGCAAAACTTGAAATTTTCATGTGCTTGAGTAGAGGGTGGAATCTGTGCTATGGGACCTGGATTTGGGGATCTGGAGTTTGGGATCTGGAGTTTGGGATCTGGGTTTGGGGATCTGGGTTTGGGCAGCACTTCAGGCTCCCGTGGCTGTGTGTGATAGGGAGGGGACACCTGAGTGACCCACCTGTGCCATGTGTGACCCCGTGTGACACACCTGTGTGTGGGTGACCCCGTGTGACACACCTGTGTGTGGGTGACCCCGTGTGACACACCTGTGCCCTGTGTGACCCCGTGTGACACACCTGTGCCCTGTGTGACCCTGTGTGACCCCGTGTGACCCACCAGTGACCCTGTGTGACCCCGTGTGACACACCTGTGCCCTGTGTGACCCTGTGTGACACACCAGTGACCCCGTGTGACCCCGTGTGACACACCTGTGCCCTGTGTGACCCCGTGTGACACACCAGTGACCCCGTGTGACCCCGTGTGACACACCTGTGCCCTGTGTGACCCTGTGTGACCCCGTGTGACACACCTGTGCCCTGTGTGACCCCGTGTGACCCCGTGTGACACACCTGTGCCCCGTGTGACCCTGTGTGACCCCGTGTGACACACCTGTGCCATGTGTGACCCCGTGTGACACACCTGTGCCCTGTGTGACCCCGTGTGACACACCTGTGCGTGGGTGACCCTGTGTGACCCTGTGTGACACACCTGTGCCCTGTGTGACCCCGTGTGACCCCGTGTGACACACCTGTGCCCTGGGTGACCCCGTGTGACACACCTGTGCCCTGTGTGACCCTGTGTGACCCCGTGTGACACACCAGTGACCCCGTGTGACCCCGTGTGACACACCTGTGCCCTGGGTGACCCCGTGTGACCCCGTGTGACACACCTGTGCCCTGTGTGACCCCGTGTGACACACCTGTGCCCTGGGTGACCCCGTGTGACACACCTGTGCGTGCGTGACCCCGTCTGTCTCGCAGGGCATCCAGCGGAAGCGCCCCTCGGAGGTGCAGAGCGCTCTGCTGAGGAGGCACCTCCTGGAGCTCACCCAGAGCTTCATCATCCCTCTGGTGAGTGCAGGGACACCCCGGGGGGACGGGGAGACAGACCCCGGAGCAGGGAACCCCGGGGTGGCTGCATGGGAAGGACCTTTAAACTCATCCCTCAGGGACACCTCCCCCTGTCCCAGGCTGCTCCAGCCCCAGTGCCCAGCCTGGCCTTGGGCACTGCCAGGGATGCAGGGGCAGCCCCAGCTGCTCTGGGCACCACAAGAGACTCCCCAGCTGTAAGTGATTATTTTTATTTTTATCTTTCCTTGTTTTAGGAGCATTACATGGCCAGCCTGATGCCTCTGCAGAGGGCCATCACTCCATGGAAGGTAGGATGCACTTCCCAGTCCTCCTTCCCTTTGGGATTGGCAGTGGTTACAGGGTGCTGGGCACACTCCTGGGAACCTCCCCTGTTGAAGGAAGAGGGATTTTACTCCTTTAAAAATTCATTAAAAAGTTGAAAGAACTCTTGGGACAGATATTCCCAGTTTTGCCAGGAGCTGACTTCCTGGGAATCTCATGTGGGGATCAGCCTTGGGGCGTTTTTATCCTCAGTGCCTTGGGCACCTTTCCCACTGGAAGTGCAGCCCTCGTTTTCCTGGTTTCCTTTGGGATTCTCTGATAGGGATTTGCATGGACTAACGTGGGTTTCCCTGTGCAGAATCCGCCCCAGATCCGCCCCTTCTGCCAGGAGGATTTCATGAAGAGCCTGGAGCACGCCGGCCCCCAGCTCACCTGTGTGCTCAAGGGGGACTGGCTGGGGCTCTACAGGTGAGACCTGCAGGGAGCCCTGATCCCACCCCCAGCTGGGCCAGTCCCAACGGGCACTGGATTAACTCAGGATGGTCAGGGAGAGCAAATCCAGGGCAAATTCAGCCCTGGGGTTCGTGTGTTTTAAACGAGTGGAGAAAATGCAGGGGAGCTGGTCCAGGGTTTTTGGATAATTGGTTCTGAGTGGGATGGGGAAGACATTTGGTGCAATAGGAGTGGGAAAAATCCAGAATTTGGATACCCAAGGAAGGAAAATGTGAAATGCACAGAGATGGAGAATGAAAAAAATCCCAGAAAGTGATCAGAAACAATAATTACAGAATTATGGAATGGGTGGGTGGGAAGGGACCCCAAAACCCCTCCAGTGCCACCCCTGCCATGGCAGGGACACCTCCCACTGTCCCAGGCTGCTCCAGCCCCAGTGCCCAGCCTGGCCTTGGGCACTGCCAGGGATGCAGGGGCAGCCACAGCTGCTCTGGGCACCTGTGCCCATGTCCTGGTGTGTCCCCGAGCCAGCCCCGGGTCCCCTTGACCCAGGGTCACCTCAGGGAGCTGTGGGGCACAGGGTGGGGTTGTTGGATGGGATTGTCCCTGTGGGTCCCTGCCACCCCCTGGGCCCCACAATTAATTCCACAATTCCTGACCTCTCTCCACAGGCGATTCTTCAAGTCCCCCAATTTCGACGGCTGGTTCCGGCAGCGGCACCGCGAGATGACCCAGAAGCTCGAGGCCCTGCACCTGGAGGCCATCTGTGAGGCGGTGGGTGACAGGGACAGGGACAGGGCTGGGACAGGGACAGGGCTGTGTCTGTGAGGCACTGGGTGACAGGGACAGGGGCAGGGCTGGGTTTACTCAGAGATGAGGAGGCTCCAGGGAGAGCTCAGTGCCCCTGCCAGGGCCTAAAGGGGCTCCAGGAGAGCTGCAGAGGGACTGGGGACAAGGGATGGAGGGACAGGACACAGGGAATGGCTCCCACTGCCAGAGGGCAGGGATGGATGGGAGATTGGGAATTAGGAATTCCTGGCTGGGCTGGACTTGCCAGAGCAGCTGGGGCTGCCCCTGGATCCCTGGCAGTGCCCCAGGCCAGGCTGGACACTGGGGCTGGAGCAGCCTGGGACAGTGGGAGGTGTCCCTGCCTTGGTGGCACTGGAGGGGCTCTGTCACTGTTTCAGGAATGAGGATGAGAAACCCCCTGCTCACCTTCAGGCTTTCCTTAGGGGAATCCCTTGGGAAGTGTCCCTGAGGGAAGCCACTCTCTCCTTAGGACATTGTGGCCTGGATGAAGGACAAGTCTGAGGTGGAGATCGTGGACCTGGTGCTGAAGCTTCGGGAGAAGCTGGTGAGTCCCTCCCTCCCGCTGCACTCCTCCCTCTCTCTGTCTGGAGAGAAATGCGGGACACGGATCACACCTGTGCCTTGGAAAACCTTGCTCTCCCTCCCCGGAGGGCTGGGAAACTCAGGGAAGCTGGGTGTTTGTGTGAAATCCTCAGAGCTGGGAGGATCCAGGGAAGTTCTTCCCCTCCCGAGGCTCAGGCAGCGTTTCCTGCCTGTTTTAATCCAGAGCCCGGGCAGGGGGGAAAAGGCCCCCGGAATGTGTCAATTCCCGTTTCCCCGCAGGTGAGGGCTCGGTGCCAGCACCTGCCCGTGAAGGAGGAGACCCTGCAGAGGGTGAGTCTCTACATCGACACCATCATCGGCTCGCTGCCCGAGGACCTCCAGGCTGTGCTGCACCACCCCTGAGCCCGGGGGGCTCCTGGAGCCGGAGACCCTTCCCAGCCTGTCCCAGCCTGTCCCAGCCGCTGGGGCAGCTCCTGCCTGGGATCACCCGGGGGCACTGGGAGCGCTGCTCCCGGAGCTGGGCTGGGGCTGTCCCTGTGGAACTGGCCCCTGGGTGCCACCGGCAGGGCAGGAGGGACCCCAGGGCTCCGGGCGTGCGGGGCCCGCCCGGACACTTCATCCTTGTCCGTGCTCGGATCCTCGGCGTTCCCGCAGCCCCATCCCGCCCGGGAGAAGCGGGAGCGGCCCTGCAGGGGGCTGTGCTCAGGGCAGCTCCTGAGGACGGTGAGGAGGTGACAAAACCATCCCTGCCCCTGGACAGCCGGTGGGAGCAGGAGGAGGAATTGCTGGACGTGGACAATTGCTGCTCTGTTTCTCCAGGGCAGAGCCAGAGGAGGGGCTGGAGCATCCGCAGGGATCAGAGCTCCCCGGAGTGCCTGGGAATGGCTGCTGGGAGGAGCTGGCCCCAAATCCCATTTATTCTGCTTGAGAACCCAGCCTGAGCTCCAGGGACACAGCGGGGCTGGGGCTCTGCCCGAGGCACTGGGAGAGCTGCTGCCAGCCCCTTCCCAATAAAACCTGGACAAGCTGATCCCCACAGCCTGGAATGGGCCCTGCTGCTCTGCCCCTGCCTCCAGAGGCAGCTCCTGTGCCTGGGATCCCCTTCCTGCCTTGGGAATGGATTTGCTGGAATCAGGGCATTGGTACTCCAAAGCTGCATTCACCACCAGGGCAGAGCGTCCATCCAGGGACAGAATTTTAGCCTAAAAGAAGGGTTTGTGAGGGATGTGGCAGCCTGGCGGGGTCGAACCCAGCACCTCTGCACGTGGTAGGATTGTTGGATTGTTCCTGCCCTGAGCTGGGGCAGCTCCCAGTGCTCCCATGGAAGCTGTGCTGTCTCCATTGGTCCCTGCCCGTTCTCAGGGCTGGGAGGGTTCAGAGGGGGCTGAACTCTTCCTGAATTTCCCCTCTGGAGCCAGGCAGGAGCTGCAGGAGGCTGCTGGGTGTCTCCGTGCCCCTGGCCCTGCTGCAGTAAGGAGTTCTGAGCAATATCCTTTGGGATGGTGTGAATCCTTACATATCCCAGGTGTGTCCGTGCAGGCCCTGAGCACTCCTGTAAAGTAGGAAATCAGTCCAGAAAAAGCCCTGGAGCCAAACTGGGTCCTGGTTTGGAGGCTGGGGAGGTTTATTGGGTTGGGAATGGTTGTCCCTGCTCTTGGTCACTCGTGGCCATCCCAGTTTTCTGGAGGGTTCACAGCAGCTGTGGGTGGCTGTGTGTCCCTCTGCCCTTCCCAAGGCACGGAATCACGGAATCACAGAGGCATTTGGGTTGGAAAAACCTTGGAGCCCATCCAGTCCAACCATTCCCAGCACTGCCAAGGCCACTACTGACCATGTCCCCAAGTGCCACATCCACGGGGCTTTGAAATCCCTCCTGGAGTGGGGACTCCACCACCTCTTGTAGCCGTTCCTCAACAACCCGAGCTTCCTCCTTCAGGAATTTTCCCTCAGGGATGTATTTTTAGCTTTGCATTCCCCAAGGAGGCCAGACCCCATCTCCTGCAAGCCCAATATCCCACAGTCCTGGAATGGTTTGGGTGGGAAGGGACCTCAAAGCCCCTCCAGCGCCACGCCAGCCTCAGTGGTTCCAGGATTCTGCACTCCATCCCGGTGGATCTGTGGAAGTTGGGGGGTCTCCAGCAGGGAGGGGCTGCAGGTGCCTCCAGCGCCGTGGGACCTGCCCAGCCCCACCTGTGTCCTCCCCAAACCGCTCCAGGCACGAGGGGCTGCATCCAGGGGATCCTGACGGGACACCGGGGGCCGTGGGAGGTGTCCCTGCCCTGGCAGGGGTGGCACCCGAGGGGCTTTGGGGTCACTTCCCACCCAACCATTCCAGGATTCCCTGAGCTGCTGGGAATGTGCAAATCCCGCTGGGGCTTTGGGCAGCCCCCAGGGAATGGGATGAGGTGGGAGCTCAGGGAGCAGCCCCCAGGGAACGGGATGAGGTGGGAGCTCAGGGAGCAGCCTCCAGGGAATGGGATAAGGTGGGAGCAGCCCCCAGGGAACGGGATGAGGTGGGAGCAGCCCCCAGGGAATGGGATAAGGTGGGAGCAGCCCCCAGGGAATGGGATGAGGTGGGAGCAGCCCCCAGGGAATGGGATAAGGTGGGAGCAGCCCCCAGGGAATGGGATGAGGTGGGAGCAGCCCCCAGGGAATGGGATAAGGTGGGAGCAGCCCCCAGGGAATGGGATGAGGTGGGAGCTCAGGGAGCAGCCCCCAGGGAACGGGATGAGGTGGGAGCTCAGGGAGCAGCCTCCAGGGAATCGTCGTAGAAAGCCTTGAGCCCCTCCGGGCTCTGCAGGGAGGGTCTCCGGGCCAGCACCTCCCGGCGGAAGTTCTCCCTCATCCAGCCGTAGACCAGACTGTGCAGGAAGCCCTGCAGGGACACGCTCAGGGCCTGGGGGACACAGGGACACAGGGTCAGGGCTCCCGGTCCCTGCAGGCACAGCCCAGGCAGGGTGGCACAGGACACGGGGGAACTTTCCTCTTGGTGTGGCCAATTAAAGCACATCCAGGCCCTGAGAAGAGCCAAGGGGTGAAATCCCAACCCAAAACCCAGTGGGATGAGCCACTCTGGGCCCAGGGCCATGTCCTCACCCTGCCCGGGGTGTCCCCAAGGGCTGTCACAGCTCCCACGTGGGATGGGATGGGATGGGATGGGATGGGATGGGATGGGATGGGGACAAATGTCCAGCCTGGGAGCCCTGGAAAAGGGGCTTTACTCACTGTGGACACGTAGAGGACAAAGAGTGAGGCAGGGCTGATGCTGGTGAAGGAGAGGATGGTGAGGAGGAAGGCTGTGTGTGGGACACAGAAGGACATTCCTTGGTGGGACACCCTCAGTGCGACCCTGCAGGGCTGGGGGAGCTGGGGACACTCCCATTGTGACCCTGCAGGGCTGGGGGCTTTGGGGCACCCCCCTGGCCTTGCCTGGCGTCCAGCAGAGCAGGAAAACCAGCTGGAAGTACAGCGAGGCTTTGCTGACGCTGCGGCCGCTCCTGCCCCCGAAGCCGCCGTCCCTGCCCAGGCTCAGCAGCGGCAGCGCCGCGTTCCCCCGGCACCGGAGCCGCACCCGCCGGTACAGGAGCTGGGGGGCGTCCGGGGGTCAGCGGGGCGCTGGGGACCCCCAGTGCCTCCCCCCGAGCCGGGACCTCACCGAGCAGCAGCCGAGCACCAGCAGCAGGTACAGCAGGAAGATGATTTTCTCCTCCAGCCCCGCGTTCTTGTCCCCGCCGGTCTGGGAGGCAACGGGAAATGAGCGGGGCCGGGCCAGCGACCCCCGCGGCCCCCCCCGGCCCCGCAGGGAGGGTGGGGGGCAGCGAGGGAGGGGCAGCGCCCACCTGGGAGCAGATGTCCCGGTTCGGGTGGATCAGGAGGAGGCAGCTGCAAGGACAGAGCGGTGCTGGAGGTCCCAAAGCCTCCCCCGGTGTCCCGGGGGCCGCAGCGACGCCCCGGGCGGGGCGGGGGCGGAGGGGCCGTACCTGGAGCAGTAAAGGCTGAAGGTGTCGTTGGAGCCGGCCCCGGGCACCGCGGGCGCGATGTCGGCGGCGGAGGTGCCGCGGGCGAGCAGCTGCGCCAGGAGCGTCAGCGCCGGCACCAGCCTGGGGAAGGGACGCGTGAGAGCCCCGGGCCAGCCCGGCACGGCCGCGGCGCTCCGGGCGGGCCCGGCGGGGGGCACCTACCAGGCCAGGACATACGGAATTCCCTGCCAGGCGCTCTCCAGGCAGCGGCTCCGCTCCTGCGGGAGAACCGCCGTGAGCCGGGGCCGGAGGGGCGGCCGCAGCCGAGGGTCCGCCCCGCTCCGCCAGGACCGGGGGAACCCCGAATTCCCGGGGAAAGGGGCTGCCCTGGATCGCCCCGCTGCTCCCTTGTCCTGACGGGGCCGTGTGTGGCCAGGGCGATTGCCGGCTGTGCCCGGGCGAGGCACGGACCTGCAGCGCTGCCGGGGGCCGGGCTCGCCCCCCGAGGACGGTGCGGTGCGACTCGTACGCGTAAACAACGACCATGAGGAACGAGACGGCGTAGGAGGTCTGGGAGAGGGAGAGGAGAGGGAAAGGGACCGGGGATCCTGCTGTGTCCAGCGCCGCCAGGGCACCTTCCACCTTCCCTCTGCCCCCCGACACCCCCGTTCCCCCTGCCCATTCCCTCCTCGTGCTCCACAGCCCGACCCTCGGCAGACCTGTCCCGGTTCCTCCCGAGGAGGGGACCCCAGGACAGTGTCCCCAGGACACTCCAGCCGCAGACAGGGCCCAGCTGTCCCCAGCCGCGTCCCCTTACCGTGGTCAGCATCCGCCCGTAGGGACAGGCGGCGTAGGCGGGCACGGAGAGGGCGGCCGGCAGCAGCGGGATGGTTCCCGTGCCCAGCAGCGCCGTGGCACCCAGGAAATCTGCCAGGGCCAGAAGGAACAGGGGGCGCAGCTGCGGACAGGGCACGGCGTTAGCTCTGCTGGAAGCAGCCCCCGGCAGCTCCCGCGGCCCTTCCCAGGCTGGGCCAGGCGGCTCCCGGGGGCCGGGGCGAGTGCCGGGTGTTGGGCATCCCGCACCTCCTGTCCCCCGCCCGGGGCTTTAAACCCGGTGTTGGCTCGGCTTTGACTTGGGCTTAGCTGAGGCCAGACCCAGCCCTGTGTCCCTGGGAGCCGGTGACACTCACCTGGATGTGGCAGCATTGCCAGGAGCCGGTGACACTCACCTGGATGTGGCAGCAGTGACACTGCCACAAGTTGGTGGCACTCACCTGGATGTGGCAGCAGCGCCCCTGCCAGGAGGTGACGGCGAGGACGGATCCGCTGCCCAGGAGGCTGCAGGGGACGGGGCGGGTGATGAACGTGCCGGCAGAGCCGCTGCCACCCCCAGGTGCCAGCCCGGGGCGAGGGACAGGGGACAGGGGACAGGACCCACCTGAGCAGCGCGGCCGGGACGGTGACGCCCGTCAGCACCAGGACCTGCGGGAGGCACGGAGGGAGCGCGGGCTCGGCCGGCCGGGAGCGGGGCCAGCCCGAGCCCCCCACGGGACGTGGGATGCGGGACCCTGGGCACGGCCGGACTGCGTCCCTCGGCCATCCCTGCCGAAGCCGTGCCCAGGAACCGCAGCAAAAGCGTTTCCCGTCGCTGCTGGGGGAATGGAGGGGCCAGAGCCGGCTCAGCAGCCCCTCGGCGGTGGCTGCACGTGGCGGGGTTTCCCGGCTTCTTTCGCCCGAGTTTTCCCGCTGGCATCTCCTCCTAAGTTGCCCGCACCCGGGGCTGGGGAGCGCCGAGAAGCCGCGTCCCGCCCGCGGCCCCGCGGGGAGCGGCTCCCGACGGCGCCTCTGGAGCCGCCGCCGAGGAACCGGAGCGGCCGCCGGAGCCGGGCGGATCCCAGGCCCGGGAGTCCGCCGGGAACAGCGGGGCAGGAGGCAGGGAAAAGCCGCTCCGGCCCCAGCGAAAGCCTTGCCCGGCTGTCACCCTCCTTGCTGGCGGCCGTGCCACCTTGGGCCGGTCCCCAAAGCGCTGGCCCCAATCCCGCGCGGGGGGAGCTCCCTCGGGCAGGATTTGTTGGACTGGGAACGCAGCGCTCAGCTGAGCCTCTCCCGGCCCTCCGGAGCGCCCCGCACGCCTTTACCTGGCTATCCGAGAGAGCCGGGGGCCGCTCCTGTGCTTTGGCCATGGCTGGCGGTCGGAGCCCGGAGCCTTCCCGGCCGCAGCCCGGGATGGATGGAATGGGAGCTGGAAGCGGCTCCCGCCGCCGCTGCTGCTGCCCGGACTCGCTGCACGCCCAGCTGTGGGACACGGCCACGGCGCAGCCGGAGGAACCGGCCCGGCCGGGGCGGCAGGAGATTCCCAGAGGAGCAGCAGGAGCTTCCCAGAGGAGCAGCCGGCGCCGCGCCAGCCCCGGGAGAGGAGCGGGATCAGCCCCGGGCACGGGAGAGCCCAAATGGGCGCTCGGATGCCCCTGGGCACATCGGGAATGAGGGAACAGCGCTGGGAGAGCAGCTGGGAGCTCCTTGTGCTGCTGGAGAGCCCAGAGGAGTGCACAGAGCTGCTGCCAGGGCTGGAGCCCCTCAGTTCCCAGGGATCCAGCCTGGGAGAGCTGGGGGTGCTCACCTGGAGAGGAGAAGGCTCCAGGGAGAGCTCAGAGCTCTGCCAGGCCCTAAAGGGGCTCCAGGAGAGCTGCAGAGGGACTGGGGACAAGGCCTGCAGGGACAGGACACAGGGAATGGCTCCCACTGCCAGAGGGCAGCGATGGATGGGATCTTGGGAATTCCTGGCTGGGCTGGAATTGCCAGAGCAGCTGGGGCTGCCCCTGGATTCCTGGCAGTGCCCAAGGCCAGGCTGGGCACTGGGGCTGGAGCAGCCTGGGACAGTGGGAGGTGTCCCTGCCATGGCAGGGGTGGCACTGGAGGGGATCTGAGGTCCCTTCCCACCCACCCATCCTGGGATTCTCAGTGCCAGACTCCTCTGCATCCACTCGGCTGCCACACCACGACTGCAGGTGCAGGAATGAACCATTCCCGTTCTCACACTGCCAGGAACCTCAGGAAATCAAGGGATTTAACAGTTTTGTGATAATTTCAACCCAAGGATGTTCCAACATCCACCAAAAATCCCCAAGCAATGCCCATCCCGCCCCAGGAGCCACCAGAGTTCCCACAAACAGGCATTTAACCTTTATTTCAGGGATACTGGCTGAAGGGAGAGAGGGAAGGAGGAGGAAGGAATGTGGGGGAGGGTCTGAGGGAAGGAGGGAGAGGGATGGAGAGGGGCTGGAGGGGAGCAGAGGAAGGAATGGCACTGGGAGCTGCAGGAGGGTGACAGTGACACGGAGCTGGGCACTCCTGGAGATGCTCCCCCGCAGCAGCTTCCTCATCTTCCTCTGCCAGGAACAGACTGGGATGGATCCGGGTCCTCCCAGCCAGATCCCACCTTGTCCCTGCTCTCCCAGCCGGATCCCACACTGATTCCCTGCTCCAAGCTGTGACCCCACGTTGTTCCCCTGCTCCCAGCTGGGTCCCACCCCATTCCTCCACCCTGCTGGGTCCCCACCACCCCATTCCAGGTCACTCCATCCTGCGGGAGCAGAGGGACAACAGGGATCCATCCCCTCAGCCTGAGCAGCGAAGCCACAGCTGGAGGAGGCTCCACCTCCCCCTGGAGTTGTGGGAATGGCTCCAGGGAAAGAGTTGGAGCCACCCCTGCCCCTCCAGAGGCACCCCTTGATTCAACACTTCCAAACTGGGAGCAGGGACTGGGCTCTCCCCTGGCTGAGCCAGCGCTTTCATTCTTCAGCAGCGTTTCAAACACTCCTGGGACAAACTCTCCCATCAGGGCAGCGCCTGGATCCTGCTGTTCCCGGTGGGAACATCCCCGGATGGAGGGAACACCCCCCAGCTGTGTCCCCCTCTCAGCAGGGACAGGCTCTGCCCTGTCCCAGGCACGTTTTCCCTGAGGATTTTTTTGAGGAGAAATTGGCACCAAGGGCTGCACTGGCCAGAGCAGAATCCAGGGAGTTTGGCTGCTGACAGGACCAGGCCAGACAAGGAGGAGAGAAGTTCCATGTCCCTGTCCTTGTCCCTGGCAGTGCCAGGAGTGGCTGATCCTTCCCAAGGCCCTCTGGGCAGTGCAGCACCAGGAGCTGCTCCCAAACCTGCTCTTGACTTGGCTCCAAGACCCCTTGGGGTGTTAAGCCAGACTTATCCCTGTCTCTGGGCCGAGCTTTAGCAGCCAGGATTCAATTCCAAATGCAGGGCAGGAAAACACCACCCTCAGGATGGGAATCATGCACAGGGAGATCCTTTCTCCTTCCTAGAATCCCTGATATCCCAGAGAGGATCCCTGGGAAGGAAGGAGAGCCTGAGCCCCTGGATGAGCCTGGAGCTGCATCCACTGGTTAAATTAGGCCCTGGAAAATGGGAAATGCCCAAGATTTCCTGCACTGAGGCCCATCTTCCTGAGCCTTCCCCAGCCTGGTGCTGTTTTAGCTCCACCTAAAGTGCTTCCCACCTTCCCTTTCATCTCCTGAGTCACCAGCCTGGCTGGAGCTTGAAGATCCAAGTGAACTCCACTTGATGCCACGCCTGGCAGGTAAGGATTGTTTTTATATCATCTTTAAAAAACCTCAGCATCTTCAATTCCACGGTTTTCAGATCAAGTCCCAACTTGGAGCAAATTCCCACCACGGAGGCTTTGGGGCTGGAAAAATTGGCACAACCACACTGCAAATTAGTGCTAAAAACACCAACTGGAGCCCAAATCCTCGAGAGACCCAGGCGTGGTTGGGATGAGGTTTTGGTCAGTCCTCGGGAAGGAGCTCTTGTGGAAAAGGGAACAAAAGCCAGCCCTCATCTCTTCCCGTGGAGCCACCAGGAGCCGTGGGCCGAGCTCTTGGCGATGCTCAGCTTCTCCTCGGGGCTGAAGTGCAGGATGGCCAGGATGGCCGTGAGCGTCTGCTGCCGGCCCCGCGCGTCCGGCAGCGTCAGGAACCGGTACACCACGTTCTTCAGGTACTCCAGGTTGGCTCCTTCCCTGCTCTTATCCCGGCAGCTCTTCTGGATCTCGCCCCGCAGCGCCTCCACCTCCTCCCGGTGCTTGTCCTCCTCGGCCAGGGCCCTGCCCTGGAGCTGGTGCAGCTGCACCTCCAGCCGGTGCTTGTGCTTGCGCAGCGCCGCGATCTCCACCTCCTTGCGCGCCAGCTGCTCCGCGTACAGGAAGAAGGTGGGCTCGGAGCCCGAGCACAGCTGCAGCGCCTGCGGCAGGATCTCCGAGGAATCCTGGCTGGGAGCGTCCCCGGGGCCGCCGTCCCGGCAGCCCTTGGGGCCGTGGGGCAGCGTGAGGGCGCGGAGCTGCTCCAGCTCCCGGTCCTTCTCGGCCAGCACGGCCAGCGCCCGGTCCCGCTGCTTGTGCATCTCCTCCTCCAGCCGCAGCGCCCGCTCCCGGAACTCCAGCTGGCACCGCTCCAGCTCCTGCCGGTGCAGCTGCTGCAGCTGGGACAGCTCCTGCTTCTTGGCCTCCAGCTCCTGCCGGCGCTGCTTCTCCACGTCGTCCGCGGCCAGCTGCAGCAGCACGTGCTTGTCCCGGAGCTCCGCCAGCTGCTCCCGCGCCTCCTCCAGCTCCTTGGCCAGGCCCATGTCCTTGGTGGCCTTGCTCTTGAGCACCTGCTGCGCCCTCACCTTGTAGCGCTCAAACTCCTCCTTGAGCTGCCTCAGCTCCTGCTGGCAGTGCCCGCCCGGGGCCTTGTCCCCGTTGCCGTCCCCGTCGCCCGGGGGCGGCTCCGGCTCCCGCGGCTCCTCCGCCTCCGCCGGGCCCTTCCCGGCCGCCGCCTGCAGGAGCTTCTGCAGCTTCTCCATCTTCTCCTTGAGCACGCTCACGTCCTGGGTGTTCTCCTCCACGGCCTCCTCGCCCACGGAGCGGCTGGAGGCGGCGATGGCCAAGGTCTTGTTCTCCAGGTCCAGCTGCACGATGCGGTCCTTGAGCCTCTGGATGGTGCTCTGGTCCCTCTGCTTGGCCCTCTCGTAGGTGCCCAGCAGCTCCGACACCTGGGCCACCTGGGCCTCCAGCTCGGCCACGCGCTGCTCCTCCCGCTGCGAGCGCTGCCGCAGCTGCTCCTCGGCCTGGGCCGTCTGTGCAGGGACATGGTGGGGTCAGGGCAGCACGGGGACACGGGGGACACACCTGAGGTCACACAGGGCCCCCGCTCTGCTCCAAACCAACAGGGGGCCCTCCCCACCCCAGGAACCCTGCCTGAGAGACCTCCCTGTCCTGGCTTTCCAGGGATTTGTGTTTGGAATCCTGCAATGGGGTAGGTGGGAAGGGAGCTCAGAGCCCCCCCAGGGCTGCCGTGGCAGGGACACCTCCCACTGTCCCAGGCTGCTCCAGCCCCAGTGCCCAGCCTGGCCTGGGGCACTGCCAGGGATCCAGGGGCAGCCACAGCTGCTCTGGGCACCCTGTGCCATTTATTTTGAACCTCCTGGAATCTGAGGGATTGGGAAGGGGAATTTGTCGACTCCAGCCCCACTCCCTGGATACATCCCACAGAGAGCTGTTCCCCAGGATTGTCCTCCCACCAATCCGTGCCAGGATGCTTTGGACTCTGAGAGACCGGGAGAGGGGATTTGGCTCCTGTCGCCCCAAACCTCGCCCCAGTTCCCGGACACCACCCTCACTCCCAGCCCGCCGTCACCTTCTTCATCTCCTGCACCAGCTGCAGCTGGAAGTGGTTCTTGAGGCCGGCCATCTCCTCCTGCAGCTCCTGGATCCGCGGGTCCGCCTTCCCGCTGTCCAGCTCCCTGCGGAGCTCCTCCAGCTCCCGGCTCAGCTGCCGGGCGTGCTGCTCGTGGCCCTGGGCCCGCTCTGCGTCGGCGTCGGCCGGCTCCTCGCGGGCCCGGCGCAGCTCTCGCTCGGCGGCGCGGCGCGCGTCGCGCTCGGCGCGCAGCAGCTCCTGCAGCTCGCGCAGCATCAGCCCGTGGTCGCCCTGCTCGCGCTCGCGCTCGCGCTGCTGCGCGGCCAGGCGGGCGCGGGTCTCGGCCAGCTGCTCCCGCAGCCCCCGCAGCTCCGCGCCGCGCCGCTCCGCCTCGTCCCGCGCCCGCCCCGCCGCCTCCTCCAGCTCCTGCTTCATCTGCCGCCGCTCCGCCTGGTACGAGGCCTCCATGCGCGACTTCTCCCGCGTCACCGTGGCCAGCGCGCCCGTCAGCGTGGCCAGCTGGGCCTTCAGCTGCGGCAGGCGCCGCTCGGGCTCGCCGGCGGCGCGGGGCTCCCCGCCCTCCGAGCCGCTCGGCTCCTCGGCTCGCTGCGAAGGGGCGGCCGCGGGTTCGTCCTCCTCGTCCGCCCCCGCGCCGTCCTCGCTGCGCTCCGAGCTCCGCTCGTCCGGCGAGTCCCCGGCTCCGGGCGGGGGCACGGCGAGGTCGCCGTCGTGGGACGCGGAGAGCACCTTCAGGCTGGCTTCCAGCGCCTCCTTCTCCTTCAGGAGGCTCTTGTAGGCGCAGACCACGTCCTTGAGGCGCGCCTGGAAGCGCAGGAGCTGCTGCTTCTGCGTCTCGATGGTCTCCAGCAGCTCCTTCCTGCTGGGGCCGCCCCCGAAGTTCATGCCGAACTTCTCCATGGCGGGGGGACCTGGTGGGGGGGGAAGCAGGGCAAGGAGAAAAGGCCCAGCAGGACACCAAAGGGGCAGCAAAGATCACAGACACCACCCTGGCCGTGCCCTGCCCACGGCCACCATCCTGGACCCCCCAGGACCCCCATCCTGACCAGCCCAGGGCTCCCATCCTGACCCCGCCAGAACATGACCCTGACCCCCAGGACACCGCCCTGAAATCCCCTTCAGGACCCCCATCCCGGACCCCCAGGACCCCCATCCTGACCCCCTCGAGACCCCCATCCTGGACCCCCAGGACACCGCTCTGAACTCCCCTCCAGGACCCCCATCCTGGACCCCCCAGGACCCCCATCCTGACCAGCCCAGGACCCCCATCCTGACCCCCTCGAGACCCCCATCCTGGACCCCCAGGACACCGCTCTGAAATCCCCTCCAGGACCCCCATCCTGATCCCTCTCGGGACCCCCATGCTGACCCCCCGGATACCATTCTAACCCCCCAGGCACCTCCCGGACCGCCCTGCGCCCTCCACTGCCACCTCCTCAGGACCACCCTGACCCCTCAGGGCCCCCCAGCCTCCACCCTGACCCCCGGGGCCACCGTGACCCCCCGGACACCAGCCGGGCCCCTCACCGTCACCCCTCCGGGACCATCCTGACTCCCGCCCGGATCCCTCCGGAGGCCCGGGGCCCCCCAATCCGCACCGCCCGGCGCCCCGGGCCCCCCTCACCTCCGGCCGGTTCCGCCGCGCCGCCACTTCCGCCGGAAGCCGCCGGGGGCGGGGCAAAGGGACCCGTTACACGGGGGCGGTGCCACACCCCATATAAGGCGATATGTGGGCGTGGCTGCACGGGCGGGGCGGGGCCGCGCGCGCGTGCCGTTTAGATGTGGGCGTGGCTTTACCCGCAAGGGGCGCGGTCTCCGCGCGCGACGCGGAGCGCGGCGTGGGCGTGTCCCGGTGGCGATGGGGGCGTGGTCTGATGGCGCGGGGCGTGGCCTGAGCGCCGAGGGACAGCCGTGTCCCCATGGGGTGTGGTCACTGGTGTGGGCGTGGTCAGGGATGGGGCGTGGCCTTTGTCCCGGCGCCGCGCAGCGGTGACAGCAGGGCGGTCCTCTGTCCCCCCGTGTGTCCCCTGGAGTGCCCCGTGTCCCCCCGAGTCCCCCCGAGTCCCCTCGTGTCCCCCCAAGTCCCCCCGAGTCCCCCCGTGTCCCCCCGTGTGTCCCCTGGAGTGCCCCGTGTCCCCCCGAGTCCCCCCGAGTCCCCCCGAGTCCCCCCGAGTCCCCTCGTGTCCCTCGTGTCCCCTGGAGTGCCCCGAGTCCCCCCGAGTCCCCTCGTGTCCCCTGGAGTGCCCCGTGTCCCCCCGAGTCCCCTCATGTCCCCCCGAGTCCCCCCGAGTCCCCCCGTGTCCCCCCGTGTCCCCCCGAGTCCCCCCGTGTCCCCTGGAGTGCCCCGTGTCCCCCCGAGTCCCCCCGTGTCCCCCCGTGTCCCCTGGAGTGCCCCGTGTCCCCCCGGGTCCCCCTGTGTCCCCCCGTGTCCCCTGGAGTGCCCCGTGTCCCCCCGGGTCCCCCTGTGTCCCCCCGTGTCCCCTCATGTCTCCCAGTGTCCCCCCGTGTCCCTCATGTCCCCTGGAGTGCCCCGAGTCCCCCCGAGTCCCCTCGTGTCCCCTGGAGTGCCCCGTGTCCCCCCGAGTCCCCTCATGTCCCCCCGAGTCCCCCCGAGTCCCCCCGTGTCCCCCCGTGTCCCCTGGAGTGCCCCGTGTCCCCCTGTGTCCCCTCATGGCCCTCATGTCCCCCCGTGTCCCCTCATGTCCCCCCGTGTCCCCTCATGTCCCCCTGTGTCCCCCCGTGTCCCCTCATGTCCCCCGTGTCCCCCCGTGTCCTCCCATGTCCCGTCCCGCGCCTCATGTGTCCTCGTGTCCCCCCATGTCCTCGCCGTGTTCCCCCACGTCCCGCGTCGCCTCCGTGTCCCTCCCTGTCCCTCCGTGTCCCCTCCGTGTCCCCTCCGTGTCCCCTCTTGTCTCGCCGTTCCTCCCCCATCCCCTCGTGCCCCCCCGTGTCCCCCGTGTTGTCCCCCGTGTCCCCTCCGTGTCGCCCCGAGCGGGGGGTCAGTGCCAGCCTGCAGCGGGGGTCGCGGGTGTGGCAGAGCCCCCGGGCAGGGAGGTGACACCGAGCAGTGTCACCGCCGGGGACAGCCCGGCGGGACGAGCAGTGTCGCGCCCCCTCCCGCGCTGTCCCCACGGCGGTCGCTGTCCCCCCCCCGGCCCCCGCAGCCCCTCTCCAAGGGGGTGTCCCCTCTGGGGACGGCCTGGAGGAGCTTCCCGGTGCTCCAGACCCTCCGGATAACGACGGGGAGGAGCCGGAGCGCCCTCGGGCTTGTCCGAGCCACCCCTGGCGGTGCCACCTCAGCCGGGCCCTGTCCCCGCTGTCCCCTGCGGGAGGGACCCGGGGCTGCTCCCGGCGTGGCCGGAATCCCCCGGAGCCGCCGGGATAAACAAAACTCGAACCGTGCTGTTTCAGCGTCCGTGATTCCAGCCCTGCTCTGTCCCTGGCCAGGGGTCCAGCCTCCACAGAGACCCCGGGACAAAACTTTGTCACCCGTTTGCACATTCTGAGCCGACAGAGACACGAATGCTCACTGGTTCTAAATTACATAAAAACCGCTGACATTAATTAGCATTCTGTCCTCCACTGGTTATTGAATTCTTCCTTGGGCAGGGACACCTCCCACTGTCCCAGGCTGCTCCAGCCCCAGTGTCCAGCCTGGCCTTGGGCACTGCCAGGGATCCAGGGGCAGCCCCAGCTGCTCTGGCAATTCCAGCCCAGCCAGGAATTCCCAATTCCCAAGATCCCATCCATCGCTGCCCTCTGGCAGTGGGAGCCATTCCCTGTGTCTTGTCCCTGCAGGCCTTGTCCCCAGTCCCTCTGCAGCTCTCCTGGAGCCCCTTTAGGCCCTGGCAGAGCTCTGAGCTCTCCCTGGAGCCTTCTCCTCTCCAGGTGAACATTCCCAGCTCTCCTGGCCTGGGTCCCTGGGAACTGAGGGGCTCCAGCCCTGCAGCAGCTCCATGGATTCCTCTGGGCTCTCTCCAGCAGCTCCAGGTGCTGCTGCTGCGTCCCCAGGGCTGGGGCAGCTCTGCAGGTGGGGTCTCACCTGAGCACAGGGGCAGGATCCCCCTGCCCTGCTGCCCACTGGGCTCAGCCCAGGGCTGGGGGGTTCTGGGCTGGGTCAGGTCCAGCTCTCACCCCCAGCACCCCCAAATCCTTCTCCCAGGGCTGCTCCAGCTGCTCATGCCCAGCCTGGTGCCAGGAGGGTCTGACCAGTCTCACCCCGTGCTGGCGCTCTGGGGCGCTGTCCCCAGACCATTCCACATCTCTGTGACACCGAGCTGCCCTCCCCGCACGTGGAACCGACCCTCTGTGACATCACCCCGGCCCGGTGGCACCGCGGGCACCACCAGGGCCGTGGGTGGCACCAGAGGTGACAGCTCTGCCCCGGCTCTGCCACCTGCGCTGGCACCGATGGCTTTGCTGGCGCTGCTCGTCCTGCTGGCCCTGGCCGGGCCCGTCTGGGCCACCTGGGACACCTGCAGGTCGGTGGCCCCGGGGGGCTCGGGGACGCTCGGGGGCTTCCCTGGCACAGCCCGGGCACAGAGGAGCCCCTCGGGGTCCCTGTCCCCGCTATCCCCGAGCAGGGCAGTGATGGCTCTGTGCTTCCAGAGGCACCTGCGGGCTCCGGCCCTTGGCTTCCGACCACAGCTCTGGTGCTGGCACGTCCCGTGTTGTGGGTGGCACCGGTGTCCAGCCTGGGGCCTGGCCCGGCATCGTCAGCATCCAGGCCACCTGGAAGAACGGCACGTGGCACATGTGCTCGGGTGTCCTCCTCAGCTCCCAGTGGGTGCTCACGGTCGCACACTGCTTCGCCAGGGCCGGGTAAGAAACAGCAGGGACAGAAATGTCCCTAGAGCATGGACAGAAATGTCCCTAGAGCATGGACAGAAATGTCCCTAGAGCATGGACAGGTGCCCAGCTCACAGCACCACGTGCCACTTCCCTGTCTGCCTTGGGAAGCAGAAGGCTGGGAAATGCTGGGCTGCTGCAGCCTGTGGCTCTGCTCCCTGTCACCCCTCTGTCCATCTGCTCCCCAGGGGCATCTCCATGTGGGAGGTGGTGATGGGGGCCTCAGATCTCAGCCAGCCGGGCCCCGAGGCTGCGGTGAGACGCATCCAGAGGCTCCTGGTGCACCAGCACTACGTTCCTGCCACGGCCAGGAATGACATCGCCCTGCTGGAGCTGGACCAGCCCGTGGAGTGCAGCGACTACATCCAGCTGGGCTGCGTGCCCGACGCCTCGCTCAGGGTGTCGGAGCTGAAATCCTGCTACATCGCCGGCTGGAACTTTGCCAGAGGTGAGCTCCCCAACAGGGTGTGTGCTCCGAGGGTGAGCTGGGCACCCCGGGGACACGGACTGGGCACAGACAGGGACACGGACTGGCCACAGACAGGGACACGGACTGGGCACAGGGACACGGACTGGGCACCCTGGGGACACGGACTGGCCACAGACAGGGTTTGGCTGCAGGATGTCAGTGGGGCCGGTCTTGGAGCAGCCTGGGCTGGGGAAGGAGTCCCTGCCAAGATGGGGCATGAATGGGATGAGCTGTAAGGTCCCTGCTCCCCCAGACAATTCCTGCTGGCCCTGTGAAGCCTCGGGAGAGATGGGTCTGGCCCCTTCCCCAGGCCAACAGCAGGGACACAGCTGGACAGCATCGCTCCGTGGGGAAGGGGCAGGGATACAGCTGGACAGCATTGCTCCGTGGGGAAGGGGCAGGGACACAGCTGGACAGCATCGCTCCATGGGGAAGGGGCAGGGACACAGCTGGACAGCATCGCTCCGTGGGGAAGGGGCAGGGACACAGCTGGACAGCATCGCTCCGTGGGGAAGGGGCAGGGACAGGCCCGGGAAGGGCTGAGCCCCAGGCAGGGGAAGGGATGGGTACTGAGCTTCTGGGGGCTCATTCCCACGGTTCTGGGATCAGGCATGGTTCTGCGGGAGTCCAAGGTCCACCTCATGGACACGGCGCTCTGCAACAGCAGCCGGTGGTACGGGGGGGCCGTTCATGCTGACAACCTGTGTGCTGGGTACCCGCAGGGCGGCATCGACACCTGCCAGGTAAGAGCCCCCACGCACAGCCCAGCCTGTCCCCTCTCCACCCCTCCCCTCCCCACCCGCGGGTCCCTGTCCTATGTCCCCTTGTCCCCATGGCCTGTTCCTGCCCACAAAGCCCATCCAGTGCCCTCAGCAGACCCAAAGTGCAGATGTGACCCTGGAACATCTGTCTTCTGCACATCTGGGACCCATGTGAAGAGATGGGAGAGCCCCCGACCTGTGCTGGGAATGAGGACCTGGCAGGGACTGGGGGAGAGGAGCCAGCCCCGGGGCTGGCAGCAGTCCCCCACAGTCCCTGAGCCATCTCTCCTGGCACAGGGGGACAGCGGGAATCCCCTCGTCTGCAAGGACAACAGAGCTGACTACTTCTGGCTGGTGGGAATGAACAGCTGGGGAAGAGGCTGTGACAGAGCCAGGCACCCTGGGATCTACAGCTCCACTCAGCACTTCTACAACTGGATCCTCATCCAGACGGGCCTGAACCCAGCAGACATAACCAGTTCAGCACCGGAGCCGAACTGCGCCCCGACTCCTAAGCCAGAGGTCACCACAACTTCGGTGGAGACCCTGACACCAGGGCCAGAACAAGAGGCAGAAACAGAGCCAACACCAGTGCCAGAGCCGACTCCAGAGCTGGTGACGGTGCCAGAGCCGACTCCAGAGCTGGTGACGGTGCCAGAGCCAACTCCAGAGCTGGTGACAGTGCCAGAGCCAACTCCAGAGCTGGTGACAGTGCCAGAGCCAACGGCAGAGCCGACGGCAGAGCCGGAGCCGGTAACAGAGCCAACGCCAGAGGCGACGTCAGTGCCACAGCCAAGCCCAGAGCCAGAGCTGGTGCCGGACCCGACGCCAGTGCCAGTGCCAGAGCCAACACCAGAGACAACGCCAGAGCCAACGACAGAACCGACGACAGAACCGACGACAGAGCCAACACCAGAGCTAATGCCAGTGCCGATGCCAGAGCCAACGCCAGTGCCAGAGCCGACACCACTGCCAGAGCCGATGCCAGAACCAGAGCAGGAGCCAGAGTTGGTGCCCGAGCCGGAGCCAGAGCTGGTGCCAGAGCCATCACCCGAGCCAGCCATCCCCCTGATGCCCGAGGATCCGGTGCCACCACCGGCACTGGCACCGGACCGGCTTCTGCTGATCTCGGTGCCGTACCAGAGCCTGGTGCAGTTCTGTAAACTGCTCAGGGATTTCCTGCAGTTCCTCAGGGACCAGCTGGGCTGACCGCAGCAGGAGCGGACGCAGCTCCGGCTGCAGAAGGCGTCCGGCTGCAGAAGGCGGCCCCGGCCCGTTCCGCTCCCGGCTCCATCGCCACCGCGGGGCCCGGGGCGGCCGCAGCCCCGGGGCCGCTCCGTCCCTGCCGCCCCTCCCGTGCCGCCCCCCGTGCCGCAGTTCCGTTCGCTGTTGAAATAACGCTGTTCGTGCTCCCCAGCACCGCGGTCTCTGCGCCAATTCCGCCGCCGGGCAGGGCGAGGAGGGGCCGGGCCGGGAGCCGGGAGGGAGAACGAGCGGGGCTGGCCCGGTTCGGGAGGAGACCGGGAGGAGCCAGGGCGGGGTGGGAAAAGCGCTTTAATAACGGAGCGGGCGGGAGCGGCAGCAGCCCGGAGCCCCGAGGGACGCGGAGGTGCGGGAGGTGCCACCGTGAGCTGCCGCGGCCACCCAGGGGTGTCCCCTCTGTCACCACCTCCTGCCGGGACCCCCGATCCCAGTCCCCCCGCTGTGCCCTCGGTCCCAGTTGGGATCCCTGGATCCGGGACATTCCCTCTGCTCCAGCGGGATCGCGGCTCCCAGGAGCTGTCCTGGCTCTGGGGAGGGTGCTGGAGCGTGGTGATCCTCCTGGAACGGGTCGGGGATCCTGGAACGGGTCGGGGATCCTGGATTCCGTGGTCCACCAGTGTCTGGAGGTGGTTTAGGGACCTGCCGCGGGCTGGCCCGGCCATGCTGGCCCGGCGGCCACCGAAGCCCGCCGTGCATGGATATCCTCAATTCCCGTGTCGGAGCCCCCCATCCTGCCAGGGCCCCTCAGGGCCGGGACACCCCGGGCCGTGGGGACGGGTGCGGGACGGTGGCACCGGGGGCTCATCGGGGCTGCAGGCCCCAGGCTGGCAGCGGGGTGAGCCCGGGGGGCAGCAGGGCGAAGGGGGGGCTCTCCAGGGGCTGCCAGGGCGCTGGAGAGGGAGCCAGACCTGCGGGATGGACACGGGGCTCAGGCATCGCCCCCGGCCCGCCGAGCCCGGGAGGGGACACCCAGGGGACACCCAGGGGACCCCCAGCCCCAGAAGCTCGGGGGTCCCTCACCCGCGGGCCGCTCCCACGCTGCCCGTGGCCGGGGCCGGCCCCTCGTACCGCAGCAAGCGTCGTCCCAGGCGCAGGGCCCGGAGGCGCAGAGGTGCAGCGGGGCCGGGGGGCGCGGGTGGGTGGCGAGGCCGTGGAGGGGCTGCGCCGAGCCCGCGGGGGTGTCCGGGAGGGGCTGCGTGGGGAGCAGAGAGCGCCGTGTCCCAGGGCGTCCCTGGGCTGCTCCGGGACCAGGTCACCCCGAGGGGGCCGGCAGAGGGTCGGGACGCTCCAGACAGGGCTCCCCGACGGGAGCGCGGGCTCCAGAGGGTGCCCGAGCTTGTTGGGGTGTCCCCAGCACCCCGGGACCGGCCATGTCCTACCCGTGCGGCGGCTGCGGCGGCGGGACCGACAGCGGGCGGGATCCAGTCGCACCAGGAGCCTGCGTGGGCACGGGCGGGGACAATGTCCTGGCTCGGGCACCGCGCGGGCCCCAGCCCCGGCTCGCCGGGGCGCACGGGGAGCGGCCGTGTCCTCTCCCCGGCTCCCCGCGGGGCTCTGGGAAGCGACCCCCGGTGTCCCAGCGCCAAATGTCAGCCGCGCTCCCTCCCAGGGGCGCCCCTGGGTCCCTCGGGCGGCAGCTCCCACGTCCCGTCCCCTCGGTCCCCGGGCTGTCACCTGCGCCGCCAGCCTCCAGCTGCTGCTTGCTCTCCCGTCGCCACTTGGCTCGGCGGTTCGAGAACCAGACCTGGGGAGAGCGCGGGGGCTGAGGCTGCCGCCCCCCGCCCGTCCCACGGCCCCCGGCACGGCTCCGAGCCCCGGGACACGGGTGGGACACGGGCAGAGAAGGGGGCTCGATCCCAGACATGGGCACGGGCGTGGGCAACAGAATGCCCATGTCCTGATCCCAGGCATGCACATGGCACGGGCAGAGGAAAGGGTTTGGTTCTGGGCATCGGAAAGGTCTTCATCCCAAACACGGACACGGACAAGGGGTTCCATGCCGGCAATGGGCACGGTCCCGGGCAGAGGAAGGCTTTGATCCTGCATCTTCCCCACCTCATGGGCTGGGAGCGCACGGCAGGCTGCGGGCGTGTCCCCGGCACAGGGCACGGGACCCTCGTGGCTGCTCTCGTGTGTGCTCTGCCGTGCTGCGGGGTGCCCGAGGACAGGCAGCGCTGCCCTGGCACGGGGGACTCGCTGCTGGCACTGCCTGGCACTCAGAGGTTCGGCAGGGGCACAGGGATGTGGGTCTGGAGCTGCTGGGAGGAACGTGCGAGGGGTGTGTGCCAGGGAGTGTGCCATGAAATGTGCCGGGTGTGCCATGGAGAGACCCCCGAGCCAGGACAAGCCCAGTCACTCCCACCATCTGGAGCCCGTCCCCACCGCTGCCACCGCCAGCAGCGGTGACACGGTCTGGAGATGTCCCCGAAGGCAGGAGGGCTCCCTGTCCCCATGGACTGGCGGCCCCGATCCCTGCGGCCCCTCCGGGCTGCTCCGGCCAGCAGGACGCGGCCGCGCTCGCGTTCGGAGCCAGGCGGGTCCCCTCTTACCCTGATGGTGCTGTCGGGGAGCTGCGTGGCCGCGGCCAGGCTCTCCCGGGTGGCGGTGTCCGGGTACTGTCCCCTCTGGAACTCTGCAAGGGGCGTCGGGGTGAGCTGGGTCGGGTCGGGTCGGGTCGGGGCAGCCACCTCCGGCACCCGGGCAGGAGATGCCAGGACGTGTCTGCAGCCAGACCGCGGGGCCAGCGAACTGGGGCGCTCTGGGGTGGTTTGGGGTGCTCTGGGGCGGTGTGGGGTGCTCTGGGGTGGTTTGGGGCGCTCTGGGGCGCTCTGGTGGGGCTTGGGGCAGTCTGGGACGGTTTGGGGTGCTCTGGGGTGATGTAGGACGCTCTGGTGGGGTTTGGGGCAGTCCGGGGCGGTTTGGGGTGCTCTGGGGTGGTTTGGGGCCCCGCACCGATGGCCAGGCCACCCACAGGGGCACGAGGCCCCCCCCCCGAAAGCGGCATTTCCCCCCCGGGAGCGGCCCCGCTCCGTCCCGCTCGGAGCCGGCGTCCCGCGGGGAGCGCACCTTCCTCCAGAGCCTCCGCCTGCTGCCTGGAGAACACGGTCCGGTTCCTGCCGCCGCTCCGGAGCCCGGGGCCCGGCGGGAGCCGCCGGCCGGGAGCGCAGCCCTGGCTCCCCGGGGCCGCGGGGGGCTGCGGGACGGGGGGCGCGGCCGGAGGGGACACTGCGGGGACAGAAGGGCCGAAGCTGGGGGCGGACCCGGTGCTGGGGGCTCCCCGGAGGGGCCGGGAAGGGTCAGGAGGGATCCGGGCTTTGGGGCAAGGCTCACCCTGTGGCCGCGGGTCCCAAGGCTCGGCCACCAGCCGGAGGTCGCTGGGCAGGGTCCTGAGCACGCGGTTGATGGAGGAGACCTGGGCAAGGGAGAGGGGATGTGCCCGGGAGGGGACGGGACCCCCGGGGGTGCGGGGGGACAGGAATGGAGGTGGAGCTGCCTCTGGGATGCTCTCCGGAGCCAGGGATTCTCTCCGGCCCGGGGCCGAACCCGTCTGCTCCCTATCCAGGACCCCCGAATCCCGGGGACCGACAGAGTCTAACGGGAGGCGCTTGGCACGACGGGGCATCGCCGGGGTGGGTCTGTCCTTGGGAAGCACAGCTCTCCCCGCCCAGCAGGGACACTTGTCACGGAGCCACCGCGGTGTCCCGAGGCCCGAGGAGGCAGCCGGGCTCGGGGGGGGGGGGGGGGGGGGGGCGGTCGGGGCTCTGCTTCCGCTGAGAAAGAGCGATTTGCCTTCCCCTCCCCAGCCGCTCCAGCTCCGCGTCTCACCAAGCACCGAGCCCTTCCCTGCGGATCCTTCCCATGTCCGAGTCCTTCCCACGGACCCGAACCCTTCCCATCACTCCGAGCTCTTCCCGGGGCACGCACCCCGCTGTCCCGAGCCCTTCCCGGGGCACGCACCCCACTGTCCCGAGCCCTTCCCGGGCCATGCACCCCGCTGTCCCGAGCCTTTCCCGGGCCATGCACCCCGCTGTCCCGAGCCTTTCCCGGGCCATGCACCCCGCTGTCCCGAGCCCTTCCCGGGGCACTCACCCCGCTGTCCCGAGCCCTTCCCGGGCCATGCACCCCGCTGTCCCGAGCCTTTCCCGGGCCATGCACCCCGCTGTCCCGAGCCTTTCCCGGGCCATGCACCCCGCTGTCCCGAGCCTTTCCCGGGGCACGCACCCCGCTGTCCCGAGCCTTTCCCCGCGCACCATTCCCACCTCCCGCCAACCTCCCGCCCCCGGTCGTGGGGTGGGACCCCCTGCCCTTCCCGGCCCCGGGAATTCCCGCAGGTTCCCCGGCAGGACTCACGCTGGGGGTGCCGCCGCTGGCACAGATTCCCTCGGCGTGCAGCTGCCGGCGGATCTCCCAGG
The DNA here is from genome assembly GCF_024509145.1 of Vidua macroura. Taxonomy (NCBI): domain Eukaryota; kingdom Metazoa; phylum Chordata; class Aves; order Passeriformes; family Viduidae; genus Vidua; species Vidua macroura. The sequence goes on from NC_071575.1 coordinate 73,318,503, forward strand.
CGAAGAGCCCGGGCTGCTCCAGCTTCAGCCGCGCGATCCTGGCCACCACGGCGGGGGTGGCCATGCGGGGCTTGCTGCCCCCCACAGCCTTGGGCCCCACGGCCCCCGTCCGGTAGTAGCGGCCCAGGATTTTGCTGACGCAGCCGTTGGACACCTGCGGGCAGAACTTCAGCGCGGGGAGGATTCGGGAGGAGGGGAAGGAGACCCCCAGCCCCGGGCCGGGCGCACCTTGAGGCTGCGGGAGATGTCGGAGCTGCGGGCGCCGCTCGCCGCCAGCGCGATGATTCTCTGCCTCTTGCACGTGGGGAGGGGGCGGCCGTTCAGGAAGAGCCCCCCGAGCTGGTTCACCCCGCTGGGCCCTGGGGAGCGCGACAGGGCTGGGGCGGAGCGGGGCTGCCGGTCCTGCCCTCCCGGCTTCCCGGGACGGCACCGGGGAGGAGGCCAGGACCGGCGGAGCTGCGGGGGTCTGGAGGGGCTGGGCAGGGGGAGCTGGGGTTTGCAGGGACGTGGGGCGCGATGCTGAGGGTGGGTGCAGGGAATGGGAGCGCCGGCCCCAGGAAGCAGGAAAAACACCCCCTGGGAGAGCACGGGGCGAATTTGGGCAGGGCATGGGGGGTGACAGGCTGCGGGGCTGGATGTCCCCGGCGGCCGGGACATCCGCAGGGAGGGCCCTGCGGAGCCGCGGGTGAATCGGTGTCTGGGAGGACGCGTTTGTGCCGGAGCAGGGAATGGTGGCACGGCGCATCCCCGAGTCCCACCGGAAACACCGGGACCCCGCGCCCGGAGCCGCCGCGTTCCTCACCTCGGTGTTGCATCGTGGAGAGGCTTCAGGGGGCTGTGGGTGCCTGGGAATTGCCAGTGGGACACGGGGCAAGGTGCAGGGCCGGATAAATCAGCGCCGGTGTCCAGGGCTCAGCCACGACCCTGCTGCGAGGAGAAGGGACAAGGGCAGGAATCTTGGAGCAGAGGATGGAAACGCTTGAGGGCAACTTGGGAAGTCCCTGCGCTCCAGGCACAGCGGATAAAGACCAGGAAAAGAGGTCACAGGGCTCTGGAGAGGCTCGGGAGACGCCGGGAATGCTGCCGGTGCTGCCTGCACCAAGCAGCCACCGGCACAGAACGGAGCCAGCGTGGCTGAGCCGCGTCCCAGCGCCCGCAGAGCTCCCCGGACACCCCGCGGGGGGCAGGGGGATCCCCACGCCCACCCCACCCCAGCTCAGTGCCGGGATCCACAGGGCATGGAGGGTTCCCCCATGCCCATCCGTCACCCATCACCCTCCCAGGCAGGAATTCCCAATTCCCAATCTCCCATCCATCGCTGCCCTCTGGCAGTGGGAGCCATTCCCTGTGTCCTGTCCCTGCAGGATTGTCCCCAGTCCCTCTGCAGCTCTCCTGGAGCCCCTTTAGGCCCTGCCAGGGGCTCTGAGCTCTCCCTGGAGCCTTCCTGTCTCCAGGCCGGGCACTTCCAGCTTTCCCAGCCTGGCTCCCGGCAGGATTCCCACAGGGACACTGGTGCCAGTGCCTCTCCTGCCTGAGCAGCAGCGGAGCCGCAGAGATGCCACCGAGCCTGGCGGCTGCTGCTCCCCTCACGGCCTTGCCAGAGCCCCCGGTTCACCCGGAGTTTCACCTGGAACATCCTAAAACCCTCCCGACACCCCCAGTGTGGGGCGTTCCCTGCCACAGTCCCCAAATCCCACCACGCTCTTCCCTGCACAGCCTGAGGGAGTTTGGCGACACCGACCCTCGGTGAAATTCGGGAAAAGCGAAATAAATCCAACAACTGGGACAAGTCCGCAGGTTTCCCGCAGGTGAGCAGCAAAGCCGAGGCGCATCCCATCTCCCTCTGCTCGGGGAGGGATGGATCGCCCTGGGGCGATGCGCGGAGGCTGCTCCGGGAAGGAGGGAAGGGAGGAACAGGACACGAGTCCCCGCGGGGGCCGCGCAGCCCCCCAGCACTCCCTGGCTGTGCCCGGAGGTCACACAGGGATTTTTCCCCACGGGGAACCGGGAGCGCCGGGAAAGCCGAGCTGCGAGCCCTCGGTGCCCGTTGGATGGTGCCGAGGAGCCCTGGGCCCGGGATGAGCCAGCGGGGAGCAGCGAGGCCGGGCAGAGCCGGTACCTCCCGGGGACCCCGGAGCTTCCCCAGGTTAAAGCACGCTCAACACCAACTCCCGCGGCAGCTCCTGCAGCTTTCACACGCGGGAATGCCCGGAGCGGCGCAAGGAGGTACCTGTGGAGCCTCGAGGGAGCTGGACCGGATCGTCCCGGGAGCCGGGCGGGCGCTCAGTGCCGGCAGCGGGGCCGTGATGTCACGGCAGGAGGGAGAGGAGGACGGGGAGGAAGGGGCGGCCCGATGTGACCGCGCCCAGCACACGCCCGGCCCGGGGGGCTCCGTCGGGACTCGGGGGTGCTCGGGGCGCCCCGGGCCGGGCACGGACTCGGTGCCGGGTGAGCGCCGGTGTTTCAGCACCTGCGGCCGGCGGACAGCACGGCTCGGCCGTGTCCCCGCGCCCCGGAGCATCCCCGGGGATCCCCCGCCGGAGCCCCCCGAGGGGCTTCGCTCCCGCGTCTCTCCCGCAAAGCAAACAGGGACATATGGGATTCAATCATAAATCCATCTTCGCTTTTATTACATCGATTTAATTTATTTTGGGTGCTGAACAAATAGAAGGCGGCCCCCGGGGTGGCGGCTGGGCCCCGGCGGGGACTCCCCGGTGTGCTCCAGGCGAGGCACCGGCACAGATGGCCCCTTCTTGGAAGATTAAAAAAAAAAACAACGTTGTAAACCTTTCAAGTAAAATATTTGAAGAGCAAATATTAGCCAGCGAGGAGCCCATCACCGTGGCCCTCCGCGCCCGGCCCCGCGAGTCATCCAGCGTTATTTGCACCCCGGCCCCGGCCCCCGGGCTCCGCGCTACTGCCCGCCTTTGGAAAATACCATATGCTCCGAATTACATATTAACCACGGCCCTGCGGGGCCCGGGCCCGGCCCCGGCCCCCGGGGAGCCGCCGCGCCGCCCCCCCCGCCACCCCCGGGGCGCCCCGGCTGTCCCGCACCCCGGAGTCGGGCTCGGGCTCCCGGCGGCGCGGGGAGCGCTGGCACCCAGGGCTGGGCCCCCGCCGCTCCGCGCCGGCCGCCCCGGACCCCCCCCGCTCCGCCCCGGCCGCGGGGGAGCCCCGGTGGAGCCCCCGGGCCGGGCGAGCCCCGTGCGTAACGCGGCCGCGGGGAGCGGGGCGCGGGGCTCGGCACCGGGCCGGGGGGGGCCGGGCCCGCCCCTGTCCCCGTGTCCCCGGGCCCGGGCGGGGGGCGGCGCGGGGGGCTCCGGGCCGGCCCCGGAACGGCGGGGCTGCCCCCGGGGCCGTGCGCGCTGGCACCGGGCGCGCCGGGCTCCGGTGCGCACGGCCCCGGCCGGCTCCTCGCCGCTCCCGGGCCGGCCCCGCGGTGCCCCGGCGGCGGGAGGAGCCCCCGGAGCCGCCCGGAGCTCGGAGAGGCCGGGGGAGCCCCGGGGGCCCGGGAGAGGCGGCGGCGGCGGGCACAGGGCGGCGCGTCCCTGGCGCGGCTCGGGCGCGGCGGCTGCTGCGGCCTCGGGCACCGGAAACCGGGACGGGGAAAGGCGGGGAGGAGAGCGGGGAGAGCGGGGGAGAGGGGCAGAGACGGGAAGGGGGAGATGTGGAGAGGGGAGGATGTGGGGAGGTGGAAAGAGAGATGGACGCGTGGGGAGCAGAGATGGAGACAGAGATGGAGAGATGGCGAAATGGAGAGGTGGAGACGTGGGGAGATGGAGTCGGGAAGAGACGGGGAGGTGGAGAAGTGGGCACGGGAGGGGTGGAGAGACACAGATGGAGAGGTGGTGAAATGGAGAGGAGGAGATGAGGAGGAGAGGGGGGACAGATGTTGGGACATGGAGAGGCGACGATCTGGAGAGGGAAGACATGGAGACGTAAGAACACTGAGAGGTGAAAAAGCAGAAATGGAGAAAGGCTAAAATGGAGAGATGGAGAGGTGGAGAGATGGAGACAGAATCATGGAGACATGGAAAGGTGGAGAGGTGAAGGTGTGAAGAGATGGAATGATGGAGAGGGGGGAAAAAGGAGAGGTGGAGAGGTGTGGAGGTGTAATCGGGGAGGTTGGAGAGGTGCAAAGGCAGAGCTGGAGAGGTGGAGACAGATCTGGAGACATGGAGAGGTGGGGACAGAGCTCTGGGGAGGTGGAGGGAAGATCCAGCACCCACCGTGGCAGCTGCATTTGTGCCCCTGTGCCCCTGCTCCTCAGGGAAGAGCTTTTGCAGGGATTCTGAGGATGCTGAGCACCTCGGGGGTAGCGTGGGGACGCTTCCCTTGGAAAGGCCGGGGACGCCGGGCTGTCCCCAGGCAGCAGCTGGCGCGCGGTGCCTCTGCCCTGGTGGCCGGGAATGCCAGCACGCAGCGGGGGTGGTGGGGACCCGAGTGTCCCCTGCTGCCAGCACCCCTGGTCACTCCAGCTGGAGCTGGGAGGAGGGAAAAGGGAAAGGGAAAGGGAAAGGGAAAGGGAAAGGGAAAGGGAAAGGGAAAGGGAAAGGGAAGACCTGGTCACTCCAGCTGAAGCTGGGAGGAAGGAAAGGAAGGAAAGGAAGGAAAGGAAGGAAAGGATAGGAAAGGAAGGAAAGGAAGGAAAGGATAGGAAAGGAAGGAAAGGAAGGACCGGTCCCCACTGTCCCCAGGCAGGATCAGGGGCGTGTTGGGGACACCGGGGGCTGTGGAGGGGAGCACAGAGCTCCGGTGTCCCAAGGGGAGGGCGTGTCCCAGGAGAGGCGCTCATGGCAGCCGCTCGGCCGGGAGGGGTGTCCCCCGCGGCTCTGCGGGAATTTGCAGGGCACAGGGATCCATCTGAGCAGATCCATCACCTTCACCTTTGTGTCCGTCTCCATTTTCATCTGCATCTTCATTTCTCTTTCCATCTTTATTTTTGCCTCCGTATTCGTGCCTTAGTCTCCATCTCCATCCGTGTATCCTTTTTTCTTTCTCTGCTTTCATCTCTGCTTCTTCTCCATCTCTGACTTTATCTCCATCCCATCTCCTCCTCCACTCCCAGGCCATCTCCATCTCCATTCCCAATCCCATTCCCCATCTTCATCCCCGTTTCCATCCCATCCCATCCCATCCCATCCCATCCCATCCCATCCCATCCCATCCCGTCTCCCTCTCGGTGTCTCTGGGCTGTTCCAGAGGGGGAACCGGGAGAACCCCGTGCAGACCGGGCCAGAACTGGAACGTGGCTCGGGGCAGAACTGCTCCGCTCGGGGCTCAGGGCCCGCTTCCCTCTCCAGCGCTGCATCCCCGATCCCACCGGCGATGCCCAGAGGGATTTTGCCCTCCGGCGTCACTCCAGGGAGGGGGTGCTGAGCCCCTCCCCGCCCGGGAGCACGGCTGGGGCCGGGGACAGCGGATCCTTGTCCCCACTGCAGGCTGGCACCAGGAGCGGGAGGGAGTGTGCTGGGGGTCGGGGTCTGCAGCTGGGAAGGGACACAGGAGAGAGGGACCCTGCAGGGACAGCGCGTGAGGAGCTGGGAGGAAGGAGGGGACCGGCTCCGCCCGAGGAGTGACAGCAGCACTGCTGGGGAATGGGACAGGGGTGGCACAGGGACAGGGAGGGACTCGGGAACAGAGACACAGAGTGGCACAGGGACAGGGACAGGGAGGGACACGGGAACAGAGACACAGAGTGGCACAGGGACAGGGACAGGGAGGGACACGGGAACAGAGACACAGAGTGGCACAGGGACAGGGACAGGGAGGGACTCGGGAACAGAGACACAGAGTGGCACAGGGACAGGGAGAGACACGGGAACAGGGACACAGAGTGGCACAGGGACAGGGAGGGACACGGGAACAGGGACACAGAGTGGCACAGGGACAGGGAGGGACACGGGAACAGAGACACAGAGTGGCACAGGGACAGGGAGGGGGTGGAACAGGGATGTGGAAGGCATGGAACACGGACACAGAGTGGGTGTAACAGGGACATGGAGAGACCAGGGAAATGGAGAAGGTGGAACAGGGACATGGAGCAGCACAGGAAGAGGGACAGGAAGGGAATGGAATGGGGACATGGAGGGAAACAGGAATGGGAACAGGGACACAGAGGGGCACAGGGACAGGGACGGACACGGGAACAGGGATATGGGAACAGGGCCACAGAATGGCACAGGGACAGGCACACAAAGGGAGCAGAACAGGGAATGCCATTATCCCAGGAGATTTCCGCAGCGAGGCAAAGCTGCCAAAGCACCACAGCTCATTGCTGGGGTTTTGTCTGGAATTCAGCCTCTGCATTCCCTGAGCGGCACTGGCGGGGGCAGGAGGGGCAGAGCCCCCATCCCACGGGGAACATCTGCCAGCGGCTCAGAGGAACCGGGTCCCAGGGCCCCCTCAGTCCCGGGCCCCCCCAGGGCTCTCCCAGGCTGCACACAGGGATGGGTGCTGGGATAACTGGATTTGGGATAACTGGATTTGGGAATTCCCAGCCCTGCCCAGAGGAGACCTGGCCGTTCCGGTGCTCCACGCCCAGTTCCTGGTGTTCCCTCTCCTCATCCCAGCTCAGAGCCAGCTCCGGGGATGGCCGGGAGGGCAGAGGGATGAGGTGCAGCTCCCAGGGGATCCACTCAGCATTCCCATCCCTGGCAGTGCCCAAGGCCAGGCTGGGCACTGGGGCTGGAGCAGCCTGGCACAGTGGGAGGTGTCCCTGCCATGGCAGGGGTGGCACTGCAGGGGCTCTGGGGTCCCTTCCCACCCAAACCACTCCAGGATTCCCTGATTTCCCTCCCTCTGTCGCTCCTGTCTGCACGTCCGAGGCTGTTTTGCACCATTCTGGGCTTTCTCCCTGCAGAAGGTTCCTCACTGAGCAGCAGGGTGCCTGGAAAATCCCATTCTTCTCTCCTGCAGAAAGCACGGGTGGAAGTTAAAAGCCCAGATGACTCAGCCGACCAAGAAAACGGAGTCTATCCCCACGTTCCCACCTACAATTTCACTTTCTTTTCCATCAAAATGATGATTATTAAAGGATTTGGGCTAAAAGAGGCAATTTAGGGGCTTGTAGGTGTCGTCCCCATCATCTCTGGTGGGATGCAGGTGCAAGGTGGGACAGTGATATGGCGGGCCCAGAAATTCCATGGATCAGGACAATGGAGCTGCTTTTCCAGGTTTTTGGGCAGAGATTTCCTGCCCCCAAAAAAGGGGCTAACTATTAAAAACGGGGAGAAAACAACAAAAAAAATTGATAAATTATCACTAAAATGCTGGAGCAGGGAGATCAGAAGTGGTGGAATGTTGTGGCAGGTAGGGAGAGGGTGGGAAGAGGATTCCTCATGGGTCGGGAGGCTCTGGCACAGGCGGTGCAGTGAAATCCTGGAGCGGGACCACCGGGACCCTCCGGAAAAGGGGCGGGGGCTGCACCGGGACCTGCGCGTGTGGGACAAACCCCGGAGTGAGAACACACGGGAAAACATCAGGAACACGGGAAAAAAACATCAAAACACGGCCAAAATAAAACCCCAGAGGGTGGGGAAACGTGCCGTGCCCAGCGGGAGACACCGGCGGGGCGGATTCCGGTGGGATATCGTCGCCCCAGGTGCGCTCCGATCGCCCCCACACTCGGGGGGCTTCACCTGCGGGACACGGGGCCCTCTCCCAGCCCGGGGCCGCTCCGTTCCCGTTCCCATCCCCTGGATTCCCTCCGTGGCCACTCCAATCGTCCCCTGGCACCCAGGAGTGACACGGCTCCGCTCGGGGCCGGCGGAGGTGACACCGGGATCGGCACCCGGAGCACCCCGAGGGGCGGGGGGACACGGCGGGAGGGAGCCCCGGTTCCCCCCGCTCCGGGCTGGGTTCGGGGTCACCTGGGGACGGGAGGGACCCCCAGAGGGGTGGGCAGTGCCAGTGTCCCCTGGGGGGGGACATCCCGGAGCTGTGTCCGGACCGCGAGCGTCCCCAGCCGGGACGCGGTGACCGTGGGTGACACCGGGTGCTCGAGGCCACCTCGCCGGGCAGCGCCGCTGTCCCCGGTCCCCTCGCGGGACGCGGGCGGCCCCGGCACGGTGCGGTGCCCGTGGGGGTTTTGGGGCGCGGGTGCTCGGTGGGAGCGACCCCCGGGCAGCGGGGCCGTCCCTGCCACCGCCCCCAAACCAGCCAGAGCTGCGTGCCCCATTCTCCCCCCGTTTTCCCCCAAACCCACGGGGTGGGGGGGGCTGGGCTGGGAGCGGGCGGCTCCGGTGGCCCGGGGGGGTCACTGGGGGTGTCGTGGGGGGGGGGGGGGGGCTGCACCGGGGGATCCCCCGGGCCCTGTGGGAACGGAATGGAATGGAATGGAATGGAACGGAATGGAAGGGAAGGGAATGGAACGGAATGGAATGGAATGGAATGGAATGGAATGGAATGGAATGGAACGGAATGGAATGGGCTGGAACGGGCGGGGTTGGGTCTGGGGTCCCCCCGGTGCGACCCCGCCCCCGGGACCACCGCCCCGCCCCCGCCGCTGACGAAACGGGCGTGTCCCCGTCAAGCCCCGCCTCCCGGTGACGGAAGGGGGCGTGTCCCGGCGGGGCCCCGCCCCCGGCGCGGCGCGAGGCCACGTGCGCGCGCGGGCGGCCTTTGCCGACGTGTCCCTGGCGCCGCGCGCCCCGGAAGTCCCGCCCCCCCCATCCCGCGCGCCGGGCCGGGCGGGGCCGCGCGGGGCGGGGGGGGTGCAGAACGTCACCAGCCGCGCGCCGCCATTGGCCGAGGCGCGGCGGGGCGGGGCGGCGCGCGCGGCGGGAGCGGCCGCCCGTTGGCCGCCGGCCGCGCCGGGGGGCGGGGCCGCGCCGAGGCCGCGCCCCCCGCCGGCTCAGGCCCCGCCCCGCGGTCCCTTCCGCGCTCGCCCCGGGCCCCGCCGCGCTCGCCCCGGGCCCCGCCGCGCTCCCGCCGCCCGTGCCCGGCCCGGCCCGACCCGGCCTCTCCGCCCGCCCGGCCCCGCCATGGCCTCCGCGGCCAACCCCGGCCAGGGCGGCTCCGCGCCGCCGCCCGTCGTCCAGCGCGGCATCGTCAAGATGGTAAGGGCTGTGCCCGCCGCTCCCCGCACCGACCCCGCGCCTCGCCGGTCACCGGGCGCCCCCGTGTCCCGCGGGCTCCTCCGGGGCCCCGCTCCGCCCCCCCCCCCCCCCCCCGCTCCGCTTCCCGCTAAGCGGCAGCCTGTCCGCTCCCCGGCCGGTGCCCGGCTCCCCCAGCCCGGTGCAGCCCGCCCGGTGCTCCCGGGCCCCGTGCGGCGGCAGTTGCTGATCCGTTACCGCCCGCGGCCCGGGCACCTCTCCCTGCAGCCTGGCATCCCCCTGCAGCCCGCGTCCCCCACGCCGTCCCGGGACCGGGCACCGCGCGGTCCCGGTGCCGTCCCGGCGGCGGGGATGGGGCAGGAGGAGCTTTGGGTCCCGGGACCGGAGCCGGTGGTCCCGCTCCGCTGCCGGCCCCGCAGCGCCCGGAGCCCCGAGGGGTGGCGGAGCAGCGGCCTCGCGGGGCCGCCGGCAGCGGGGCCGTCCCGGGGGTGCCGCACGTGCTCCGCTCGCCGCCCTTCCCGGGGCATCCCCGCGGGACGGGATCCCCGCGGGACGGGATCCCCGCGGGACGGGTCGGGTCCCCACGGGGCAGCGCGGGGATGGCGTCCTCCAGAACCGGGACCCGTCCCGGTCCCCCGCGCCAGCTCCCCACGTGTGCCGGCCGCGGGGCCGGGAGAGCGAAGGTCGGGTTCAGCCCCGGGCGCCGTGTCCCCGTCCCGTGTCCCCGTCCCGTGTCGCTTCCCGGTGCTGTCCCGCCGCTGCCCGTTCCCTGCCGTGCCCCCGAGCTCCCCAGAGCCCCGAGTCCGGGTGGATCTGGGGGTCTCGGCTGAGCCCTGCACCCACTGCTGCCTCGGGAGTGAGACCTGTTCCCGGGGTGTCACTGCAGCCTGGAGCCTGGGGCCGTGCTGGGGACACCGGGGGAAGGAGCCTGGAAGCCTGGGGACGCTTCCAGGAATCTAGGGATGGATCCCAAAGGTTTGGGATGGGCGCTGGGGATCTGAGGCTGGACGCTGAATCTGGGGGTGGACACTGGGGGTGTGTGGTCGGACACCGGGGGTTTGGGGACACCGGGGGGGTTTGGGGACACTGCAGGTCTGGTCTGGCACCATCCCCGTGCTCTGTGTCACTGGTGACGGGGGATCTGCTGCTGCCACCCCGCCCTGCCTCCTGCCCAGCCTGCAGATTTTGGCATGCTCAGGACAACCCTCACCTGGGCTGCTTGCGCCTGTCCGGCTCCATCCACGGGGATGTGGGTTCGCAGCAGGATTTTGGGGAGGATTTTGGAGTCTGCTGGCTGGGAGGCAGCTGTGCCTGTGCCCCAGACCCCGGGATGTGCTCTGTGGTGCCCTCCCAGGCCAGCCAGCCCAAAATTCCCCTGGGAGAGGGGGCTCCCTGTGGTGCCAGCCACGTGCTCTGCTGTGGTTCCCATCACAGCTTCGAGGTTTTTGGGGTTTTTTGCACCTTCCTGCTGCAATCACAGTGAAACTACAGGGTTTGAGAGCAGGAGTTTGGCAGCAGGATGGGGATGAAGAGCAGGAATTTTCCTCCCACTCCTGTCAGGGTTTTTAACCCTCTGTGCCCCACAGGGGCAGCTCTGGATTCTGGATGTGCCTGTGGGATTTCGGTGCCGTCCCCTCTGGTGCCCTGGAGCCGCCTTGGCAGCACGAGTTGGGGCTGTGCACCCCGTTGTGCCTGAGCTGTTTCCAGCTTGGATTAAGCCTGGTTTAAGCCCAGATTTCTCTGATGGAGCCCTGAGTGGGACGGATGGGCCCAGGGGTGACTCTTGCTGGCAGGCTGGGACAGTGACCCGATCCCACTGCTGTCACTGACGGATCCCTGGAGCACTTTTCCAGCTGGGATCCCTACAGCCAGGCGGGCGTGTGGCGACTCCGTGGGCAGGGACAGGGCCACAGGGATCAGGAGCCGGGATGGAATGTCCTGGAACGCGGAGCAGCTCCACCAAGGATCCCACCCTGGGATCCCAGGCTCGTGTTGGGGGTTGAACAGAGCAGCTCCAGCATCCCCTGGCCTCCCTGTGCCCTATAAATTAAAGATTAAGGTTAATTACAGCCATGAAACCTCTAAGTCCTTAAGCACAGAGCACTGGGCCTTTGCCGGGATCGCTCCGGGCGCAGCTCGGCCGCAATTCCCGGTGGCTCCCGCAGCATTCCGGGCTCTGCTGTGGCTCCGGGGGGTGGGGGGTGCAGGGGCACCCAGCGCCTCGGGGTGGGCTCGGCAGGGCTCATCCTGAGGGATTCGGTGTCCTGGGCACGGGGCTGGGCTGGCTCTGGTGATGGGACAGAGCTGGAGGAGTTTGGGATCCCTGCGAGCATCCGTGGGGATTTGGGGTGGCAAGGAGCCAGGGCAGGCACTGGAACCTGACCCCAGAGAGCTGGGAGCGGGAACAGGGAGATCCTGTTGGGAGCAGGGAGATCCCAGGGACAGGGAGATCCCAGGAGCAGGGAGATCCTGTTGGGAGCAGGGAGATCCCAGGGACAGGGAAATTCCGGGAACAGGGAGATCCTTGGGTGTCGGTGCAGTTTGGGTGATGGCAGTGGGAACAGGGAGATGCTGGGAACAGGGAGATCCTTGGGTGTGGGTGCAGTTTGGGTGATTGGCCGTGGGGCTGCCCCAGCCCCATCCCCGTGGGCACAGCTGTGAGCAGCAGGTGAGCAGCACTGGCAGCACTGAGCCATGGAGTGCCCAGGTGTGCTGAGCCACCACACGGGGCACAGAGGGCACACAGGTGCCAGGCATGAACGTGGGGGGATAAAAGGGGGGGTACAGAGCAAGGGCAGATGCCTGCAGCCCTCTGAGGTGTGGTGTTGCTGTGTGTGGGTTGAAGCCTTCTGAAACTGTGTGGTGTCACTCTGTGTGTCGTGGCTGTCTCAGCTGTGACATGTGCTGAGGCACTCGGGAACAGGGGGATCCTCAGGGTCAGGGAGTTCCCAGGAACTCCAGGGAGATCCCTGGGAACAGGGAGATCCCAGCACACTCTGGCTGCTGGCCTGGAGCCCAGCCCTGCTGCAGGACCTGGGGAATGTGGCTGGGAATGTGGGGTCTGGGGGTGTGAGGGAGCCCTGGGAGAGGGGATTGGCTGGGAGTGCCCAGCTCGGAGCTCTCGGGGCCAAAGCTGTGGTGGGACATGGCTGGGCTCATCCCAAAAGCATCTGGTGTAAAATCCTGATTTTCCAAATCCTCCTTGGTGTTCTGTGTGCACAGAGGTGACCCCGTGTCCGGCTGTGCTGAGCTCTGAGGGACCCCAGAGCCCTCCAGTGCCACCCCTGCCATGGCAGGGACACCTCCCACTGTCCCAGGCTGCTCCAGCCCCAGTGCCCAGCCTGGCCTTGGACACTGCCAGGGATCCAGGGGCAGCCCCAGCTGCTCTGGCAATTCCAGCCCAGCCAGGAATTCCTAATTCCCAATCTCCCATCCATCGCTGCCCTCTGGCAGTGGGAGCCATTCCCTGTGTCCTGTCCCTGCAGGCCTTGTCCCCAGTCCCTCTGCAGCTCTCCTGGAGCCCCTTTAGGCCCTGGCAGAGCTCTGAGCTCTCCCTGGAGCCTTCTCCTCTCCAGGTGAACATTCCCAGCTCTCCCAGCCTGGGTCCCTGGGAACTGAGGGGCTCCAGCCCTGCAGCAGCTCCATGGATTCCTCTGGGCTCTCTCCAGCAGCTCCAGGTGCTGCTGCTGCGTCCCCAGGGCTGGGGCAGCTCTGCAGGTGGGGTCTCACCTGAGCACGGGGGCAGGATCCCCCTGCCCTGCTGGGGATGAGCCCAGGACGTGGATTTTGGCCCCGTGTCCAGCTGGGGGGGGACAGCTCCTGGCAGCTCCTGGCTCTCTGTGCCCGCGGCGCTCAGCGGTGCCGAGTTCCCGAGCCCTGCCAGGGCCGGGCACGTCGCTGGAATTCTGCCCCTGGAATTCTGCGTGCCCGGGGGGCGCCCGCTGAGCCCCCGGTGTCTCCGCCGGTGCCGTGGTGCCTGAGCCCCCGGTGTCCCCGCCGGTGCCGTGGTGCCTGAGCCCCCGCTGTCCCCGCAGGTGCTGTCGGGCTGTGCCATCATCGTGCGGGGCCAGCCCCGCGGGGGGCCCCCCCCGGAGCGCCAGATCAACCTCAGCAACATCCGCGCGGGGAGCCTGGCACGGCGCGCGGCCGCCAGCCAGCCCGACGCCAAGGACACCCCGGACGAGGTGGGTGCTGCGCCGCGGGGGCCGCCGGGGCCTGGGGGGCATCCCAGAGAATCCCAGAGAATCCCCCCAGCGGGGCTTGGGGGGGAATCCCAGAGAATCCCAGAGAATTCCCCCAGCAGGGCTTGGGGGGGGAATCCCAGAGAATCCCAAAGAATGCCGCCAGCAGGGCTTTGGGGGGAATCCCAGAGAATCCCAGGGAATGCCAGAGAATCCCCCAGCGGGGCTTTGGGGGGAATCCCAGAGAATCCCAGAGAATCCCCCCAGCGAGGCTATGGGGGGGAATCCCAGAGAATCCCAGAGAATCCCCCCAGCGGGGCTTGGGGGGGAATCCCAGAGAATCCCAGAGAATCCCAGAGAATGCCCCCAGCGGGGCTTGGGGGAGAATCCAAGAGAATCCCCCCAGCAGGGCTTGGGGGGGAATCCCAGAGAATCCCAGAGAATGCCAGAGAATCCCCCGAGCGGGGCTTTGGGGGGAATCCCAGAGAATCCCAGAGAATCCCAGAGAATGCCCCCAGCGGGGCTTTGGGGGGAATCTTCTCCTTTGTCCCTCTGCACTTGGGACGGGGCCGGTGTTGTGGGGGGCACAGGGGGTGGCGTGGGACACATGGGGTGCTTCGGGACTCGGGGGATGGTTGGGGATCCATGGGGTGGCTGTTTTGGGATCCATGGGGTGGCTGTTTTGGGGCACGGGGGTGGTTTGGGGCATATGGGAGAGTTTGGGGCACATGGGGTGGCTGTTTTGGGGCACACAGGGATGGTTTGGGGTGCACAGGATGGCTGTTTTGGGTTACAAGGGGTGGCTGTTTTGAGGCACACGGGGTTTGGTTTGAGACCCAGGGGTTGGTTTGGGGCACATAGGGATGGTTTGGGACACATGGGGTGGCTGTTTTGAGGCACACAGGGGGTGATTTGGGACTTGGGGTATGGTTTGGGGCACACGGGGTGGCTGGTTTGGGGCGTGGGGGTGGTTTGGGGCCTATGGGAGAGTTTGGGGCACACGGGGTGGCTGTTTTGGGATACGTAGGTTGCTTTGGGACCTGGGGGATGGTTCAGGGCATGTTCAGGTTCAGGAGAATTTGGGGCATGGGGGGCAGTTTGTGACTCAGGATAGCTTGGGGCAACACAGGGGATGGTTTGGGGTGCAGGGTTTGGTTTGGTACTTGGGAGATGGTTTTGGGCACGTGGGGTGGCTGTTGTGGGGCACACGGGGTTTGGTTTGAGACCCAGGGGTTGGTTTGGGACTTGGGAGATGGTTTGGGGCACATGGGACAGTTTGGGATACATGAGGGGGTGGTTTAGGGCACGGGGGATGGTTTGGGACACATGGGGTGGCTGTTTTGGGACCCAGCGGTTGTTTTGGGGCACACAGGGGGTGATTTGGGACTCGGGGGTGGTTTGGGGCACAGGGGTGGCTGTTTTGGGGCACAGGGGGGTGGTTTGGGACTCGGGGGATGGTTTGGGGTGTACGGGGTGGCTGTTTTGGGACCCAGGGGTTGGTTTGGGGCACACGGGGTGGCTGTTTTGGGGCACATGGGTTGGCCGTTTTGGGACCCAGGGGGTTGTTTTGGGGCACACAGGGGTTGGTTTGGGGCACAGGGGTGGCTGTTTTGGGGCACAGGGAGGTGGTTTGGGACTCGGGGGATGGTTTGGGGTGTACGGGGTGGCTGTTTTGGGGCACACAGGGGTTGGTTTGGGGCACAGGGGTGGTTTGGGACTCGGGGGACGGTTTGGGGCACATGGGGTGGCTGTTTTGGGACCCAGGGGATGGTTTGGGGTGTACGGGGTGGCTGTTTTGGGGCACACAGGGGTGGTTTGGGACTCGAGGGACGGTTTGGGGCACACGGGGTGGCTGTTTTGGGGCACAGGGGGTTGTTTTGGGGCACACAGGGATGGTTTGGGACCCAGGGGATGGTTTGGGGTGTACGGGGTGGCTGTTTTGGGGCACACAGGGGTTGGTTTGGGACTCAGGGGATGGTTTGGGACACATGGGGTGGCTGTTTTGGGACACACTGGGGTGGTTTGGGACTCGGGGGACGGTTTGGGGTGTACGGGGTGGCTGTTTTGGGACACACTGGGGTGGTTTGGGACTCGGGGGACGGTTGGGGCGCACGGGGCGGTCCCGGAGCCGCTCGGTGCCGGTGGGGCCCGGCCCCCCCCCCCCCTCCTGCGGGCCGGGGGCGGCGGGCGCAGCGCTGGCAGATAATTGCTCTCCCCGGGGAGTTTTGTCTTCCGAGCAGCCTCTAAATGTCACTCTCTGCCAAAGTGACGCCTGTCAGCCCCGCTAATTGTTTATGAGCGCGTCACGTTCCCACCTCCGGCCGCGCTCCCGCCCACCCGCCGGGGCCGGAGCGGGAGCGCGCACCGGGGACGCGCTCCCGAGCCTCCCGAGCCTCCCGAGCCTCCCGTGCCCAGCGCGGGGCTGCCAGAGCCCGGTGCTCCCGGCCGGGAGCCCTCGGTGCATCCACGGGAGCTGGAGCCGCTCCGGCTTTCCCGGGCAGCTCTCCCGGGCTCGGCGCGGTTTTGGGGCGCTGGAACCCGCCCGGGGTCGCTCCGTGTGGGGCGTTTCTGCCGAGGAGTCGGTTCCCAGCAGAGCAGTCCTGGCGGGGAAGCGGGGGCTGTGCCCCCCAGCCCTGGCCCGGCTCACGGCGCCTCCCTCCCGGCAGCCCTGGGGCTTCCCGGCCCGGGAGTTCCTGCGGAAGAAGCTGATCGGGAAGGAGGTGTGCTTCACCGTGGAGTACAAGACCCCGCAGGGCCGGGAGTACGGCATGGTCTACCTGGGGAAAGGTGGGTCACCTGGGAAAGGGGGGGTCACCTGGGAAAGGGGGGGTCACCTGGGGAAAGATGGGTCACCTGGGAAAGGGGGGTCTACCTGGGGAAAGGTGGGGTCACCTGGGAAAAGGTGGGGTCACCTGGGAAAGGGGGGTCACCTGGGAAAGGTGGGTCTACCTGGGGAAAGGGGGGGTCACCTGGGAAAGGGGGGTCACCTGGGGAAAGGGGGGTCAGGGTCACCTGGGGAAAAGTGGATCAGGGTGGGTTCTCTGGGAAAAGGAGGGTCACCTGGGAAAAGGTGGGTCAGGGGGGGTCACCTGGGAAAAGGGGGGGTCACCTGGGAAAGGGGGGACAGGTCTGGATGGTTTGTCTAGGAAAAGGTGGGTCCAGGGTATTTTACCTGGGAAAAGGGGGGGGGTCAGGTGGTTTTTTTTGGGAAAAGGTGGGTCCAGAGTGTTTTACCTGGGAAAAGGTGGCTCTGGATGGTTTGTTTGGGAAAAGGTGGGTCCAGAGTGTTTTACCTGGGAAAAGGTGGCTCTGGATGGTTTGTTTGGGAAAAGGTGGGTCCAGAGTGTTTTACCTGGGAAAAGGTGGCTCTGGGTGGTTTGTTTGGGAAAAGGTGGCTCTATGGGGGAGCACGAGGGGAGGTTTGGGGTGTGTTGGGATGTGCCATCAGCAGGAGGATGCCTGCCTGCTTTTCCATCACTTTTCCACGACTTTTCCATGCCCCCCCCCAGCTCTGGGAGGGGAGTGAGGGGTGCCTGCTCCAGCCCCCCGGGTTCCCACAGCTCCAGCCCTGCTCTCCCCGCTCCAGGAGCTTTCCTGGGCTCAGCCTGGAATGCCTTAAGCGCAAATCCAGCTGGCAAAGCACCTTTTGGGGGGATGCAGCGGGAGAGTGGAGGTGTTGGGGTGCGCTGTGGCAGCAGCAGGAAGCATTCCCACTTTTCCATGGATTCCTGATTTTGGCCTGGTGCTGATCCCAGCTGAGCCGGAGCTCACAGGGAGCAGCGCTGGGTGAATTCCCACAGCTTTCCCTTTCCCATCCTTTCTGTTGTTGCAAATCTCTTGCTTGTCTGTGGCTGAGATCCCAAAAGGAAGGGGCAGAGATCCCAAAAGGAATCCGCCCTGAGCATTCTGGGTGGCTTTTGGGGCTCTCCCTCCCTGGTCCCATCAGCCACGGCCCTTTGGAGGCACCAGCTTTGTCCCTGCCCGGAATTCCCGTGCCCTGGGGATTCAAGGGATGAGATCTGGGCTCCCAGCTCATCCTCCAGAGCCTCCCTGTTGCTGGAGCAGGGGGATGCTCCATGTGGGGCTGGGACAGCCCTGCCGTGGGATATCTGGGATGCGGTCGGGCTTGGACACAGCTCCCAGGCACTGCAATCCCATGGGAAGGAGCTGGGGGTGCTGCTGAATTTGGGGGGAAGTCCCTGGGGAGCCCCAGTGGGGACTGGGGTGGGGTTGGGTGCCCTCAGCCCCACATCCCTGCAGACTCGGCTGTTTTCCATGTGGGAATGGGCTGGAGAGGGGGAGTGGCTGCTCCAGGTGGTGCTCCCTGCGGCACTCAGAACATTCCCGTGGCACTCTGAGCCTTTCCTGGCATTCCCATGGCACTCTGAGCCTTTCCAGGCATTCCCATGGCACTCAGAGCCGTTCCTGGCATTCCCATGGCACTCAGGACCTTCCCATGGCACTCTGAGCCATTCTTGGCATTCCCATGGCACTCAGGACCTTTCCTGGCATTCCCATGGCACTCTGAGCCTTTCCTGGCATTCCCATGGCACTCAGGAGCTTCCCATGGCACTCAGGACCTTTCCTGGCATTCCCATGGCACTCTGAGCCTTTCCTGGCATTCCCATGGCACTCAGGAGCTTCCCATGGCACTCAGGAGCTTTCCAGGCATTCCCATGGCACTCAGGAGCTTCCCATGGCACTCAGGAGCTTTCCAGGCATTCCCATGGCACTCAGGAGCTTCCCATGGCACTCAGAGCCGTTCCTGGCATTCCCATGGCACTCAGGAGCATCCCATGGCACTCAGAGCCGTTCCTGGCATTCCCATGGCACTCAGAGCCGTTCCTGGCATTCCCGTGGCACTCAGGAGCTTTCCCAGAGCGGGAGCAGGGATGGGCTCAGCAGCCAGGCTCGCTGGCCCCGAGCAGATCCCGAGGCCGGCAGGATGGGGCAGTGGGCTCTGCCTGGAGGGAGGAGGGAGGGGGCCCAGGATGGGGCAGAGGCTCCCTCTGGCCCCGGGATCTGAGGGTGCAGGGCCCGGCTGGCTCCCAGCGGATCAGCAGTGCCGCCCGGCAGGGCTGGAGCTCCCTCCGTGGAGGTTTCTGGGCTCAGCTGGATGTGCCCGTGTGGTGGGCAGAGCCTGCTTGGAGCCCTGCCCAGCAGCCCCTTGCCGCTCCCAGCCCATCCCCGAGCTGAGCTCCCCGTGCTGCTGCGTCCTGGCACCTTCCAGGGAGCTCCTCCCGTGCCCGCCGCGGGGCCCAGGCTGCCCAGAGGGGAGTGGGACCCTCGGTGCTGCCAGGTCCCACGGATCCCTGGGTGTCAGAGCTGCCTCTGCGCTTGAGCAGCGTTTGGACAGCGCCCTCCGGCACAGGGGGGGATTTTGGGATGTCCAGGTTAGGGCCAGGATCTGGATTGGTGATCCCCGTGGGTCCCTTCCCGCTCAGGCGTTCCATGAGGCTTTCCTGAGCTCCCGCTGTGCCGGGGGACTGGGAAGCCCTCTGGGATGGGGATCCCCTCCTGCAGACGGGATTGGGATTTTGGTTGGGAAGGACCCCCGAGATCCAAGATCACTGAATCCAAGGTTTGATCTGGGGAGCTGCTGCTCTGCTGTCCCGCTGAGCCGCCCTCCAGCCTGGGCCAGGGAATGAAGCTGGGAAGGGTTGGGATGCTGGGGCCTCTCCTGGTGCCGTCCCCATCCCTGCTCCAGCCCAGCCTGGCACGGCGCGGGCGGGAGAAATGAGGCAGAAAATGTTTCCTGATGAAGTTTGTCAGGGTTTAAACACCATTAATGTGGGAATGCTGTGACAGATTCCCTGCAGCAGCTCCTGGGCGGGGAGGATGGAGAGCAGGGAGCTCTGCAGAGGGGTGGGGACAGGCTGGATCCGTGGGCTGATGCCAGCAGGGTGAGGGACAGCCAGGCCAAGTGCCAGGTGCTGCCCTGGGTCAGCCCAAGCCCCTGGGGCGCTCCAGGCTGGGGCAGGGGGGCTGGAGAGCTGGGAAAGGCCCTGGGGTGCTGTGCCAGCGGCTGGGCACGAGCCCAGGGTGGCCAGGGGGGCAGGAGGCCGATGGCCCCTGGGCTGTGGCAGCCCCGGTGTGGGCACAGCCCCAGGGCAGGGACTGTCCCCTGTGCTGGCCCTGCTGAGGGACCCCCTGGAATCGTGGGGGCAGCTCCGGGCCCCTCCTGCCAGGAGAGCCCTGGAGGGGCTGGAGAGGGTCCAGGGAACGGAGCTGGGAAGGGGCTGGAGCCCCAGGAGAGGCCGAGGGAGCTGGGAAGGGGCTGAGCCTGGAGCAAAGGAGGCTCAGGGGGGACCTTGTGGCTCTGCACAAGTCCCTGGCAGGAGGGGACAGCCAGGGGGG